>NW_004524755.1:1613658-1634855 GCF_000260255.1 Octodon degus | reverse complement strand
AAAAGAAAAAGTGAAAGATTTTGCTTTGAGAAGATAGCTCCAGTGCACCAGAATGGTGGCAGCCCAGGAAAGCTATTTGCTGGGATTTTTTTCATAGGTGCTGGACCCCTATGGTCAGAAGAGAAGGAAACCTGGCTACCACTCCAGCTGACCTCAGTCCTTGACATCTTCCACTTGCTGCTGGTTTTAGGAGCATGTAGAATACACGAGTTTTGGGGTCAGGAAGGCTTCTATCCAGATTTCAAAAGGCAGCCTGGGAGGCTGGGCAGTGTGCCACTGCAGGGGCCATGTGTGAAGCTGTGAGTGTGAAGCCAAGTATGCAATGGAGACCCCAGAAAACTGGAGAAGCCAGGATCATTAAATGAAAGCTTCAAGGAGAGAGCAAAGCCAACCAGAAAGCCATGGAAACGACTACTGGCAGTGCCCTAGGGGTGGTGCCATCCAAGCCCTCTGGAGTTCACAACTTGTCACAGATTTCTGGGGATACTGGAAATGAAACTGTGGGTTGAATGCTTGCCCGGCTGGACTTTGGTCTTGCTCTGTTCCTATTTCTTGCTATCGCCTGTTTGGAACTTTTGGAATGGAAATGTCTACCTTGTTCCATTGCATGTTGGAAGTCTTTAACTTTCTTTTCTTTTGGACAGGGATTCATAGCTAAAAGTTTGTCTAAAATCAGAGAGGAGATTTGGGACTTGTACTTTTCATCAATGCTGAAACTGTTAGCAGTGTGGCAACTTTTAGAGATGGACAAAATGCCTTTTGTACAAAGGGATACACATGAGTCTTTGGAGGGGTCCAGGCACAGAATGTTATGGCTTGTGTCAAGGTGTCTTCCCAAAGCCTCATGCGTTCATAGACATGAATTTTTCAGAAGTGGCTGGATTTATAGTGTGTGAGTCTGGAATTTATTTATGGTGCAATGCTAGAATCAAGGGCACTAGGACTAGGGGTGTGAATACTAGATAAGACATAAGGGACAGAAAGAGCTGAGGTTCACTGGTTGCTTTGCTACCTCCTGCCTGCCCACAAGGGTTTCTCCTCTGTGGTGTCTGTCTGCTGTGGCACCTGCCCAGGAGCCAGCACCCTGCTTTGGAGCCACTCACTTACTGACTGAAATCTCTATAAACTGTGAGCCAAATAAACTTTTCCTCCTTTAACTTTGGATGTAGGGTATTTTATCTCAGCAGTGAAAAAAAGATACTATGACTGTGTGTAATCTTTATCGTGATCTGATAAAAGAGGTATTATTTTTGCATCTCACCATGGAGGAAACTGATTTTCAGAGAGGTTAAAGGACACTCCCAAGGTCACACAGAGGAGGCTAAATGAGAGAAGGATAGATCTTTTCCAGAACTCTCTTTAGGGTCCAACTTCTTAATCACTCCTTGATGCTGTTTTTTTAATTCCTGAGTCATTGTGAAAATTCTAGCATCAATTACATTTCTTATCCTTCATATGAATTACAATTAACATTGTATTCCCTGAATTTATTTTACAACAGTCTCTTTATAGTCTCCATTAGCTGATAGCAGCAAAGCATGCAGCTTTAATTCAACACAGCCGGATTGTGCCTTCAGCATTAATTGAAAGACAAATCTGGGATAGTTTTAAATTGGAAAAATTGTAATCTTCTCTTTGGACCAGAGGAGAATGCTGATGCTAGATTGTGAATTCAAAACACATTATGGTCCCCATGCTACTTTTTAAAAAATGAGTTTACACTGTTCAAGCATAATAGTTTTTGGAGATTTAACAGAATGGTAACACAAAACAATATGTACCAGCCTGAAATTGGCATTTGCTCGGCCTTATTATAATGTTGCTGTATCAACATTCAGTTGATGCGGACTCAAGTTTCTGGCATTCACAGTTAGATGCGCTGTATCTGCCTTCCAGAGTTCTTTGTGGAAATAGAGATTTCTGCTAGAATACAGAGTTGGAAGGAGAGATTTAAATATTTTGAGCATATATTCTATGCCAGGAACAGCCTTAAATGCGTTTATGCGATTTCACTTTATCTTCATAAAAACTTGGAAAGGAGGAGAGGGAGTCGCCTCCTGCTCAGGCTGCCGGCGTCGTGCGCTGGGTTAATGCATTAGTAGCTTTCTAATAGTGCCCTTTGCTTTCATTTTTGCCCTCGTGGTAAGTCTGAGGCTAAAATTCCCTTTTAAAATTGTAAATTAATCTCAGTACTTGACTCCTGGCTACCAGTCACTTAGTTTGTAGGACAAAGGCAATTTTCTCAGGGAAACCTGCTCCCATCATACTATGTTAAACCAGTCATCCCCCAGCATACCACCTTCATTTTTCTCCTAGCACCTCTCTCCAACTGAAATTGTGTTACTCATTCAGTGCTGCACTTAATGCTGGCCACAGCTCCATTTTTGGAAGTAAGTTCTGCAATTTCAAGATTTTCCCTGTTGGCTGGTTAGATAGCTCAGTAGACTAAGCATCTGCTTAGGCAAGTGCAGGGACCAGAGTTCGATCCCTGGCACCATGTGCCATGCTGGCTCCACCACCATCCCCTGGGCATGCTGAGCTGGCTACTGAGACCAGGTGTGGTGGTGCATGCCTATAATCCCAGTACTGGGGAGGCTGAAGACAGGAGGATCACTACAAGTCTGAGCTGCATAGTGAGACCCTGTGCCAAACACTTAAAAAATAAAAAAGATCCTGCCTGTGTTGCTGACCACTGTTCTCCCAGTGTTGAACGTACAAATGAAGGAACACATTTTTTTAAGGTGGGAAAAGTAAACAACCACAGTGATAATAACAGTAACTACAAGCACCACTTACTGGGCACCTTCAACACACCAGGCACTAAGCAAAGAACTTTAGAAACAGTATTTGGCTTCCTTAACTCATCATCAAAGTGGTCCCCTAAGCTGGGTATATTCTTCATGGAGAAAGCTGTGGACGTGTAGAGCTGAGCGCAGCCAGGCTTCTGCAGAGGGGTGCATCTCACGGGTCTGATTTTACGGTTCTTTCCCTGTGGAGCGTTTGAGGGTAGGGCTACGCCAAGAGCTCATCTACCGCCACCAATTTTCCTTCCCAATGGGAAAGGCGGTCAAGATTCTCTGTTGAGATGATGGAAGGGCTGAGGCACACAGAGCCCAAGCAGCGTGTGGACCAGGGCCCGGGTCTGAATCCTGAGCTGGCTTTGTGCTGTCCGAGCTGGTTCCCACAAGTTGGAGCAGGATCTTGGGGAGCAAGGCCCTGCCCTGGGGGTGGCAGCTGAGGCCAGTGAGCATCCAGCCTCTGCTCTTTCAGGGGCTGCATGTCGTGAGTGTAGACCTATGGGGCACAGCGTGATGTCTTGATGCTTGTATACTCTGTGTAGTGACCAAATCAGGGAATTCAGCACATCTATCACCTTTGGCATTCATTTTTGTGTGGAGAAACATTCAAAGTTCTGTCTTCTACCCATTTTGAATTGCACAATATTATTAACTACAGTCTCTCAGTATAATGCCAGAACTTTTTCACCCTATCTGATTGGAATTGTGTACACATCAACAACCTACCCATCTGTTTTCTCTCTGATTTTGCACAGCCTCTGGAAAACACTGTTCTACTCTCCACATCTATGACATCAGATTTTTCAGGCTCCTTAACTGGGTAATATACTGCAGTATTTGTCCTTTGGCGCTAGGTTTATTTCCTTTAACATAGTGTCCTCCAGCTTCACCTGCATTGGTGCAAATGACAGGCTGACCACAATGTGCGTCGTGCACACACATTTTCTTTATTCATTTATCTGGTGATGAACACTCAGGTTGAACCCAGATCCTAGCTCTCGTGTCTAGAGCTACAACGAGTAAGGGAGTGCAGATTCTCTGTGACACGGCGCAGGTCTCATTTCCTTAGCATTCATATCCAGTTGTGAGTAGGGCCATGTGCTTGCAAAGCCCTGTGTTGAGACTTGCATAACAGGACTATTACAAGGTTCCCAGAAACAAAAAATATCCCTGGTGAGCTCTTGGGCCACAGTGCCCAAGTGTACTCAGGATGTTGGTTTCTGATAGGTCTTTAGGAAGCCTGAACTTCATTCTCCACCCCAAGACCTAAATCTATTGCACCCACTGGACACAACCTGATCTGCTCCCAAACTGTCTGAGAACTCTATGCTTCTCCTTGGTTGGCTTCCAGGTCCCAACAGATTTCCTAAGTGAAGAAAATTTGGCTCGGGGCTGCAAAAAAGCACATGTGAAAGAACAGGGTGCTATGAAATAGAAGAGGAAGATGGAACAAGCAGGTAGAAACTATTTTCATAAAAATAGCTTAAGCTTTCCATGTGCCCTCTAAAATTGTCTATAGGTGGCCCTACTTTAAGAAAAAGGGCTAAGTGACATTGTAAGATTTAGGAGTGGTAAAGGTGGCCTAAGGTAGTGAAGACACTTACCAAGAACATGAGGAAGCCAAGGCCCGTGTGGGGCAGCAGGAATCCTGCTTCTATTCTGGGCTTGTCCAGGAATGTAGCGATTGGCTCAGCACTCAGCTCGGGAGACCATGCAGTGACTTGTTATGTCATTAAAATAGTTGAAATAACCACATCAGACTAAATCTAGTCCAACTATTTTAGTCACTTTGACATGATCTATGAAACAGGAAAGCAAAACTTCTCAAGAATGACTACTACTTTTGGAGTGGCATAGACTATTAACAGGTCTTCTCAGTTACTATAATAACCCTACAAGGTCAGTATCTTTTATTACCAATGAAAGAAGAAGATATTGAGACTTAGCTAAGGTTAGGTCATCAATTATGAACAGACACAGGGTTAAGTGCAGATTTGTCCAACTATTCGAGCCCTAGGCACTGAAATGTTTCCCTGTGAGCCATTTGCTCGGGCCCAACATTTTTCCCATTCAGGGCCTTTATGTGCTTTCTCTTTCTCTTTCTCATTAGGGATTGATTATGTCTTTCTCGGGGCTATCTTGTCAATCCCAGTGTGTTTTGGCATAGACATTCTATACCTAGTTTGGACCAGCGAATTCTTTGTTTTGGGTGGAGAGGTGTCCTTTGTATTATAAGGTTTTAATAGTGTCCTTGGACTCTCTACAAGATACAGGATATCAGGCTGCCTCATGTGTGGAAATTAAAATGGCCATTTGATACCGATGAATTTTCTCTTCAGAGCAGGATCTTCTCAAGTTGACAACTTGAGAATTCAACAGTAAAGCTGTAAGGTTTTTGAAGGTCAAAATCTTTGTATGTCTCAAGAAAAATCTGTGGGTATCTACGTCATTGCAGTCCTTTGGTGAACACTAGTAAATAGCTATATGGGGTCAAAGACCATCAGGTTCCTTTGGTAAAGACTGAAAAATCTGTTTGGATTGGAAGTGCTCCAGTGTCATTACTAAACAGCTATGGTTCCTGGAGCCAATTATTAAAATTGATAGTCTCTGTTTCCTCATCAGAAAGCCAGAGATGATAACTTTTAGCTCAATGCTTTGAAAGTTGAATGAAGTAATGTATGAAAAGTACTAAGTATAGTACTTAGATCCCAGTACATACTCAGTAATACATATTTTAAAATTTAATTTTAAATTTAATAGTATAGACTTTAAAATAAATTAATACTCAGTTTCTGGCTCAGTGCCTGTCATATAATAAGCATCTACAATATTTAACAAGTGAATGAATGGAATGTCTGTTTTTAATAGTCAACTTACCCCTGTCTGGACAAAATACCTAATACCCATATTTTGAGTAAAAGAAATTTTTTAGGCTCATGGTTTCAGAGGATTCAGTCTATGTGTGGCAGGATATCATGGCAAAAGTCTGTGGTAGAGCAGAGATGCTTAGTTCATGGCGACCAGGAAGCAAAGCAAAGGACCTGCAGAAGCCCAGGTCACACTTCCTAGACCCACCCAGACAAACCCAGGAGTGTATTCTGTTAATCTGCATGTCTTAATCCAGTCACACTGACAACAGCAAATAATGGCCACAATTGTCATATGGACATAGCTGCCTGTAAGACTTTTCTTATGCAGTATTACAGATTGAACCCAGTAAGACAGATACACACTCTGTCTCTGAGCTATAGCACAAGCCCTACCTGTCAGACTTTTAAAACATAAGAAACCACAGGAATGTAATCATCTCTTGATATCCATAGAGGATTTGCTCCTGGTCTTTCTACAGACACCAAGATTCAGGATGCTCAAGTCCCTTATATGAATATCATACCATATGGGTATAACCTATGTACATCATTGAAATAATATTTTTAAATTATTTCAATGTTACTAAAATAAATAAGGCAATGTAAATGCCATGTAAATACCTGCGAGGTATATTGTTTATGGAATGATGAGACGAAGAAAGTGTGTACATGGTGACTATTGATGAAATCTTACAAAACAGTATTTTGATCTGTGGATGGCTGAATCCACGGTTGAATCCCTGCATACACTGCAGCCACTGTACATTGCCGTTCCACCAATAGTCTTGTTCATTTACTCCAGAAAAGCTGGTATCACAGTGATATTTTCCTATAAATCATTTATGCCCATACTGGCTTCTATGAGCCAATAATGAGTTTTAAGTGTGACGGCAAATGTATCATGTACTGGAATTCATGAATGAACACACACACACACACACACACACACACACACACACACACATACACACATACACACGCACACTCTGGGATGCTCATTAGGACTTGATCAAAGAAATGCTGTCAGCAATCAGGGGAATGAGATGTTGGTATCAGAGAGAGAGAGAGACAGAGAGAGACAGAGAGAGACAGAACGAGAGAGAGACAGAGAGAGACAGAGACAGAGAGACAGAGAGAGAGACAGAGAGAGACAGAGAGAGAGACAGAGAGAGACAGAGAGACAGAGACAGAGAGAGAGACAGAGAGAGACAGAGACAGAGAGACAGAGAGAGAGACAGAGAGAGAGAGACAGAGAGAGAGACAGAGAGAGAGACAGAGAGAGAGACAGAGAGAGACAGAGAGAGACAGAGAGACAGAGAGAGACAGAGAGACAGAGAGACAGAGAGATTCTTGAAATGGAAACAAAATGTGGAGAGGAGAACTGAAAACCTTTTGCTCCCCTATGGGTGGTTTATTTTCTCCACAAGTGCATATTTGACCAAGTTGTTAACAGCATGGCTAGTGTAAGCTGACTGAGGTGATTCCAGCATCAACTGCGAAGACGTAGCTTTCACTGTGCTCGTCCTGGTGTAATCCTCACTGTGGCTTTCAGAGAATCCAAATTCTCGGTTCTTCAGCATGGTGCTCCAATACCAAAATCGCCCCTGCCAGTGCGGCTAAAGCTGGGTGGAGTCTACTTCTGCCCTAGCCACGTCATGTGTGCTGTCTTGTTTTTCCAGTATGATGGAAAACTAGCCCCGAGTGTTACCAGTCAGGCCTTGGCTTCAGGACTGCAAGTGCACTAGCACAGAGACACATGCTAGTTATAAATCCTGCTCACCAAACTCTTTTTTTTTAATGTATTAGGACAGAGTCTACAGGGTCTCACTATGTGGATTGGACTTGTAGTGCTTCTCCTGTGTTCAGACTCCGAAGTACATGCCACCATGCCCAGTCTCAATCCCTGTCTCAGTGAGCCCTGGGGCCAGGGCCAGCACGGCATGCCAGGGGACCGAACTCCTGCCACTGTGCTCTTCCTAAGCAGCCACTTTAGTCTGCTGAGCTATCCGGCCAGCCAAACTCTTCCTTAAACAATAGAACTTTTAAAAAATAAATTCATACATAAGATATAAATTTAACGAACCTGGAGTTTCAGGGTGGTGAACGCAGGGGCAGAAGTACCCTCTAGGTCTGGCCATCACTGAATCACAGGAGGCAACCTCACAGAACCTCAGGACAGTCTGGGGCAGGGTTTGCAAACCACAGACCCATAGCAATTCTTCATCCCACCAGATGTCATGGAGCAGTTTGGTGTCTCCTGTGTCATTCCTTGTCCTGTGTCTCTTCATGTCCCATGACCAATGGTATCTTGGTTCACAAGCTTGATTCTTCCCATGGCTCTGGGAGGGAAGCGAGTTGGATGAGAGCTGAATCCAATTCATTGGTTAGGGTCCAATGTTGGTCTTAGGGGAAAATGTGGTTGGGTTTTCAACCAGTTCTACCTGAAACCAGAATTGGGGAGAGAAGTCAGTTTGTGAACTGAGGTACCACTTCACCAATAATGGCAACGTGTTGTCTCAGCCCCTGGTGAGTTTGGTGTTTTTTTAAGCTAATGAAAAACACTCACCTCACAATTATACCTGTGTCCCTCCAAATAGCACTCTTCAAAATCCTCCGCTGAGTCACATTTGTTGCAAGCTCTTTAAGGAATTAGCTTTGCACCTTTTTTTTCTGAGACATTCTACCTTAAATTAAAAACGCTTTCTTAGTGCTGGCTATTGGCCACACAGAATCCTGACAGCACTGTCCTTTTTAACAAATCAAGATCAAACAGTTATCTTCACTTCTTTGTTTGATAGATGACTGTGTTGTCAAGATGAGTGTCTCCCACACGCGTCGATGTCTGTACTTGTGTATTTTACGCATACATTGCGAGGCAGCTCTACTTCCAAGTTGGGCTCATGCTGAATTTAGGGATTGCCCTCCCCTGACCCTACAGCAGGCCCTTGCGGTGATCACTTGCACTGTTTTCATCTGACAGGTTTCACTAATGCATGGAAATTAGTGCTGAGGTTGGGCTGCTGAATGTCCTTCAAAGCCCACGTATCACAGGCTGCTTCAGGGTGAAAAATGGTGAAGTAGTAGAACCATTAAGAGATGGGACCCCCGGGAGAGCCTTGGGTCATCAAGAGAATGTCTTAGAAGGATAATGTATCCCTGGTCTCTTTTCTCTCTTTTGTTTCCTGATGCTGAAGTAAGCAGTGTTTGGTCCACCTGTCCTTGGGTTGAACCTCTAACACTGTGAGCCTAAGTAAACCTTTTTAAAAGTTAACTACCTGGGTGTTTTGTTACCGTAACAGGAGGCTGCTCATAACAGCTGAATAACATGCTTGGATCCCGGGCCTTGTGCTCACCCATACTGTGGCTTTTTCAATGGCCAAGAATGGTCCAAAGCACATCCACAGCTTTCCATTCCTAGAAGTATCCTAAAAGCACAAAATAAAGAAGAGTTGACTCATAAGTACAGAGTCAATTGACGCTGAATGGCAAGTTATTTCTCACAATGTATTTCCTAGAAATGAAATGATGACTTTCCCTAAAGCAATTCCAGAGAGCGAATACCCATGAGACAGCCAAATGCAACTCAGATACCAGAGAGGTTCAGAAACTTTCCTGCTCAGGGAGACCCTCCTTCATCATGCTTCTGAATATTTTGACCTTACCCTCCTAACTTGTATCCACCTCTCTCCCCTCCTTGTATTTTCTCTGTTAGTACATAATGCTCACTAAAATACTTATGCTTTACTTTTGGAATTTTTTTTTTTTTTTTTTGGTGAATAGTTTTAATTGCTCTATCTTTGACACCTGAAAGAGCACCAGGCTCATGGTTGTTTCTTGATAAACATTTGTTGAAAAGATGAGTAAATCAAGCCAGTTCCATACAAGACTTGCGCACAGTCTATTTAATGCTAGCCTGTACTCTGTCCCACTGCCGCCCTACGACCAGAGTGTGGCGAGGTGCGGTGACATGGTGACAAAGGCATCCCAGGTGAAGTCCCAGGAGCCCGCGGCCGGTTCCACTACTGCCCCATCCTCTGTGTGACCAGCGCAGGCCGCTGAACTCTCTCGCCACAGTTTGCACAACTGTGAGGTGAAGATGATTCCTTCCTGATTGTTCTGGGACTGGAGTTATTAAAAACCCTGGCCCAAAGCATGGTTCTAATGAATGTAAGCTGGGTCTGAAGTGATGCTCTTCTAAGAGTATTAAAAGCTTCTCTCTTTTAGAAAACATTGATTTTAGTGAGGGATAAAAGCTAAAGGCAGTGTGACATTTTTATTCTCCTGAGGGGGCCCTAAAACATTTTAGCAATTTCCCTTCTGGCAAATGCCAGAATAAAAACCGGCTGCTTGGCACCGCCGCATGCCCCTCTTTCTCAGGCCCACAGCAGTGATCCGAGCCCTGGGGGATCCAGGCGGGTTTCACGGATGCTTGGGCCCTGCAGGTGCCTTGGGAGGCCTCACACAACCTGCAGAGGCTGGAAGGACAGACAGCCAGGCGCCAGGGGCACAGAGGTTGAACTAGCAGGGAGCAGGTTGGAGAAGCCTGCCTTAAACAAGAGCAGATTAATGCTGCCTTTAAAAGGAGATTTTTATGCTTCCTGTGTGTATGATGCTCGCATTAGAAATGGAGAGCCAATAAAATCAGCTAGGGCGCCGACGAGGTTCAAGGTACGTGACATAATGGCTCAGAATGAGCTGTGCTTTCAAATGGATCTTCACGGTCCTTTCTTGGGGCGGTGCCCGAGGTGTGCTATGAATTAGGAGAGATATTAAGATATTAAGGCCTCTTCTTGGTGGGAGATTTGGTGAAGCAAATCCTGACTCTGACAGGGAGGGCGACTAGGACAGAGGCGAAGCCGAGAAGGTGGGCTCGCTAATGGGTGGGTACCTTTTCCTGAGGCTTTCTAGCTGGTCCGAGGTGAAGGAAGGAACCGTCAGCCTCCCTGAGTTTGGCTCAGGCACACTGGCTTGGATTCTTGGGAAGTAAGTGACTGTAGAGGGCTGTCGTTGCAGGCTGTGTACTGACATCACTTCGAGGAAGGACTTTCGAAGGCTAAGAGTGCCGGCGGGGCAGGGGGTGGCTCAGATAGAAACAGAGCGAGGCTAAATTCCCCTGCAGAGGGAGCGCCGACCAAGGCCTGAGCACACACAGAAGCACACCTTGAAGCCGGTGCTCGTTCGAAGTAAAGTCAGCGACGGAGATAAACCAAATGTTTTCTAAGATTATTCGGCCTCGCAGCTATTCTTTTGTAAGTGTTATGAAAAAAATATGTAGCTGAACCGGGAAGACAGGACACCAAATAATATTTGAAACAGCGCGGAGTCTGTGCCCATGCCCTGGAGAAGCCCTGGAGACCTGCGAGTGCAGAAGGCAACGAGGTTTTCATGTGCTTTGGAGCCCAGCGCTTCACCGCTTGTGACTCTTGTTTTTTTGTCATTCTTTTACAAATACAGAATATCTGTCTATCTATCTATCATCTATCTATCTATCTATCTATCTATCTATCTATCTATCTATCTATCTATATCTTATTAGTACATGACTGGAGTATGTAATGATCCCGTTCACTGGGGGATTGGTACATGGACGTAACACATTTCACTTCCTGTCTTTCTCTTCTTCCCCTCCCTCACAGTTCCAGCATCAGATTGCTTTATTTCTAAGGCCTGCATAGTTATTATCATATACACAGATTGACAGTCAGGCCAGTAAGCCAAAGGAGACATAGAACACGTAAGCCAGGTAGACTAAGGCAGAGCATACTTCCAGGGACATAGTCTGGGATGGATCACAGTACCTTTTTTCTTTCTCTTTTTTCTTATCATTTGTTTTTCATTCTCTACTTTATATGTTGCATTCTTCGGATAAGAAGAAATCAGGTGACACTTAGGTTTGTAAGTCTGAGTCACTTCACTTAGGAGCATGGCCTCAAGGTGCATCCATTTTCCGACAAATGACTTGCATTTAGCCATTTTTGTGGCAGAGTAGTACTCCATTGTATATAACTACCAAACATTTTATCATTCCCTCTGTTGATGGACAACTAGGTTGTTTCCAACATTGAGCTGTTATGAATTGTGCTGCTATAATCGTGGGCGTGTGTGAATCACCAATACGAGGCCTCTTTCAGAAAGCTGCCTGGAAGGGTATATCTGGCTCAGATGGAATTTCTGCTTGTAGTTTTTTGAAGAATCTCTGTACTGGCTTTCATGGTGGTTTTGTCATCGACAGTCCCACCAGTGATGGAGAAGCCTTCCTTTCTCCCCACAGCCATGCTGGTGTTTTTGTTGGTGGATTGCTTGGTCGTAGCCATTCTTTTTGCAGTGAGACAGAATCTCATCCCTTTTTAAAACAAATGTCTTGTGTATGTTTTTGATACAGAGTAAACACACTCCTCGGGGGCCCGTACATATGTGTGTCGCATCTTCATCCTTTTTCTGTCCCCTTCCCTCCCCTTGCACCCATTACCAAGTGGAATCAGGAATGGACAGGGCAGGACAGGGACCTGAGCTCTGAAGTCATGGGGGCCAGGACAGGCCTGGGCTGGCTGCATCCAGGAGAAAAAGGCTTGGGACGAAGGTGCTGCGGCATTATACACAGCCCCACATGCATCTCCCGCATGATTCCTTCTTCAAGCTTCTATCACGTGGAACAAGCTTGTGTGGCTAAGAGATTTGTCTGGTTTGGAAGTGTTTTGTTCCCCAAAGGAGACTTTGCAAGAAGCTGGTCCCCTGTGTGGTGCTATTCAAGTGGTGGAACCTTGGTGTTGTGGGCCTCGTGCAAGGTGGCTAGGCTGTGTGGTGTCATCTCAGAGGACTCATGCTGGACTCTCCAGGAGAGTTAGGTCTGCGACAGTGAGCTGTTGTCGCAAGAGGAAGCCTGGGCCCTGGATTTCTCTGACTTCTTGTCCTCATTTCTTGAGATTTCTCAAGTGCTCCTGTCATGATGCTGTTGTGACATCTCCACAAGGCCTCCACCAGTGCTGACTTGACGCTGGGGCTATGCTCCTGACTCTTCATAATTTTGAGCTAAATATATCTCTTTGATTATACATTCCTCAGCTTCAGGTAGTTTGTTATTACAACAGAAATGGACTAATAAAGAGTTGTAATCTTTTGACATTGGAAGACTAAATTTTACTTATATGAGAACACCATTCTAGAGCAGTAATATAGGAAAGGGAGCAGGGGAGGAAGTACTGTTGACTGAGCGAATAAGATGCTACAGACCAGTCACTGAAATGACGAATAAATGTGTGCTTTTGTCGGGTTCTCCTTAACAGTTTGTCACCCACCCAAGCAGACAAACCAGTGATTGCCCAGAGGATGGCACATACTCTGTGAGAGACTTCCGGTTCCCATCATGCTTCTGGGCACGGGACTCAGCCTGGGGCTTCCAGACAAGGAAACCAATCAGCATGGGAGGCTGTGTCCTCCTCAGGCCAGAAACTTCCACCAGAGATTGGTGGGTGCAGGCCAGACCTCATTAACTATCTCAATAAAACCAATTGTTTATTTATTTATTTTACTAAAGTAAATTAGTTTATTTTATTAGTATAGTTTTGCAGTTCACGATTGTTATCCTGTGACATGAAACCATTTAATAAGTGCTTTTAAAATAGGTATGCATGAAGATATTGTTTAGGTGAATGTATATGGGAGGCAAACCAAAAATCAAGGGATGATGAATCTTAATAGGGGTTTCCTCATGTGGGAGAGAATGGGGACAAATCGCTTGGATGTAAATTAGTGCCAACAATTTAGTCTGTAGCTGAGAGTTCAGGTCAAAGGGATTCATTGCATCATTAAACCAGCAATAAAATAAAATGATTTAAGATGAAATGGAGCCCATGTATGAGAGCGGGGAGTGGCATGTTATGAGTGAGGGGTCAGGGTCAGTCCAGTTCTGCACACCTGATTTTTGTAAAAGTGAATGAAAGAGTGAAGACACGAATGAGTAGAAGAGCAACTGATGGAGGAATGAGGAAGAGTGGATCCCTTTCAGCACAGTATGTTCTTATTCTAGTGTTAGACCACACGCCCAGGATCTCTGCTGACCCAGGTAATTTATTTAGAGCAAGTAGAATTTAATTTGCAGAGATGATGAGATGTAGAAGGATATTGTAAAGAACAGAACAATTCTGTGAAGGATTCAAAAGATGGTCCAATTCTTTTGTTGCCTCTCAGGGTCTCAGAACTGTAGCTGCTAATCACAGTCAGTGGCAGGAGGCCAGGGCCACTCCTGGAAATGCAGGTGGCAGCTACATTTTCATTCTTTAAAGAAAAGTATTAGTTTCTTCATACAACAGATATTTATCCAGTTTGTACAAGGAGACAGACATTGTCTTATAAAGCTGAAAATGTCAGCTTTAGCGGTTTACAGTCTTGTGGTGACACATGCATAAGTAGATCATTTGTGCTAGGGAGGGAAGCAGATTATAAGCCAGGGGACAGTGTATGGTTTCATTTTGGAAAAAAGAGGAGCTACAGAAAGTAGAGAAGTTTCCAAGGAGAACATGGGGGAATGAGGAGGATGAGCACATTATGATTTTTTTTTCCCCAGCTATTTTCATATCATGACACATGCAAATTGACATCAGCTCCTTCAGATAAAGTTTGTGTTAGGGAGCTGGAAGAGTTTTAGGCAACCCATGAAAATCTAATTCCTGTTTCTTTTATTAAAGAGGAGAAATGAGGCTGTTCAGAAATACTTTCCTTAAAAAAATTTTTTTTTTTATGTATTTAGTGCAGAGTCTCACTACGCAGCTGGGACTTACATTGGTCCTCCTGCATTCAGCCTCCCAGTGCTGGGATTACAGGCATGCACCACCATGCTCAGTCTTGGTGGGCCACATGTGGTGCTGGGGATAGAACCCCTGGCCCTGCGCTTGCCTAAGCAGGCACTTAGTCTGCTGAGCTATTCGCTGGCCCTAAATTTCCTGCTACCATAAATTTACACTGATTAATTTCTACTACTTTTGGTTTTGTGGATGATTTTTATAATTCTTTTCAAATTCATTCCTAAGCACAGGTCAGCCTGTTTGTGGAGCTGAGGTTGGCTCAAAAGTCTTAAGACTCTTGAGAAAGTGAATCAAATGCTCAGTGAGTTTAAAAGATATTTTCAAGAAAATCTGAGGAACTTGGCTGAATTTTCTAATTTTAATATTTTGACACATCACACCAGTGAATAAAGGTCTCATTTTCATATACATGGAGTTTCTTTACATAAAAGCCTACTTGTTTGTATATGGACACACATCTGTGTGTAGCTCTAAAGGTACGTGGAATAACCAAAACGATTCTGGCAAGCAGCAGTGTGCAGTACATACCAGAAGAGGAGTATTTCAATGCCAGTTAATGTTTACTCTTGAGCAGGTCTATAGGAAAACAGCTAGTTTGTCTGCTGTCATTGCAAAATCTTGCAACATGTTGAGGGTGACCAAAGCAATCCTGTCTCCGAGAGGGAGGACCCCCAAGAATAAATATAGAAATGGTGTAAGCAGTCACTTCAGTTCTGTAGTTTACAGTTTGGAATACCTTGTGGGTTATAGTTTATGAGCTTTGGGAAAAGCTGTGGAGGAGGTTGGCTGTTATCTGATGTAGCAGCTTTTGTGACTTCGCTACATGGTGAAGAAACTTCCATTTGATATATTGCTCGTTTCTTTGTTGATTTTACTGAGGCTGTTATTTATCTAATCTTCACAGAATAGTTTCCATTTAAACAGAAAAAGCTTGGAAGATTTTACTCACCATTTTATCTTTCTTCTCCTTTCTTATAAATGTTCCCTTATTTAAAAATCACCACAGGTCACCTTCACCAGCTCTTTCTGAACAAAAATCTCTTTATTTCTGAGGGTTTTTGATGAAACAAGCATGATTAGAATTATCTGTGGTGCCAAAAGTGTTAGCTGGTATAATTCCACTTTGGGTGGTAGGCAGTAGGTTTGAGTTTTTATGACATGGCCTTTCAGTAATATTAGTAAATAGTAATAAACATGGTACCACGGCAAGTCTGAAATGTCTCTCCACATGGAAAGAATCATTGTGAGCACTAAAAGGCCATTAAACTCATGGACAGCTTGTTGACATCTGTGAAGAGCTGGGGTAGAGGAAGATGGCTCCAGAAAGTTAGGTTTTTGAGAGCTTCCTTAGATTGAAAGGCTGAGTCTTATTCTGAAGCCAGCCTTGCAGTTACTTGGTCAGAGGCAGGTGAAGCCAGCAGCAGAAGGGATGTGGCCATTTGCCTGTCCACTGTACAGAAGTGACCACGTTGCTGTACATCCCCACCCAGGTCTCCGTACTTATAGGCATATTCCTTCTCCTTTAGATATTTTGCATGCAGTTCTTTGTGCTAAAAAGTTATAGAAAGAAACAGATTTATACTGAATGGTTTTCTACATGTTTCCAGTGCATTCAAAAAAATTCTCTGAAATTTGTGGGAGGAACTTATATTCCTGCAGTGAGGCCAGTGGACAATGGTGTGTTTCCACTTAAGGCAAAGACATAGGGTTACCCTCTGTTATAGGACACAGAGAACACGCTGGCTTCATGATCACTGTGGAGTTGTAAGATGCAAGCCTAGAATTGTAGAGACAGAGGCCTATCTGAGCCTGAAAGAGCTCACCATCACCACAACTCCAAATCTGCTGATGAAAGCTTTCTTTAGGATTCAAAGCTGGGATGAGCGTGCACCATAGCTGCCTGGGTGTCCTCCGGAGCCCTAGGAAGGGCAAACAAGCTCAGCCGCCACCTCCCCCGCCCCCCAGCAGGCAGATGGCTCAGAGTGAGGAAGCCAGCTTGGCAGTGATGAAATATGCAGGAAGAAAGCAGTGAGGAAACAGGCCCACCGCATAGATCTGTGGGAGGGTGGAAAAGATGAAGATAAGGAAGCAGGGACAAGGCGTGCGTTTCCTCATGCAGCAGGCACTCTTTAAACTCTTCCTCATGTGCCAAACTCAGCGAGTGCTATGGATGGGTTCAGTGGTAAGAGACAGACATCCAGCTCTTTGCAAGCTGGGTCTGGTGGCCCGAGTGACAGAAATGAGCTGACTGAGGGGAGACTGGCAAAATCAAAGGTCACAGTGTACTTGTATGGGGGCGTGGCATGATTTTCAGGGAAGATGTTAGGGGGGCTTGAAGCTGGTTTCCAGACTGCCTGGGGCTAGGCTGGCAGCAGCTGAAGGCAGAGGAGCACAGTGGGGTCTGGGGGCAGCATGAAAAAGGGAAGGTGTTTCCAAGGAACCCCAGAGAGAACACAGATAAGAGAGGGGATGGTATGAACAAGGAGATGTTCAAGACATCTGACCTGAGAGGGGACATGGAGCAAGACATCAGGAGGAAGGGATTTGGGCACATGGGGACAGCACATGTGAACTACAGTTGCCACAGACTCAGAGCCCCAGATCAGTGCTTCTGTGGGCTGATTCTTAAAAGAATTCCTAGAGCTTTCTCAAGCTGAAACATAGTTACATGCTGGAACTGTCTTGGAAGCTTCAAGTTACACGGAGGTCTGGGTCCTGCCCTCACGCTAGAGGTCCTCATCTAGGTGGCCAGTGTGGACATGAAGGCTTCTAACAGTGGTGCTGCTGCCTAGCCATGAGTAAGGGATTAATTTTGTGTCTTGGGTTTGTTATAAGTAAAGTGAAGAAAATAACATTACCTAAGTCAAGATTAGGGACCAGAATAATCTTTAGAGCAATGAAGCTTGGTGTGGAATAGTAGCTCTCAATTAGAGTGTGTTTGTCCCTTCCCCAGCATTGTGTGTGTCAGTGTGTGGGGACAGTTTTGGTGGTCACAACTCAGGGAGGGGCTCCTAACATCTCGTGGGCAGAGGGCAGGGATGCTGCTGGCATCCTGGGATGCACTGGGCAGCCTCACAGCAAAGCTCACAGTGTCAGTTGTACCAGTCGAGAGTCCCTTGGGCTGGTAGATAACAGTCATGTTACCAGTCTCAAAGCTTAACAGCACCTGAATGTTTGGGGGATCTTGGGTGAGCCAGTACTCCATCTCCTTGTGGGTTGGTTTTTGATAAATTAAGAGAAAATGGAGCTATTCAGCCCATAGGAATGAAATGGTTAGTGCACGTGAGGGCAGGACAGTCCCAGGCAAGTCCTTTGCTTTTCCTGGGAAGTAAAAAAATTACTATCCTGAAACTGCAGCTGAAACTCTGGAATTTCTTTTGCCTAGGTTTTTGGGCTTACATGCCTTTAAGGAAAGGATCAGATAGAAAAGATCATCATTATATATTAAAAGCTTATTTAGGTGAGGCAGGATATTAAGTTTTTTTAAGCATTTTATATATATGATCTGATGTGATTGTTAAAATAACCCATATGGTATAGGTATCACTAATCCCATTTTACAGAAAAAAAGATGTGATTGGTTGGGGATCTTGTCTAAAGTTACATGAAAATTATGGGGACAGGGTCCATCTGGTTGCAAATCCTGAGTCCTTGACTTGATATATAGAAGACCAACAATGTGGTTACAAAGAAAACACTAAGCAGGGGGAGATCAGTATCTTAGGCCTTTGGACTCCTGCTTCTCTTGATTTGCATCTTTTGGTCCAGCTCCACCAGCATTTTCCTTGATCTTGAGTTGCCATGGGAACCACCATGTGATAGGGAAGCTGTCACACAATTCAGGCCCCAAATGGGTTTTCCTTTAGTCTACTGAGTGCACACACCGTTTGGTACATTGTACAGTGTGGTTAGTCTGTTTAGTTACCTCTAGCCATAAAGTCCACCCTCTCTTGACTGCCCAGGAGAAGGGCTCTTCAGAGCTCCACTGGACACAGCTCTGGCTTCCTGCCACAGTGCTGCTTGTTATTTTTCAACCTTGGTTGCCTTCTTGGCCAGCTCTGGTCTCTGTACCTGACTTCTTCTGTGGATCCCCATCTCTTTCTCCTTCCTCACAGCCTCTTGGTTCTTTTGTCTCCTCAACAATCCACCTCTGAGGACTTGCTTCCTGGGAGGCCCTGTGGCATTTGGCTCTGTTGAAGGTGCATGGCTCCAGGGCATTCCTGCTGTAGGATAGAGGGAGGACCAGGGGGAAGAGGCCTCCACACTGGTCCAGCCTGAGGCTGAGGTCTCCACAAGCTACTCATGCTGGCAAGAAGGTGGTCTCATGGGCCTGTTACCTTTCATGAAAGCAATAGTTCATCTCTTTCAGTTATTCTATTTGATGTTGAACCTCATGAGGAAGAAAATGGAAGGAATGAAATTTCGTCCCAAAAGTTATGTGGTTGCCTTGGTGCTGACAACACGGGGAATGCCTATTAAGTAGTTCTGGTTATTGTATTTATTGTGGTGTACTTGGGCCACCATAATAAAGTAGTGTGTCCGGGTTTGCTGAGACAACAGGTACTGACTTCACTGTCCTGGAAACTAGAGGCCTGAGGTCAAGGCATTGGCAGGGCTGTTTCCTTCTGGGACCTCTGTCTTCAGTTTGTAGGTCATCATTTTTTATTGTGTCTGGGTTAAACTTTTTGCTTACAAGGACACACATTATATTGGACTAGGACCCACCCTAATGACCTCATTTTAATTTAATTCACAATGGCATATTACACTACCTTAAACAAGGATAAATTTGAGTCATTTGTAGGAAAATGGACACACTTTGAGATCACAATGTTAAGTGAAAAAAATCAGAATCACAAGCTTAAGTCCCGGATTCTCTTATATGAAAAAATTATGGTCTCTTCAACTTAAGCTCTTATATTCTTTTGTATGAAAACCTAAAGTTTTCCAACTCTTGTATGGAAACCAATTATAAAGCAAAATAAAGACAGACACTAGGAAACAGCAAGGTGTATCTTTTGTGAAAGGGAAGAGGATGAGGAGATGGAGGAAAGGGCAAGAAATACAAAAGAACTAAGATGTGTCATGTATACATACCAACTTCCCATGCTGACTATGATCTGTATGAAATGCAAAAAATATTAATAAAAATCAAAATTTCAAAATCTCTACCACATGGCTGACACTGACAAAGGATCTACAGACTGAGGTACAGGGTTTCAAGATAAATCCTGAGGGGATTTATCCTTGTCAGATACAAAACTTACATTTCTTGTTATATAGGTCTTGCTTTATCTTGGTCTTAACCATTCAGCAGAAAAATATTAAAAATGAGGTATAAAAAGTAAAGCCATATTAACATGCTGGGCTGTAAAACGTTCAAGTCAACAACTTCGGACATTGCCAGTCCTATGGAAAACCCACTACTATGGACTACTGGACTGTATTGGAATATTTTGCTGAATTCACGCACCTACCATATTTAATTGACAATGGAATACCCTTCTCTAATAAAATTAACTAAAAAAGGGGGATACAAATGAACGACTACTTTGTATCTCTAATTTCAAAAGTTAGAACAGATATGCAGCTGCATTCTCTTAATTAATAGAGAGATTTGTTCTAATAGTGTTTGTGGACAGGATGTCATGTCTGTATCTTGTATTATGAATAACCACTAAGACAACAATCTGCAATGTATTAATCAGTGAAATTGTCCTACTAATGAGTTTTGAAACTGTCACATTGCTATTTGTTTTTCAACAAAATTATTTTAAAAAATCCCATCTCTAAATACAGTTACACTCTGAGGTACTAGGGATCAGTGTCACAATATATAAATTTTTTTGTGGGGGACACAGTTCAACCAATACATTTCTTTCAACATAGCTCCACCTCTCTGAAAGGCCCTATTCAGGATCCTGAGGTGTAAGTGCGTAATCCAGCAGAAAGTACGGAGGGTCTCCCCCTGCTAAGAGATATGCTGCTTTCGTTCACTGCATAACATCTGCTGAAGTGGCTCTTCTCTGTCTTAGACATGAACCCAAGTTCCACAGCAGCGCATGAGTTAGAGTTGGGGGAGCTGCCTTAGCAGCTGGTGGCCTGAGTGATGCATGCAAATCACTGATAACCCTGTCTTAGCCTTTGGGGTGTAGAGATTGTTGGTGAAGGAGATGGGATGACTTGAGAAGCTTTCGCAGTTGTGCAGAAAGTCCAGTCCCATCACCTTTCTAGGCCAGGTCACGCCTTTCATCTGCAGGTGGTTCTCCCCCAGTGGATTGGGCAATGCCGATGGCCTGCAGAGACATGGAGCCAGATGCTGCGGAGCTGCCCTGCATGTATCTGCTTCTCCAAAGACTCTTCACTTTGGAGAGTGACTCTGACTCAACTTGCGGAAATATTGCCAGCATAACTGGGAAGGTGCTATACCATATCTAAAGCTCTTGTGGTGGAGGGAAGCAGGCCCTATGAGCCCCATCACCTACGTGTCTGCGAGGCGGACTGTGACTCCTCACACATCACGTGCAGATGCTGTGGAGAAGGAAAGCCTCGCTCCCTAGGACTGCTCACGTTCAGCTGGCGTGGGAACAGTGCATGCTTAGGATCTCGCGGAGGGCGCGGTGACAGAACACTCCCACAGCCATGTCCAGCTCGCTGCTGTGTTTTGTTTGGCAAGTAAAGCGTGCTTGTGTATTGTGTTCAGGTGTTCACAGAGTGAACGTTCTCCC
>NW_004524755.1:1593456-1612693 GCF_000260255.1 Octodon degus | reverse complement strand
TAGAAGAAAATGTATAATATTACGGCTCAAATGACTTCCTTTACTGAGTAAAGGACGTTACAAATTGAAATAACTTTCAGTTACTACAAATACTAACCCCCCACATAGAGAAACATAGGCCAAGGAGCAGATGGAGGTGGATCTGAGGCTTAAGCACAAATACAAGCCAGGGCATTCCAGGCTGAAAGTGATGGGTAGGACCTATACTAGATCTCTAAAAATGAGTTATAGCTGCGTTGCAGAGCTGGGCGGGGTGGCATACACTGTAAACCCAGCACTTGGGAGGCTAAGGCAGGAGGATCGCCATGAGTTCAAGGCCAGTTTGCACTACATAGCAAGACTGTCTTAAACCAAAAAAAGGGAAGGATGAATGAAAGAAAGAAAAGCAAAGAAAAGAAAAAGAAAGAATGAATGAATGAAAGAAAGAAAAAAGACACATTGCAGAAGAGAACACACACCTTTACTTTGGTTGTTGCAGGATCTTTCCAGTACAGCCCTTGAATGGCTACTAAACATAGAAGCAAATGGCCTACAACAGATTAAAACCAAGGTTACCAAGGGAAGGGAGGAGAGAGCTACTGAGATACAAAGCATCACGCCAGGGAGAGGTTGTGTTACAAACAAAGAGGAGAGAAATACCTGAGTGAGGACACTTAAAATGAGAAAAGGAGAGGAAAAAAAATAGGTCCCATTACTAAATGCATAGGCATGATAAAATTAGCTATCTGAGATCACAAACATATAGAACTTCCCTTTTATATGTGGTTAAGAGGGCACTGTCATAAAGGAAAATGTAAATAGTTAGGACACAATTAAGACCCTATAAAAGTAGGTCTTGATAAAAGGTAGTTAGAAGACCACTTAACGTGTTTGGATACACGCATGCAAGGAATGTGTGTTTCTAAGATGTTGGTGACAACGGCAGTTAAAAGTAATTGTGGGCCTCTGTGGGCTCTTACGAAAATCCATAAGAAGTGAAAAATGGTAACAAATTCGTTTTACTGGTGGACTTTATAGTTGTATGGGAACTCATGAGATGCCTGTTTTACATCAAGCCTTTCTGTGGGTAAGTTGAATGTCTTGAGTAGCCCACTTGTGCCTGGTAATCTCTGCTTTGCCCTCCAGACTGTCTCTGCATCCACCACCCTGCTCTGTGCCTTGAAGGTGTCAACGAGAGTCCTGCGCTTTCTGACTTCTCACTGATTTGGCCAGAGGAGCCATCGGGAGAGAAGAGGGCAGGAGACATGCCCAGGGTATGATGAAGAGACAGTGACAGGTGGGCACCAGCAGGTCCCCAGAAGCAGCACTCACCTGGTCCCTTTGGTTCCTTTTCCTGGGTTAATGCTGGATTGGCTAAGGACAGGCTTGGGGTCAGGGCTTAGGTCCATGCTTGAAGGAAGGAAGAGGTTAAGACTATTCCAGGGGACAGAAGCTATGGTTTTGATCAATAGCTCATGCTGCTTCTTACAAAGTGTAGCAAGTCTTGGTACATACACAGAAAGTTTTGCTCAGGAAATATTTTTCATTTGGAGGTGCTATAGATTAAATGTTTTTGTCCCTCTCCAAATTCCTATGTTGAAATTGAATGCTAGTGAAGTGACATTTGCAGAGGGGTGTTGTAAGAGGTGATTAGGTCACAAAAGCAGAACCCTTAGGAATGGGGTTAGTGTCCTTAGGAAACAAGACCCCAGTGAGTTCTTCACCCCTTCTTCACACAGTGAGGCAGGAAGCAAATCCATGTCAGACACCGATCTGCTGGTGCCTTGATGTTATACTCCAGACATGTTTGTTGTTCATAAACCAGAGTCCACAGTCTTCTTTTCTTTCTTTCTTTCTTTCTTTCTTTCTTTCTTTCTTTCTTTCTTTCTTTCTTTCTTTCTTTTTTTTGGTGGAACCAGGGATTGAACTCAGATCTTTGCACTTGCTAGGGAAGTGCTTATTCTACTCAACCATCTCCCTGGACCCATAGTGTTCTATTAGTACAACTCAAAGGGACTCACAAAGACGACACCCACAGGGAAGGCTCCAAAGCACCCATCCACTTTGCGTCCATATATCCAACTCCTTATTGGAGTAGGAGATTGTCAACACAAGGTGGATGCTTGTGACTTTGTCAGTGTCTGCTTCTGTTGGGCAAGATTCCCAAATACCTTCTATGTGCCTCATAAGGACTGGCAACCATGGCAAGGGGAGTTTCAGGCTCCTTGAGGTGAGATGAGCTGGGAGGTGAAATAAGGACATTTGCTTCCAGGGCAATCACAGGGCTGTCAATAGGCTTAGAAATAAAGGTCCCCTTCTCCCCACCCATGCCCCAGAGCCACAGAAGGAATCAGAGGCAGCATCTTATAAATACTTAACTGGTCCCCAGCCAGAGCAGCAAGGTTAACACCTTTTCAGTGCTTTTGGACACCACTGCAAACCACATGCATTGCCTGCTGCGGCTCCTCCTGGCATCCCTTAGTGCCAGCCAGCACTCCCATTCTGTCCCCTCCTCTTGTATCACGGGGCTGCCCAGGTTTTGTGTATTCTCTAGTTCTGTCTCAAATACACTGAGCTTGGTGTGAAGCTATTATTAGGAGTCATCAAATATAAAATACAAAGTTCCTGAGTTAAAAAGCAGCCATAAAAAAGGGACTTGAGTTGTGCTTTGAATGTGCTGAGTGGGGCTATTTCTCCTGGCAAAGAACTCCACTGTTTCTGGAGTTGCAACCTGTATGGCTTCATTATTGAAAGGTGGAGGAGGAAGGCTGGTGGAGAAGCTGTTCATCAGAGCTGGGAGAGGATCCGAGTCTTCAGCTCCCACTGTTTCCAGCACAACTCAGGCACCCGTGGTGGATGTTAAAATCCTAGCATGTGTTCCAGAAGAACCAAAATAAGATACACCCTATGGGACCCTTCATTTCAGCGCCTTCCTCAAAGGAGGAGGATGTTGGTGGCCGGAGAGGGCTTTTATATCTTCAAAACACAAACTGCAGAAGTACTAACATTGTGAGCCATATGACTGCATATTCCTCCCTCTCCCTGCCACCACTGGGAGAAACGGGCACAGAAATTGGTAGTTAGCAAGCAGCAAGACTGCTGGACCCAGTGTGCTCTTCTCGGAGGTAGCGTTATCCCCGCCGCTTTTCAAGTTTTGCAGGCACAGAAGGATATTGTTCCGAAACGAGCAGCCCATGTGCAGCCTACGGTCTCACCCTAATGTCTTATCTAGTAAGAAGATAAGACATCGCTTTTGCATGATTTGGTAGCCTCTGCCATAATATCATATGACTGAAAAACATAGTAAAGCTTCCTTTCCAAAACCCCAAGTTGTCTTGCTTAACAATTTAAGGAGGAATTTAAACCAGGTCTTAACTCAAACTTAAAACAAATATTAGCCTAGTTATGATTTAAAGCCAAATAATCTGCTCTAATGCATTTCCCTCGTGGGGAGGTGCAGAGCAATTTAAAGAGATTTTACAAAAATAATAAATTCCACTTAAGGGAAGCAGGACTCTACAATTCTTTTAAAAGTGAGTCACATTTCCAAAGAAATGAAGGAAGGTGTCCATGCGCAGTGCTCCATCAGAGGCTGGGCCTGACTTGGCCGGGGCAGCCCAACAGGATATCTGCCTCGTTGCAAAGGAATCTGAGACCCTTTTTCTGTTTCACTCCTTAAACAATACGCGAGTCGTCACAGCTGAATGGATGTATTGCTCTGGTGTTTCAGTGTATTACAATTTACGGCAGTATTTACTTCAGCTCTTGGCTTGCGACACTAAAATTATCTTAAACAGGAATTATAACATAAAATTAGATTAGATATACTTCAACAAGTTTATCTCTCACAATAAATATATACAAATTCAGAAATGAAGTACCCTGCAATTTTCAGCCAGTGCTTAAAGTAATTACACTTTCTGTGGTGGTAACACATGCCGGGTTTTTTATTATGCCACAAGCTGGTGAGATACCTCTACCGCGCATGTTAATGCTAATTAGCAGATAAAGTGTAAATCTGAGCGCGCCTCAGATTCTGTGGCTTTGCCAGTTTTCCCTTGATTGGAAATTGCAGGCCGGATTTCCTCTCATTCTGGCGCGGCCTGCTCAGGCAGAGCTTCAGATGTCTTTCCTCAGTGCATTTTAATCCATCAGCTCTGCTCTTTGCTGAGTGTCTCACTGTTTGTTTTTAATTCAGCGGTCTCAAACGGTTTCCCCCATAACTGCCTTTTATAATCAATCATCGGAGAAATTAGACTCTGCAGAACAATAGGTGGGGGTGACATGTTTATTCCGTGCTCCTTCATCCCTGTCGAAGAGGTGTTTTTGTTTAGCTGCTAATAAAGTGGCATTTGGAAACATGGGCCCGAAGCAGGCAGGAGGAAACTGCGCTCTGCAAAGCTTAAGTCCACGCAGACAGCCACGGCCCTGGTCCTGGGGCTCCCAGACACCCAGAGCGCGGAGCTGGCCGCGTCCCGGGCTCCAGCGCTCTAATGCTGCCCTGCCGCTGGCTCCATGCGAAGCTGGGGCAGATCCCGTAACCTCCTTGTCTCTAGCCCTACCAGCGACGATAATTTATGGGGAGGTTTTGCTTGGAGCTCTTGGGCTTGATTGACTCTGAGTTTACATTCCGGGCCTGGGTTTCATAAATGGAGATGTGCTCATCCGCCCGCACCCTCACCCGGGTTTCCATCTCCACCCTGTTGTGATTTCTACCTCCACGTGGGTTCGCACCGACACTCTCCCCCGCCGCCTCCACCCTCGTGCATCCCAGCTCTGCATGTTTGCCGAGTGTCCACTGCGTTCTCCATCGGCCATGTGGGAAAACTCACAAAAGCCTCGCAAGAAAAATAATTCTGAAAAATTTGGAACTCAGAGAAAGTACACTCTCTACTTCCACCTTTTGATGACAATGGCAAGAGTTATTGACGGTAAGATTGCACCGAAGCTCAGCTCTGAATTTCACTACTGATGTATGGGTAGTCAAAATTTTGATGGACCATATTGGTCTGAATGGACTACCTAACAAAAATAGGAGTTTACCAATAGATATGTAGTTTTGGACAGTTCCAGGGTCTGGGAAGCCCAAGGCTAAGCCCGTGGGCCAGCTCGGTTTCGAGGACCTGTTTCCTGCCTTTCAGGGTCTTTGCTTGGCCAAAAGAGCCCAGTGAGCTCTGATGCCTTTCTCCTTAAGGTTATTAATTCCCACAGACCAGCTCAACCCCTGTCACCTTTTTTAACTGTACTTAGCTCTAGTACAGTCACATTGGGAGGTTGGAGATTTAAGGTAAGAATTTTGAGGGAGACTGCAATCATTGAGCTCATAATAACGTTTTCTCAAGCACCAAACGTACACAGATAGTGTTGTGGATACTGAACATGAGAAGAATCAGTTATTCGGCACGTGCCTCCACTGGGATAGCATTTAAAAGATAAGTGGCCCGTTAAATGTTGTTTTTATTAATATCCAACTCTCCACCGTAAATGTGATCATCACGCACTACAAACACGTACCAATAAAAAAGTGAAAAGAAATCTGAGGAAAAAGAAGGAAAAAAATTTCTCCAGAAGATGCTACCCCTCACAGACTGTCTGATAGGTTAGAGGTGAACACCTGGGTTTCCTGGGTAGGCGCCCCCGTGCTCACTACGCATTCTATGTTTCACATATAATTTACACTGGGTTTGTGCTTCAGAAATTTGCTTTTTTCCCCTACAATATATTTTGAATATTTTTCCATGTCATTAAATGTTCTTTTATAACATGTGTTTCCATTTTTTTTTAATGAAATAAAGTGCTTTCTGCTGCAAAATTTTATGGTCAACTTGTTTAAATTTATGGCGAAAGCGTTTTTAATTGAAAGTGTATCAGAATGACATGCTCAGTTCTGGGAGGAAGTAGCAGAAGAGTGAGCGGAGAGATCCAATCCAAAGACCTGGAAATGCTCGGAGCACAGCTCACCACACAAATCCGTGCTGGAAGGACTGAGGAAGTGCGAGTGCTGCAGTTTCAAGCCGCGTACGTTCTTTCTCTTGGAAACATTATTTGCAGCAAGGTTGGGACTCAGTATAGTGTGTGTTCATTGATATGATATGAAGTTGATTTAATCACCAAAGTCTTGTAATTTTTACTCAGCTGGCACAAAAAGCTGGCCCTACATTATAACAAATGAGCGAATCTGTTGGGCTACCTGGGCAAGCAGCAATCAGCTGCTGTTTAATGCTTCCAGGGATTACTTGTCAACTCTTAAAATCAGTTACATGAAAACACCTTGTAAATGTACTTTCTGCACAGCCCTTGCAAGAATGCTAATTTGGTGACAGTCCAGAGAGTGACTGGCAGGAATTTAAATAACAATGAAGCAGACAAATGGAGACTAAAGATACCAGTTGGCTTATGATGTGTGAATAAATAAATTACAATTTAGGAAAATGAAGCAAACAAAGGTGCAAGAAAAACTGTGAGCCTGGTTAGGATAATTTAGAAAGAATGACACCAAATGGGATGGTCAGTCCTGTGTCTGGAACACCGTGTTCGCTTGGCGTGGGCCAATACTTCTGGGACCATGACAAATGATACACTTGCAGTGGAGAAGACACATGATGGCGAAGAGTCTGAAAACCATGCCTTGTTAAGAATATTTGAAGAGCTACAGGCACTTAGTGGGGATAAAGAGGACCCAGACAGCTACATTTATGTGGCTTGCAGCCTGATGAGGCATGGACACTTGCTCACCCAGTGTTGCAACAGATGCCTCAGCCAATGGGCCCACACTGGGAAACTTTTCTAACTCAAGTTTTTCATGGCGATGTCATTGGTTGGCTGAGTCCTTGGGGAGTCTGAGGTGCATCTGCATTTGTAGCACGTTCCTGTAGGAAAGCTCCAACTTCACTTCTAATACAGGTTTCCACAGAAGAAATCATTTTGTTGCAACTTAGAAAAAAGCCCCTCCCTTGAGTGAGCTGCATGACCCTGTACTAAAAGCCCATATTCTCTATGGGCAGTGTGGAGTGGTTGCTGGGAGGAAGTTCACAGCCCAGGACTTTCTCCTTCATGCTTCCCTCTAGGTATAGACATGTGGACTCCTGTCCCAAGATGTGACCTACTTCTGCATCGACAAAATATAGAATCGGCTTTGGCCTTTTCCATTTTCTTGTCAGTCTTTGGGTGTGGAAGCCATTGAGCCCCTGGAGACAGTGAGCCCCAAATGGGGAAAGGCTAGGCAATCATAGTGGGAGTGCATGCGCCCTAGTCAGGATGCTACCTGGGGGCTTTGACATGAGAAAATCATTTATAAGTTGCTCAGGTGTTAAAACTGGGGGTTTTGTTGTCACCACCACTAACCTAAAGCTTCATCTGTGCTGATGTTTAATGATACTTTGTTGTGTTTCAGGAGTCCTCTGTGAGAAGAGAGGAGGCTGGAGAAGGCAGAACTGTACTTAAATAAATAAATAAAACAAACAAAAGAACAAAATAGCTGTGGAATAAGCACAGGGAGTACAACCAGATAGTCAGGCCTGAGGAACCCCGCTTTGCCTAGGACCAGAGGAAGATGAAGAAGGTGAGACAGTACTGATGGTTACTCACCAGCATGGGTCAGTGCCACATTCCAACATTAGGATTTGCTCTTTGTAGTAGCTCAGAAGTAATAATTCCTCCATGCTAACAATGAGGAAGCAGATTTAGAGACATTAAGAGACTCCTCTGAGGATGCTGCAAGTATGTGGTTGGACCAGAATCTGTAGGGAATCTGAATAATGGACTGTTAATTTCTAAGTCCATGGGTTATGGAAGAGAACTCTCTTGGGACACTTGGACTTATTAGCTCTAGAGGAGGAATTGCACACAACCATATCAGAACCTTGTGTCACAGTGTGTTTTTTGCCCTATTACTTCTGAGGCTATGCAGGATTACTTGCTTGGCTGGTCTGTTTATAACCTGGCCCCTGCAGAACCTACTAAGGAAAAAAAAAAAAAAAAACAACAACCCAGCTTCAATTCAAGCTCCGCGATGCTCCCTGGAAGGCAACTCATCAGGATTGGCCTCATGGAGCAGAAAGGGCAGCTCTTGGCCACACATACTGCCTCTGGCTGCCTAGAGCCCCAGCGCA
Organism: Octodon degus; assembly: GCF_000260255.1. Classification (NCBI taxonomy): domain Eukaryota; kingdom Metazoa; phylum Chordata; class Mammalia; order Rodentia; family Octodontidae; genus Octodon; species Octodon degus. The sequence goes on along the minus strand of NW_004524755.1, from coordinate 1,604,603 downwards.
TTCCAGAATCCCCATCCACCCCATGTTGCAGTGTTGCTCTTAAGTTAGGGAGACCACCTCTCTCTGCTTATTAAATTGCAGTGAACTACACCCTTCTTTTATGCTCTACATACCATCACCTATGATATATCTTTGGCTACAGGAACGTAAGTGAAAAGAGAATTTTCTTACTTATATGTAGCTGGTGGTTGGAGGATTCATATCCCAGATATATATGTTTTACCATTGTCCTGGGTTTGTATCACATACTGCAGGAATTCTTAACAGTCACTGCTGAAATGAACTGAAAATTTCTTCCTTTCTCTTTAGCCTGTGGGTGAGGCACAGAGGCCTTTATATTTAATAATAATCTTACATGCAGTAAAATTTGAGATAAAACTGCAGACTGGAGGACTAACTGGAAAATGTATTTCTGTGAGGTTTCAGTCTCCTTGCTTCAACATAAAGACAGTGCATTGTTTTTGAGCATCATTTTAGAGACCACATTTGTCTATCACACTTGTTCCCTCTGGGGCTTTGTCCTATGAGCTGGAGGCAAAAAATTCTCCTGAGGTTTCTAGTCTCATCCAGGAGGCAAAAGTTAGGACTCTGTGCAGTGGAATAAATTATTGCTACAATTTGCTTTGCTAGATCTATTAAATTACTCTGCGAAGTGACACAGTGACATCCTAGATAAATATTCTGTTCAAGGGGTGGCTATTATGTAAGCAATCTTTTGTAGGGTTTCTCAATCTTGGCAGCACATTAATGTCACATGGAAAATAAACACATAAACAAAAAGCTGATGGCCAAGTGGTGCCCAGACACATCCCATTAACGTCTCCGGAGTTGGCACTCAAAAAAGTGTTTCTTCCCCGGGGTTCAGTTTCAATCTCCTCCCCAATTCTCTGTGCCTTGGGTGCTAGGAGGTGTGTGTTTTCCAGAAACATCTATCATCCCTGAGCAGGGTTTCCACTAAGACCCAATAGAAGGCCACACACTTTCCATCCAGGATGCCAGGTCCAACTCTTTAACAAGGCTCTCCCCACATTATCTGCTACTGTATTTCATTGTAATTATAACAAGTTGGCCTTGCTTGTGTTTGTGTAAGGCATTGAGTGATGTGAGCCTGCCTTCTGATATTTAAATTGGGAGAAGAAAAATCTCAAGAGCAGCACAGGAGAGGCTAGCAGAAAGCCCTGGGTGAAATACTTTATCTCCAGCAACATCGTTTCCCTTTTGTATAAAAGATTTCAGGAAGTATTAGGTGTTGAGATGATTCCAGAGGTGCAAAGCAATTCTGCAACCACCCACAGGGAAGATGTTAATTACACCGCTACCAGCTGAAAAGCGGATCGTGAATCCTGAGACCAGTGATTTTCCACTGAAAGAACATTTTTCCATTCGGGAGATGTGCTGCTGTCCTAAGAGAGCAATTTAATAGTAGGGCCAGTTAGCGTAGGCTGGATCCCCTTTCTGCACAGGACTTTTGCAAGTCCGGGATAAGCCTGGGACAGTGGCTGGCCTGGCACTGCAGGCCCCAGTTCTCCATTGTTTGGCCTTGTCCCTGCACGCTGCCGTCCACTTCGGCCTGGGTGGTCCGGGCTTGCTTTGCAGGCGGCTACAGAGACTCCAGCTGCCTGAAGCCGGTGACGCAAGCTTCTCGCGAAGGCTGATTGGCCAAGAGCTGGCAGCCCGCCACAGCTGGTTTCGTTTTCTCCCCAGTGTTTGCACTTTCATGCCTAAGGTGCTACCTTTGCTAGACTGAATGGAAGCAAAGTGCTGGCTGCTTTATTTTCCAATCCAGGAAAGGCTTGTGAGAAGACAGGGAGTCTTGAGTGAAAGGTTATCGTGGCAGTGAATATTCTGGAGAACGTGTATAGGTTCAGGAACCTTGGACTTCTGTCATTTATTTCTGCTCTGTGCTCCTTAAAAAATCATTGATTAAAGTAATTTAAAGGGTGAAACAAGCGGATAAGGTGTGCCACTCAGCTTTTGCATTCTCCCCCTCTGCACCCAGGGTACTCAACATAAATCAGCACTTAATCTACCGAGCTCCTCACAGTGACTTTGCAGAATAACACACTTCTTTCTTCAGATTATGCACAGAGGATGTTCAGGTGTGGAGGAGGGAATGGAAAACATTGCTTTTCATTGAGGCTCATGAATATTCCAGCCACGTTCCCATCCTGAAGCAGCTGGTGTCCACCGCAGCCCTGTAAGGTGAGCAGGATGAGAATTCTGCTTTTCCAATGGAGGCAGCTGAAACTCAGGTTAAGCAAGCCAGTCAAAGACTCTGCACACAGACGCCTGGATCTGCAGCATGCTGCCTGTGACAGAGCATATTACCGTTGCTATTGCAGGTCTCCCATGCCAACAGCTTCACAAGGCCCATGCTCCAACCTAAAAGCCACCTCGCACCCAAGGGTGGCTTCAAATCAGCAGCTTTTATGGTCTGCTTTCCCGCTGTCTTCCAGAGCCTGCAGTAGGGCCTGCTATGCAGTAGATGCCTGGAAAATGTTTTCTGAATGAGCAAATAGTTTTCTTTCACTGTGGATTCTCCCAGCAGTAGTGTTCTGAAAATATATAACTTTGATTTCAATTATGGCTTAGTTCTTCATTTTTGATGTGAAATTTGGGAAAGCTCTTCTATGCTTTTTGAATTATGTTTTGGAGGAAAAGAGAGACACTCTTATTTGGTTCTATCTGGAGTAGACGGTCAGCAATTTAAAGACTTCCCGTTGTTACTGGGGAAACAACTACTGAACAAAACCCTGTGGGGGAAGATACAGTGTGCGCCTTCCCTGCCTCAAAAGTCTTGTCTCGAGATCCAAAGACAAACTAGTGGAATTCTGGCACCATCATATCCAACGAGCTCTGTTTAGTGAAAACTTTATTTAAAGAGACACTGCTTGCACTGGAAGCGCTAACAGTCACTGCGTATGATGCCTGATTTGTCAGGATATAATATTTTCCTGTCTTGTTTATGCAACTTCAGCATACCGTATGTCTCAAGGCTGGGGAAATCTGCGATGGCATTGAGTACCTAAATGATATCAAGTTTGGCATCCTCAGACACTGGAATGGTAGGTGTGCACTTGTGCCAAAGTAGGTTTATATTCTGGAAAATACAATGTCTCAGAGTCATGTCAATATTCTGTCTTTTTCTATGTGGCAACATAATCAATCTCTGTAAGCACCTTTCTTTTGACTGTTTCCATGAAATAAGAAAATGAGAGAGTAAAGCCACTTTTTCAAGTAATTCATTAGGGAAGGTTCTTCTAATATGTTCTTATAAATAATTTTTTTTGCAAGAAGATTTAAGACGACATTAAAGCATACAATTTGTAATAATAATATCAAGAAGGAATTTTGGGGGGAGGAGTTCTGGTCACTGTTCCCTAAAGGATCCTTCTAGTTATCTCAGAGATAGGCATTAGTAAGTCTGGATATTGATGCTCTAAGAGGTTTAAGACCACACCACCAGCAAGTAGCAAAAAAGGAATTTGAGCCCAGGTTTGCCTCAGAACCAAATCTGTGTGCACTAGGAATACTACCTCCAATAAAGACACACCGAAGGGTTTTCATTGCTGTAGGCTCCTGACTATTGTCCTTCCTAAGGCATAATCATACTGTGGTTGATGTGACTTATGTTTCCCTAAATATTAGTGTATTATATTTCCTTCTTTCTCTCTTTCTTTCTTTTTGGATACTGAGGGAAGCAGTTAGGTGAGGATGCTCTGTTGTATTTTGACTGAGGATAATGGGATCTAGGAATGCGAGCAACACTGTGAGGGTAGGGTTAGATCTTGGGCCAGCAGGGCAATGCAGGCCCTGCATTGAGAGGATGCCACTGTGGTGTACGGGATCCGTGGAGGAGGACACTCACTCCTCATCAAGTTGCAATCTGAGAGCGTGATGCGATCTCACAGCACAGAATAAGTAAGTGCTCAACAGACTGGTGATAACTGTTAAACTTGTCTTCTTTTATAGTAACAGAGAATGTCAGGGATTCTATTCTTATGGAAATGGTGAGCCAAGTGGATCTATTTAAGTACTATCTTCAGCAGGTTTGGGAAACTTAACAAATGATTTTTTTCTTCAGTATAGAAAAAGACAACAACAAAGAGCTAGAATCCAGGGGCTGGCACTGAATTCATGTTTCTTTGGCTTGAGTTAAAAAATATGTCCCCAATGTCTTGCCTTGCAGATTCTATTTGTCTGAGAGGATGAGCTAGACTACTTGTTTTGTTTTTCCAGGGTCAGTAAAAGAGCTGAAATTCAACATGGTTTCCCCAGCTCCCACTGTCCACCCGCCTCCTGTCCCTGCTGCTTATTTCCTGTGTGGAGCTTATCTTCGGCGTGAGCTCCTTCTTGCTGGCATCCCATGCCTACTCCTTGCTGACAGTTATTGGCACGCACCTTTCATGGGTACATCATGACGTCATGATGATAGGTCACGTGTCACCAAAAGGCTTAGTGTGCTGAGAATGAAGTTGCTGTTGGAGCTTCATTATTTCTTGCTTTTTTTTCATTACCCATTTTGATACGGCATGAATGATGCTTTCTTTTTCTTTACCACTTCATCCTGCTTTCTTTTCTCTCTCTCCAAATTTCCATTTTAGACTTACTGGGTGGAATTTGCGGCTATAAATAATTTTTCATAACAACAGTAGAATTCTATTTATTTTGATTTTCCAAAATGTCAATAACATTGATTCTTCTATAGTTTCCTGACTTGAGGTGCTATTGTAAAATAATAAGATATTTGTTTTAAAGCCCTTTAAAGCTTAGGTTGCTTTTAGGAGAAAAACTTTTAAGTTAATATTCAGTAGTCCCTCACTATTTCGCGATTCGGCTTTCGCAGGTTCACTGTTTCATGGGTTTTCAACAATTATTAATCTAAATTTTCGCAGATTTTGGCTTTGTCGGGGGATTTTGCAATACCATACAGTATACGTATGCTGTTAAAATTACATAGGCTTGCGAGTTTAGAAAATGGTTAAGAACATTCGAAGTGTTTTTAAAAGTGTAAGAAAGGTTTATAAGAGTGTAGAAGGGTTTATAAAGCATTAAAAGATATATAAATACTAAAATATAATGTCGCTACTTTGCTGATTTTCACTTGTGGGGGGGGTGTCTCGAACTTAACCTCTGCCATAAGTGAGGGACTATTGTAATTCATTTTCTATGTACTTTGATGACAAATATCTGTGGAAAAAGATTTTATTATTAAAAAAAGATTTTATTTATATTTTATTACTCTATTGGTGTTGATAATAATCAGTGACATTTATATAAACATACAGCTCCCAATGCTTTCGCCTGCAGCATTATTGTTTGCATTTGACGGATTAGGAAATGATAATAGGTAGGAGATGGCTAGTAAAAAGGAGCTGTAACGCCGAGCCAGACCTTCTAAATCCAGGATGTGTTCTTTTTACAACATACCACGATGCTCTTTGAGCATCAAACAGTATTTACATGTAGATAGAGACAGATGAGTTTCATGGAAGATTGTGAAACAAGATTTCTTCCTTCGTTGAGCCTCCTTCTCTCACAAAACCCTGATGTGCTTTTTGGAGCTCACATTGCATATGGTGTGAGTAGAGATATGGTTATTCTCTCCAAGAGTTATTCCTCTGTGCTTAAGGACTGCAGATAAGAAGTTTTTAATTTCTCCTCCCCCTTCCTTTTGCACTGATGTGTTCAGAGAACAGAAGAGTCATAGTTTGTGAACTCCTGGAATTTTATCATTTTTTTGAATTAGTTTTCTTCATTAAATATCATGCCACCGTGGTACCTCAGCATTTGGGTAAGTATGTAAAATGCAATAAAAGTGTCAATATTATTATTACATTGGTATTGGATGCTATTTATGTGATCTGCTTATTAGGGTTATGAGATTAACAATTCTGCCAGAGAACAGTATTACTACATGTTTAAGCATTGCTCCAAAACTTTTGATCTTTGGTTTAAAGTGATCAGAGAAGCCCTACAGTGATATATTTAATAGTGACTCATAGATTTGAAACTGCCAACTATATTTGAGTTCAGAAAATAAAACCTAAGTTCAGAGAAATGGTAACAGATTTGAAGTCATAGAACAAGTTAAATAAAAGAGCAAGCGAAGTGGAGCTTAGGTCTTCTGATTTCAGGTTGGTGGCAATACCTTCAGTGGCAGGAGGGAGTCTGAAAACCACATAGTGCTAGTTGTGTATCCCAGCTCAGACATGACTCGGGCAGCAAGTGTGTTTTGGGATAGTTCACTCCGATTCTCAGATGCAGCTTACAAACTACCCACATGAAATGGTACTTGGAAGTTAAAGCAAATCTTCAATTGTCTGAAGTGAGGAATTCTGGTTCCCTTTTAGCTGCTATAAAAAATTCCTGATTGTTGCCCACAGTGGTAGACTCTCAGTTACTCCCTCTTCTCCAAGAAGAACTTAGTTCCTGCTGTCATAAGCTTCCCCAAGTGTGTATAGTATGAGCCTGTGATCCCGGCAACTGAGGAGGCTGAGGAAGGAAGAGCACAAGTTAGGGGCCAACCCACACAACTTTGTGAGACCTTGTGTCAAAACAAAATGAAAAGGACTAGCATGTATCTTAGTGGTCCCTTGGTTCAGCACCAAAACCAAACTAAACAAGACAACACAATACAACACAAAGCAGAACTTTCCTATCTCTAAACCAATATCAGCCATTTGAAGAAGGTGGAAGTCGAACTTGCAGCTTTCCCTTTGTTTGAATGGTGGTAAAGTCATTTACATGAAATTCACAAAATTAGTATGCAATACATATTTGGGGCTCACTAATATACAATTGCATACTAGTATGCAACTGTAATTCCTGCTTACAGGTCACACATGTAACTAGGAATTTGATGCAAATAGTACCAACAACTGAAATTCAGAAACCGAGGCATGATGAATGGTCCACAGTGTTTTAGGGAAATAAAATAGAGAACAATGCCAGTTTGCTTCTGCTCCGTCTGAGGCCAAATTTCTTGGGAGGAGAAAGGAGCAATTCATGTAATAGCATCCGGGAGCTTAGTCCTATTTCATGCAAGCTGGAAATCACCCTTTCCTTGTGGCAGGATTTACTCAAAGTCCGGGGGCCCTTTATGGCCATCTTGCTGGCTGGTTCTCAGCTCCCAGAACATTTATCTTTGATAAGGGAGATGAAAATTCCTTTAGGACAGGAGTCCATCACGGGCTGCCGGGTCCGCAAAGGAGGTGCATCTGGTACTGTGCGCCCTTCACAGACCTGAACGCCAGAGGCATATAAGGGAGGGTGAGAAGGTTTTACAATTACCATTATTATGAAAAGCTTCAGGGTTTCAGATAGTTCTAGAAAGGATTTGTCTGTGACAGGTGACATGCTAGCCCTTGAAAAGGTGACCTTTCGACTCAGGTACTGAGAGTATCTTCAAGGGATTTGTTTTCCTGCTCCACAGAGCTTTGAAAAGCATGTAAGGAGAAACATGTCCACAGAAAACACGTCCAAATGACAGGTTTTTATGGTCTAGACATTCCAGAATTCCATAAGATTTACAAGGCTCCAATAAAAAGTGGTAGAAAACCCATAAACCTCCAGTGGCTTAAAATGAAACATTTTCACAAAGTGAAAATCAACCTGCTTTGATTAAAAAACAGTTCAAAGAGAAGTAAACTGAACTGCTATAACACATTTAGTGAGCACAGTGCCTTTTTGACGTCCTCCAGCGCTGTTTCCTTCTTATCAATGGAAGCACACAAAGACACGTATGTAGACTTCAGCGATGATTTCAGCTATTGCCTGCCACGGTTTTGAGACTACTGGTCCTTGCAAGGTGCATTAGGAAGGAACATGGCTACTCTAAAACATGTTTTGGCAAACATACCACCTTGTCACCCACACACACACATATGTAGGCTTTAGATTTTCAGTTGGAAGAGAAACACTGCACGTCATTCATTCTCCTTTGGGGGAGAGTCACTCGTGTCCAATTTAAGTGTAGTTCCACTGTTGGGTCGTAGGCATGGTTTCAATCAAGTTGTAATTTTTTTTATTGATTTTATTGTTCACTCTGAATGTAGAAACAGGTGTAGGAGACACAGTTCATTTCAGTTTTTCTAGGTCAAAGCCTTCTATAAAAGGCTGTGTGTTTGGAATAAAGATCTTTTAGTCTCTGTGTCTGCTTCCTCGCAGGACTTTTTTAAAATTTCTATTTCAACAGAAATCCCATCCCAGCAAAGAGGTTGAAGGGAGGAATGTGTCTCAGCGAGCTCACAGGACAGGAAGGCAGCTCATCATCCATTTTGGGTCTTCAGGCCCTTGGAATTTGTCCCATTCTAATAAAAGCTTCAAGGAATGCTGCCACCCTGAAGAGCAGTTGGTATGAGTGTAGAGATGACTTTCTAGCAGGCAGGTTAGTTTTGCACAGCAGCCGCAGCCCGCTTCTCTTATGTCGGGCACCTGTCAGACCATTCCCCACCCCAAGGCAGCTTCTGAGCACAGCTACGTGGGTCCGCTGCACGTTGGTTCCTCCATGTACTGCGGGCACCAGGGAGGCTCCGAAGGCTGCATGCGAGGCTCCTCCCTAGGAGTTCTGACTTCCTGGGTCTTGCATGGGCACGAGCATCTCTCTGCATTTCTAGCATCTCCGGGGTGATGTTGAAGGCTCACTCGCTCTCAGGACTACTGTTCTGTTCTACTACGGTGTTGCCCGTAAGGCTACAGCCTTGCTGGTTACTGCTACTGTGTTATAGAGTGCAATTTCCTAATGACTAGAAAACTGGTGCCCACCACATTTTTTCCGCTTTAGAAATACTGGTTAAGCACTAACAAGCTCTGATTACTAATCCCTTTCCCACACCAGTCACCAAAGATAGTATTGTGAGGCATACTCCTTGGTATGTGCATCTTAGCATAGTCAAGATGCTCACGGCTTTCTTTGTTAATTATTAGCTGCTGATTATGTTTTTCTTCTTTCTGTGCACAGTTAGGTTTTGCGTAGAGTTTTGAGACTTTGTATTTTCTCATTAGCAAACAGCTGACCATGGTATCTTGTGTTTGCTGGGAGCTGAGTGCATGTCAGGAGGCACTCCAGGCATCGTCTCTGAACTTCTGTCATCCCCGCACTAAAGAGGAGGAAATGAAGCTAAAGAGAAGTGAAATAATTTCTCAGCTCACACTGGGAATATGTGGACAACTGGGACTCGGCCCTTATGGCTGGACATTTGCTTGTCTGTTGCTACTTTTGCTCCTCGGTACGTGGGGTTGGGGAGGGAGTTTATCACCCCCTACACGTGGCCCTGAGGTGACTGGGACCCCACGGCTGTGGCGTGGGTCGTTCAGTGTGAGGGAGCCAGGACAGGAGGGCGAGCCATGGAGATGGAGGTGCTCTTGGGTCCCTGGCTGTGCCTGTATGCTGCATGCTCTGCCATCTAAATAAACTGTGTCTTCTCTGACCTCACCTTCATGGTGGAGGACAGCTGGTGGTCAGCTTCAGCTACTGAATTGGATCAGTGTGGTGCTGGGTGTGGAGGGCCCACCTGGGGACTGTCACCAGTAGTGTAGGAGGCAACTCCAGAGGAAGAAGGGAGCTGTTGGTCCTCCTGGTGCTGCCGAATCTCCTGGAGGAGCTGTCCTACTGGCTCTCCCAAGATGAACTCAGCTCTTCTCATCGCTGAAGGAGCTTGGCACCTTGTTGCTCACTCTGGGGGAGCTCTGATCCTTACTTTGAGCATTGCCTCCTGGCTGTGGAGGGGAAGAAGGTGCATTGTTCAGTGTCCTGGAGAAACTTGTTGCGCTGGCTTTCCTGATAAGGACTTAGCTGTTAGCACTGTCAGGGGAGCTTGGAACGCCAGCGTCACTGAGGACGGCTGTGGTACTTTTTGGGGGAGCTCTGGTGCTTACCTTCAGCATGGCTTCCTGGCTCCAGTGCAGACTCCTCAGCCTGATGGCCCAGAGCTTGCACCTGCTGGTATAGGCTTCCACTACTGGCCTTTGGGCCTGCTCAGTGCAGGCCCTTGAAATGGGCCGTGTGAGACATTGTCATGGACTCTAGGTCTCCAGCTGGACTTGTGGGAAGCATGGCTTTGGGCTCTAGGTCATTAGCTGGGCTCACACAGGACATTGCCATGGGGCCCAGGCCCTCAGCTAGATTCTTTGTGGGCTTAGTGTGTGGACAGATTTCCTGCACTCTTCTGCAGTTGGCACTTTGGGTGACTACTACCTGTTCTGTATTAAATTGTTTCCCTTGGAAGTGCTGAATACGACAGTAGGAAAGCTGGAACCACTCTATGCAGAAGTGGCTAGAGGAGAACTTTTGTTCTGCTCCTCAGAGAGAGGAAAATGTAATCACTTGGAAATATTTAGAGTCTCTATCTGACCTCCCTTTCTTTCTGGAAACCAGTGTAGTTGTTTTTTTTTTTTTTTTTTTTTGCTGGTGTCCTGCTGTTTCCATGATTCAGGTTTTGAAGTTAACTTCAGGGTATAGAGGGGGTAGAAGCTGGATTGTGAGCAGGCTCAGTGGCTCATGCCTATAATGCTACCATTCTGTGAAGCTGAGGCAGGCAGACTGCAAGTTCAAGGCCAACTTGGACAGTTTAGAGACTTACTCAAGTGAAAAAAAAAAAAAGGGCTGGGGTTATGGTTTGATGTGAGGGCCTTTGGTTTAATTCCCAATAGGGTAATAAAAGAAAGAAAAAAAAAAAAAAGAAAGGAAAGGAAACCTGATTGTGGTCTTATGCTGCAGCTGAGTGATTTAGGTTATATTCTCCTGAAGCGCAGAGGGCAGGATTTGGGTGCCACTCAGGAAACCCTCAGGGGAGGAAGAGGGACAGACTAGAAAACGGGACTCGCTGTGCAAACCAGGATTCTAAGTGGGGCTGCTCCACACCACAGTGTGTTACCATGGCAGAATCACTTGCCCTGAAAACCAAAGAGTTGTGGGGGCGAGGGGCAGGGAAGCAGTAGGATGCCCGGGTGCTGGGGCCCCTTGGGGGGACAGCTCTTCAGCCAGGAACATCTGTGAGATGGCTAGCAGCTGGCTTTTATAGCACCTGGCGAGGGAGCACTGGCCCTGCAGGAGCTCTGGGTGTCACACCAGCTCTGCTTTCTGATTTAGCACTAACAGAAATAAAGCTTGCATTTTTGTCTACACACACACACACACACACACA
>NW_004524755.1:1584731-1585757 GCF_000260255.1 Octodon degus | reverse complement strand
CAGGGTAGCAGGAAGCTCTCCACACACTCACCGGACCTGGGCTAGGACTGGGTCTGGGGGTTCCCGGAAGTCAGTCCCCTCATTTGATAAAGACCATTGCATGTGTGGCATTATTGTAGATTCTGGTGTTAACAGCACAAATTCAGGCACAAAAATACTTACAGTACTGCGTGGGACGAAACAAATGCAGCTTTGGGAGACCAGAGGAAGAAGCAGTTGTGGGGAAGCAGAGTCTTTGCAGAGAAAAAACATATTCTGAGTTGGGTTTAACAAGATGTGAACAAGCTTACTAAAGGTAAGGGAGGGCCCAGGTAGAGGAGCAGAGGACAGCTGGGAAGGTGCATGATATTTAAGCACTATATAAAAGGTCATCAGAGAATGTGTTTTTGAGAAGGATGTTTTGAAACTGTTTTGGTCAATGTGATGTAGACACTTTGTGCTGTAAGACAATGTCCCTCCCCACTCTGGTCTTACAAACCTTAGAGCTGTATGCGCTTCTCTGGTCCAGCGATGGTGAGCACTTTTAGAGACCCAGTGTCTGACTGGAACCCCGGCACACCTACTTAGTGCAAGGGGCCACCGCTGCAATTACAGGTGAAGACTGAGGTTTTAGTTTGGAGAAAAAAACTCATACATTGACACCTCATTTTAAAAGAAAATCGCAAGAATGCACGTGACGTAACTTCACTCCCACTGAAGACTCATCCCTAAGCATCAGCTCTACAGATACTCATGAATGCTTAATTTTATGATGTATTGATATGGATGTACAGGATGCAACACAGATATGTCATAAAATTGCTAGAATAGTCTCTTTAATTTACATTCACTGAGTTGCATTTTAAATGAATTAGAGGCTTGGTATTTACATGGAGAGGATATTGAGTTTTTCTTTTAAAGAAATGACATTCTATCCTTTAAATGGTAGTTTCATTTTATGACATAAATAGCAATCTTTAATATATCTATGTAAATAAATACTTTTTGTTTTGAGATCACTTAGCTGGAGAAAATTCTAGCTTTAAA
>NW_004524755.1:1572554-1584136 GCF_000260255.1 Octodon degus | reverse complement strand
CAGCATCACCCCTGCAGCTGACCCTCTCCGGACTGTGTGATGTATTGGGAAAAGGAGCTGCAATTTGGTCTCAGCCCATCGTAGCCAGGCAGGCAGTTACTTGTGGCCAGAAGGGTTCCAACTTGTTTTGTATTCCCATTTTACAGCTTGGGTCAGTGACTGATTCAAGAGTTTATAGATATTGAAAAAGGAAGAAAAAGCAGGTCTGTTTGCAGCCAAAGCCCAGCCTGTTTATCCTGTAAAAGAATAAGTTTAAGAAAGCATCTTTTTCCTTCCTCTCTCACACATTAGACTTTTTCATAAAAAAGAAGAATTTACCCTGCATCTCACTACCCCAGGAATTTTCAGTAACTTGGTTGAGCACCAGGATAACACAGAAGCTGAGAACACATGATGTTCCTGCAGTGCCTTACCCATGATGCCACACGGTTTGCATTTATAGGTAGTTTCACGTAGGTCTTGTGTTAGGTGCTTTGAGTGCATTATTTTATCACACAGCAACCTTGCGAAGAAGCTTGTTTCAGACGGCGGGATTTGAAAGGTCCTCGCTCTCCTAAGAGGCAAAGCAGGCCATGGACCGACTTGTACCAGCATTTTAACAGTGGTCTACACTTTGCATAGTCAGAAAATGAGGTCCCTCGGCTTCTTTCATACTAACACAAGGCAACCACTCTATCAAGAGAGGTTTCAACAAGAAGAATACAATTTGCTTTTGCCAAGACAAAAATGGAAAGAACTTTACATGGCGTCTAGCTGCTTGCTAGGGAATTATAATACTTCAGTTTGAAGAGGAAGAAGCCACCTTGTCTAGATGTTCCTTCCCACCCTAAGCAGTGCTTACTCAGTTTTGCTTGGAAGCTCTCACTGGTCTGAAATGGCTCATGTGGTGTACTTCCAGGTATTAGAGAGCTTGTTCTTATGGATTTTCCTTTTGCTACAGAAAGCAAGGCTGGCGAGATAGCTCAGTGGACTAAGTGCTTATCTGGCAAGTGCAGGGACTGGGGTTTGATCCCTGGCACTACATGCCAAGCCAGCCCCAACCATGGATGCCCTGAGCCTCCCACGGAGACCAGGACTGGTGGTGCATGCCTGTAATCCCAGAGGTGGGGAGGCTGAAAACAGGAGGATCACTATGAGTCTAAGCTGTGTAGTGAGAACCTGTACTAAATACATAATTAATAATAATTAATAATAATGAAAGAGGGTGCAGGTGCACTGCCTCTACAGGTGCAACCCTGGGCACCATGGTGATCTGGCACTCAACTTCCTGACACAGAGCACCTCTTGTCCCTGTCCAGTTCTTTAATTCTCCTTATCATAATGCAGAAGAGAAGCTCTAGTGCCATAGAGTTACAGCACAAATTAGACGGGAAACATCTCTACTACAAGTCTCCAAGGGGATCCGAATGGTCAGCTTAATTGCTACTGTAAAGGTATAATTTTCTAATCATAGGACCTCACAGAACACTGGACAGGAAGTGGGTTTCCTCCCTGTGTCAGCAGGTACATGAGAGAACGTTTGATTCAGAAGGTTTGCTGTGGATGAGCCTCACCAGGGACTGCACATAGAGCAGCTTTCTTTGTTCAAATGCCACAGGCATAGTGGTGATGACATAAAGGAGGGCGCTGCCTGGTGCCTGTAGATAGCCTAGTATATAAAGGCTGAATAAATGTTAGCTCATTGGACTTTTTGCTTATTTCCCTTGAAAACCCTTCAAACTCTCACCCAATTCAGAAACACCCACCCACGCCCACTGCATTTGTTTTCTGTGTCTCCTGCTGCTCTGCCAAGCAGGGATTTCATCTTCCAGTGCTTTAGTCTACTGTGTACCCCTAAGATAACGGGGATCCCAAAGAGAGCACATCTTCACAGCTTAACAGTCACCCTTGATTGATTCACCAAACTAAAATTTTTGTTTTATAATGAGGGAAGCAGAATTATTTCAACCAAGTTATTTCTAGGCCCTCAAACTCCTATTAGCTTTCATTCAGTGGTGAACAGTTGAAAGTTTTAACTTTTTTTTTTAAAGGAGAAAGTATTTATTGTGATTATTAATTTCTTTAACAATTTCTTTTTGTTTTTAAAGAGAATAAAAATAGAAAAAAAACATTAGAAGTGATACAGACTCTCATGAAACAAAATGATAGGAATTCAACAATAGTTATTGTATTTCATATTGTCTTCAAATTTGTAGTTCAGATTATCAGATATAAGCATTGAAAATTGGTCAAAAAATATGAAAAATTAAAAGAGAGAGAGAGAAAGAGAGAAAAAATAAGTATTACCCGCTCTTTTCACTAGACCAGCAGAAATCAGCAGTACAATTATCCCAGGTATCTGTTGTATATATACATGTATTTTTTTCTCTTCCTTCTTTATTTCTTTTATCCTTTCCCTCATCTCAGTTGTTCCTTCCCTCTGAACAGTTTATTTCCCTTTCACAGTGTCTATTGAACTTTTCAGATTTTATTTACTCTTTCAGGTTCTTATACCAGGGAGACCATATGATGTTTACACACAAGTCTGATTTATTTCACTTATGAGTATGGTCTTTAGTTGCATGCATTCACCTATAAAAGTCTCTAGATTATCTTTTTTGTTAGATGAGTAATACTCCAGTGTATAAAAACACCACATCATATTTATCTATTCCTTTGGTGGATTTCTAACTGGTGGTCAACTTATTACAACCAGCTGAATTACACTAGCATAGTACTGAGTGTAGGAGGCCCACCTGAGGGTTGTTGCCAGCAGCATCAAGGCAGAAGAGGAGAAGCTGCTGGAACGCTGTTAGGGATGTTGTTTGGAGAAGCTGTTGGAGCTGTTGGGAGCTACTAGTTCTCTTGGGCTGTTCTGCTGGAGGACCTTGTCATGCTGGCTTTCCTGATGAACTTTGGAGGAGCTCTGGTCCTCATCTTGAGCATCACTTGCTGGCTCTGGAGGGGAAGATGGTGCTCTTCTCAGCCTCATGGAGAATCTTGTCTGTCACATTGGCTTTCCTGATGGGAGCTCAGCTTTCCTCATCACTGGAGGAGCGCAGCCTCACTGTGGCTGAGGATGGCTGAGATATTTTGGGGTGAGCTCTGGTGCTTACCTAGAGCACTGCTTCCTAGTTCTAGGTCAGATCCCTCAGCCTGCTAGCACAGATCTTCCATCCTGCTGGCATAGATTTTCTAGCTTCCACCACTGACCTTTGGACCTTGCCAACACAGATCCTTGAAACAGGCCTGCATGAGACCTTGTTGTGTGCTCTAGGCCTCCAGCTGGACTTGTGGGAGGTGTTGTTACAAGCTCCAGGGTTTCATCTGGCCTCATGCAGGATATTAGGTTCCAGGATCTTAGCTGGAGTCTGCAGTATTTAGCATGTGGACAGATTTCCTGCACTTGTTGTATATGATTCTTGGGAGATTCCCTATAAACTAATATTATAAAATGTATTCTGTATTATATTGTTCCCCTTGCAAAAACCCAGGACCATGACAATTCCTCAATTGTAGGGCCTTTGAATTGTTTCCAAGGTTTAGCTCTGACAAATTGTACTGCTATAAACATGGGTACACAGATAACGCTTGCCTTGGAGGAGTTTGCCAATCAAACCAGGCGCAGAGTGATCAATCAACTCTTTTCTTCCACACAACTCTTTTCTTCCACATTTCCTGTTGTCACAGTTGAGACTGGCCTACTGAGTTGTAGGCCAGCACAACCCCTAGTCTGGCTGTCTTCAAAGTTTAATGGGCATAAGAATTTCCTGAGGAAGATTTTTCAGATTTCTAAACCTCATCCTAAAGTATTGTGATTCATATGGAGCCTGAGAATTGATTTTTAAAAATAATAGCTGTCAGGTAGAATGATAATGTTTAGAAACACTGTGGTAAAGGAAACATGAATTTTTTGATCATCAGTTAAATGGCTTTTCGTGAAAGAAAATTTGATTTGGGTTGTGCAGGGGCCACCTTCTTAGATTTGCATTCCAGGCTCTTCTTTCTTTCTTTCTTTCTTTCTTTCTTTCTTTCTTTCTTTCTTTCTTTCTTTCTTTCTTTCTTTCTTTCTTTCTTCTTCCTTCCTTCCTTCCTTCCTTCCTTCCTTCCTTCCTTCCTTCCTCTCTTCTTTCTTTTTCGGAACCGGGGATTTAACTTAGTTCCTTGAGCTTGCCGGGGAAGCACTTATTCTACTGAGCCATCTCTCTGGCCCCCTCCAGGCTCTTCTTTCTACCTTATGAGAAAATATTTGTTGTTTACCCAAATGATGGCCCTTGTCTTGTATCCACTCCCTGGCTGGAGTTTTCAGGAACTGAGGACTGTACATTGATTCCCAATGCACTGTGGCTTAGGTCTTTATGTTCTACACTCACAGAGGCCAGAAATTTCTGGATCAAAAATTAGGTAAAGAGAAAGTAATGGGTTAGGTTCTGTGTTGCTTCTCTGGCATGAAAAGGTGGAACCAGAAAGAATATAACTGAATGATAAGTACTGTGACCATCAATCCTGATACGTCAACTTCATTAGTTTAAGAAATGCCTGGAAATTAGTAAAGCATGCCCCTTGGTATGTCTAGGTGGGACATGGAGGTGTGATTGTGAGGATTATCTATGATTTCTTGCCTCTTCCCCTTGGGCACTGTTCCTTTACTCTGTTTATCTCAAACCATAACCACACAGCTTTATTCTGCCATTCCCTTCTACTATGAGGTTTCTACCTTAGAGCTTGCTGACCACAGATTGAGTCTCCTGAAACTGTGAGCTAAACTAAAATTTTCTTCTTTTAAATGTTGAACCTTGTGTTTCAGTGATGGGAAATTTAATGCAGAAGATTAATACCAGAGACAAGGGGTTGCTGCTGTGGCAGTACCTGAATGCATGCTTTGGCAGCCTTTGGAACTAGTTTACTGCAGGAAAATAGAAATGTTTGCAGATGCTACCTGGAGAAGCTTTAGAATACTGTAAGTAGAACCTAATAGGTGATTGTGCTCAGAAGACCAGAAGACCTGATATGAATGCAGGTTGTAAAAGCCAGCTTCATGAGGTTTCAGTTGGGAAGACTTTATTTTCATTTGCTTAGACATTGCATATGTTACACTTTGGAAGAAACTTTGTCTACATTTTTAACATGTCCTGCGACTACAAGAGACTGGGATAAAAGGAGATAGACTAATTAATCTAGCCAAGGATATTTCAATACAACCCAACATTTAGGTGTGGCGCGGATACCATGGGATACTTTTAGCCATATTTGTAATGATAATTAAGGGGAAAAGGCAGAGTATTTACTTTTGGTCCAGAAAGAACCAGGAGTAGTGTAGGGTTTCCAAAGGAGATGTGGTTACTGAAGAGATTAGCACCATTAAAAAGAAAACAAATACTATGGATAGTGGCAAAAAGAAAGATGATTTCAGGATATTTTAGGAATCAACAAGATCCCATTCATCATGGACTCAAGAGCGCAAAAATGTATTTAATTTTAAAAAGGAGTTCCTGTGATGCTTGCCTGAAGGAATTGGTTTCCAGATTCATTATGCTGTGCTTGGGCATCTAGGCATTCACAAGCTCCTGCAGCCATAGTCCAAGGCAGCTCAACAAATGTGTGAGGTAGAAGCTGACTTTGGCATTGTCTACATGATGCTGGTTTTGCTGGCACGCTGAATGCAAGAGTTCTGGGGTAAGGAAAGCTTCTTACTAGGGGTCTCAGAGGAAGACCTAAGAGATAAGGCAGGAGTTTCTAAGAAAGCAGTTGGTAAAGCTGGAAAAAACCCAGGGAGTTGGGGAATGCCAGAACCATGGAACATATATCAAGAAAAGTTGTAGCCCAATAGGGGAACCAGCCTAAGAGAGGCTGTGTGGGATGCAAGCAGCAAAGCTATATAGGAGTGGAACTTTTCAAGTCCTCTGGAATTTGCATCTCAACCATGCACCCTGGATAACAGATATGGAGCTACAGGACTTCATGTTTGCCCTATTGGGTTTTTAGTATTGTGGTAACTTTTTTTGTATTCTACTATTCTTATGTTTTGGGTAAAAATGTATACTCTTTGCAATTAGAATTCTGTAATTTGTTTTTATTTTTAGCTAGCAAAATTAATGGAAGTGGTAAACTCTTGTTTTTATTTGAAAAAGCACATAGATGTGAAATAGTTTGGATATAAATGAGTTATATGTATAACATAAAAATCAGACATTGCATGGTTAGTGGGGAATGCTTAAAATATTCAGCACTATTTTCTTCTTTCTATAAATTATTACATGAGAAAGCACAAGTTTCTGGTTTTCTCATTTAGCAACTGATCTCAAGTTAGACCACTTCTCCAACCAAAATCCAACTTTTTCCAATAACTACTTGTTCCCCTGCTCTTAAGGTATGTCTTGAAATTTGCTTTTGATTTTCAGTGAGGTTCATGGCTTAGTGTTTGCCTTGTGTCTCAGAAGAGACTTGGATTGACTTTTGAACAATACTGAAACTGTTATGACTTCAGAGAACAGATTATTGCATTTCTAGGTGTACATGGGAAAACTTCATTATGGAAAGTGGAATTAGGAACTTGCTAATGTCTTCATTTGGAGATTAAGGCAATGTGTTTGGGTGTGACACTGACAAGGGGTGGACTGTGACCATTAATTAATCTTGGTAGGTCCACCTCATTGAATTAAAACACCTAGAAGATTAAGAACACATGTTCCTGGCTGTGTCTAGGTGGGTCATAGAAGCATGACTTAGGACACTGCGTGGTCTCCTAGTCATTCCTTTTTGCATGATTCCTCTTCTCTGCTTCCTGGCCACCATGAAGAGTACAGCTTTGCTTTGCAATTCCTTTCATCACAAAGTTTCTTGCAGGGATTCTGCCAAGCACGTACTGATCTCCTTGACTGTGAGCTGGATTGTACCTTTCCTCCTTGAAGATGTGTACACCAGCTGTCTCTCATCTCTGCTATGGGAAAACTGGCTAATATGGGTGCCATTCCTAAAGCTGTTATTCCTATACTTTTTGTAATTATTGAAATTGCCTTTAAAAATATCTTTTTATCATTGTTTTTACTTTTCTGGTCTGGTTTTAAATTGTGTAGATTTTCATTTCTGACTTCCTTGCCTAACAATGAGTGACTTCTAGACTGTGCCCTCAGTCTAAAGTTGTGTCATGCATTTCTGTTCAAAAGCAGCATAATGACAATAATAAGCCTCTATGGAGTATATGTACTACATTTAATATGGCATTTAGCAAAATCATGCAATTGCTCCTATTCTTATCCTCAAATTTATTTATTTTTTTAGTACAGGGTCTATAGGTTCTCACTACATGGATCAGACTTGCAACGATCCTCCTGTGTTCAGCCCCCCAAGTGTTGGGATTATAGGCACTCTCATCACGCCCAGTCTCATTTGCCATCTCCGTGCACTCTTGGGGTGTGGCCAGCATGGCACCCTAGGGATTGAACCCCGGTCTCTGTGCCTGCCTAAGCAGGTGCTCAATTTTAAATAAAGAAGCCATGGCACATGGGTTAGGGTTATGCTGCTATTAAGTGACAGCCAGAGGTAAGATGCAGACAGACTGATTTCTGAAGCTGTGTTCTCTACTAGCTCATTTTATCATTTTATTCCATCCTTACTGGACTGTTCATTGCTCAGTGACAAAGAAATCTTTGGGAAAGCCTTCTTTTTCTTCAATGCTTGTGATAGAATATGGAAGCAGGGAGGCTAAAATTCCCAACAAATCCTCCTAGAAATCCCCTGGGTAGCATTTACTTTCAATCCTTTTCCCTCTAAAAGAACAATTTTGAAACCATGGCATTCTCTATTATCTCCCTTAAATAATCAGACCATCTCCATGATTCTGGGGGGCTTGTTGCATTTTATCAGTGGTGTCTTTGTTGCACAATTTACATTTTTGCTCTTGAAGATACAATAAAAGATTTATGTCTGATGGGCTGTGATGTGGTTTGCATCTAAGAGAAAAACAATTCCTTCCAAAAAATACCATATCCCCAAATGATTTCATAATTGCAAACAGTGTTGACGAGCTCTTTGGCTTAAATAAGTTTATAACATATTTGCTGTGTTTTTGTGTAGATATGTTTTGATGTGCTTACTAAGGAAAAATAATTAAAATCCCTTTGCCATTTCTAATTGAGAAGAAAGAAATGCAACCCATTAGCTGATGTCTCCCATCATAAGATTTTTTTCCTTCCTCATTTCATTCCAGATTTGTTTCAAGGATTAACTTGTGTTAAATAGTTTCAGGTCTGAACGTCAACTATGTTTCTCATTATTGGAGATCAAAATGGCTTAATTCTCTTTGTGTGTTGGTACCACTAAAACACAAGGGGATCTTAAAACTACAAAATCCTGATAGAAGTACCACATTTTCTTAGGCAATGTGCCTCACAGAGCTTGTGAATTTTCTGCACTAACTGCTGAACCATTTCTTCATATTGAAAAGTTTCAACTTTCTGGAGTCTTGTACAGGCTTAATGGAGATACTCTGGGGTTCCAAAAATTTAGTTCCGCTGAATCTGCAATTGTATAGTGTGAATTCAGCTTTGTACTACTCCTTTAATCAACTGTTTTCGTTCATCTTTCAGCAGAACATTGCCAAGCATCTGATGCGATAGGGATTTATCATCTAAACTAAACCAGAGGTGTCTGACTTAAACAGACCTGACTGTAAGTCAGTCTGACTTGACTACTAGGTATAGGTGGCCTGGGTGGAGTTTGAAAACTTTCCTCATCCACAAAATGGATCTAATGCCAGTCATTTATTGGTTGCAGGAAAGCTGTAAGAATTATGCTTAGAGTTAAGCAACTGCTAAGCACCAAAGGACATTGAAAGTGGCCAGCTAGCACTGCTGTGTGCTATGCCATTGTAGACTGAATTTGAAATATCTTAGTCTTTGTGGCGCTAGCATTCATTGGGACATTTCTAGATTTGCTTAATGCTAAGAAAAAAGTTTGCGGTGCACAGAGGTATGGAGAAAAAGCTGTTTTCTTCTTCCCTGCTTAGAATCTGAACCAATGGAGAGAGATGACCGAACCATGGGGGAAGTGGAGCCCAAAATACTATTTTTATCACTGATGAAGCAAGAGTGAGAACTGAGGCGTGTGTCTTTGGCTTCTTGATGGAAAACCCTAGAAGGAGCTGGGACAGTTGTCCCTTCAACTGACCTGGGACACTGGCCTCCCTCCCAGAAGGAGAGACCTATGTTCTCTCACCTGACAGGTGATCCCCCAGAAAAGATGACAGAGGTCTTCCTGCACATCTCAGTTTCACCTCTCAAGAGGAAGAGAAGAGCATTATGCCAGCGATGATGCCCAACACGGAAGAAAACATCAGAAATGGAAATGAGAGCTCCCCATGTCATCCTCTGTAGAGTTCAAGAAGTGAGTGGCCCTGATTTGTCACTCAGTGAAGACACAGTTTTGGGGGATGAACTGGACTGAGACACAATTACGGTAAACTAGCTCATGTGGACAAACTCAGTCTTTTCTCCTAAATCTATAAAGTCTTGATGATGCAGTATCCCATGAACAAAGGTGAGAATTCGGCAAAGAACCTTTCCTTAAGCACTCTGTGTCCTAAGTCTCCCTGGCTCTTCCTAATTTATGATCCGAACTCCATGCTCTTACACCAACTACATCAAAGTCCTCATACTGCAGTAACATACGGGATGGTGATAGCAGCCAGGCTGGTGGTAATGAAACTAAGGAGGATGGTTTGACTTCTACTTTCTTTGAGCTTTGAACAGAGGTGATCGGTTTTAGTATAAGATTTGGCACCTCTGCCTTGTCCAGCTGCTTAACAAATGTGTATCCATGGTCAACAATGGAACCAGAGTAGAGGGTGTAGATAGCTGAATGTGAGCCACAATTACTACTGTTAAAACAACTCAAAGCACATGTCCTACTGACAGGGGTGTGGGGATGGCAGGCGGCACACACACCACACAGACGTTCGAGGTATGTTTTCAAGTTGGGCCTGGCAGGAGGCCCCAGCCACACACACGCTGTCAGTCTCAACATCCCCGCTTATGCGTGAGTAGCAGGGCCCCACATGCACACACTGCCTGCCTGCCAGGCTGTCATGTGGGGGGCTTCCCAAGGCCTCTTCTACTACTTTCTTATAGCACCTATGTCATTGTCTTCTAATTCCAGTTCCAAATTTCTCACTGCAAGCTCCCCAGGTCTGAGGTTGATCAGTCTGGTTCATAGTTACGCCAGTGGCTCTAGGCATCTGACACACAGGAGAGGCCCAGAGAATGCCTTCTGGAACTGAATCGAGAGATAGTTGGCTTCCCAAGGTCAGGGGCTCAGGCCCTGTGCGCTGAAGTTCTGGTTTTGCTAGGAAGGTACCTCCTAAGGTGTGACTGTCCTTACCATCTAGTCATGACTGACGGTTCTTCCAAGATCCCTGGGAAATTAATCACAGCAACTTGTTTGTTTGTTCATACAAGGACACCTCGGCACAAGGGTAGTCACATTTGATCTTGAAATCTCCTGTGTCCTTCTGTATAACTATTTTTTAAAATTTATTTTTATTTTTTGTGAGACAGGGTCTTGCTATACATGTGAGGCTGGTCCTTAACTTCTGATGTAGAGGTGCCTGGCCTTAAACTTGTGGCAATTTTCCTGCCTCAGCCTCCTGAGTGCTGGGCTTACAGCCATGCACAGCTCTACCCAGTTGTGTGTAACTAGTTCTTTGCAAAGCTCGTCAGCACTGGAACTCAAGCATAGCGTTTGAGGGGCGCTAAAAGCTCAGTCATTAGGACAAACACAATGTCAGTGCAATATTTTGAAAGCTCAAAATTAGTGCAAACTTTTCATGATGAACCAAATATCAAAATTCTAAATGCAGACTCTTTCAGGATTCTTTCTTTTCTTTCTTTTCGTTTCAGGATTCTTGATTTCCCTTTTTCCTAGACTCGCTCCTCCTCACTCACTCACCTGCGGGGCCCTGCGCCCAGCTCTGCGGAAGACCCAGTTGAGGAGAAACCGGGGTGGCTGTGACTTCCCTGACTTTTGACTCTTAATTCATAGACTTTTTTCTGTTTCAGAGGTGGAAGGTTAGGGATGGTATAAGGTTCAGGTGGTATGGGAAGATCACAAGAAGCCAAAGTCATCAGAAATGGAAGAACTTGTCCAACCTGAAGCATCTACCTTAGAAAGATTTAACAGGAAAAATGATGCTTGTTTAATAACTGAATAAGCTAAAGACTGAAGCAAATAACATCCAGCACTAGCCAGCAACTGAGTTGCAATGTTTGTTTCTCAGCTGTCCACGCATGGCTCCATTTTTATTTGCTTTGTGCTTTATTGGAATTGGCTTTTGAAAGGGCCTCTGCTGAAGTCACTCCACTTTCCTCGCGCAGTGCAGAAAACCGCTGTGCCCAGTCAGACTTCATCTGGGAGCCGCTGCGGACCAAGTGAGCCAGGGCTCCAAATGTGCCTTCTCTCCTACTGGAAGGGCTTCCTTCCTTTACATATGGGAGCAAACAGCTTGAAAGATGGGGAAACACAGACACAGAGTCTTTAAGAGCTTTTTGGAAGCACAGCAGAAAGCACAATGCCAGAGCACCAATGCCTAGTGATTTTTTTTCCTTTTT
>NW_004524755.1:1551168-1572454 GCF_000260255.1 Octodon degus | reverse complement strand
GTTCTGAGGAGCATCCAGTTGCTTGGGCTGAAAAAGAAGCTGCTGTTCCTTGTGCAGCAGGCTTCAGGTGGGAGGGAGGAGGGCAAGACTGGGTAACTGCACAAAAGCAATTGGAAACTGCTCTGGAGCGAGCTAGCTTGTTTGCTTTAGGCACTGGGTCAAGCCCCACCTACATATATTTGATCGATTTCCTAGCTTTCTGGCTCCCAACATAATTCCCTTTTTTGTTTTGTTTTTTCAGAGATGGATGTTCCACTGTAGTTAGAGAAGCTGTATTTGGAGAAGTCCTTTTTTTTTTTTTTTTTTTTTCCTGAATGGGGACTGAACTGAAGCCAGGCAAGCGCTTATTCTGCTGAGCCATCTCCCTAGCCCTGGAGAAGTCTTTAAAGGACCTTTTCATACTTGAAACCAGTCTAAAGATTGTAGGTACTTGACTTCAGCAGAATAACCCAATATAGTGCAATGGTCCATACTAGTAGTGGGTTATCGGCAGAACTGGCAATTGCTGCATCTTGTCCTCTGAATACTACGAAGCCAACAATATGTAATGTATTAATTATTGTGAACACCATACTATCCTGTTTTGAAATGGTTTCATCGCTATTTTATCTTTTTTTCATTAAAATGAATAAAATTTTTTTTAAAAAGAAGAAACTTCTGCAGCTTCATTTGCTCCCAAACAGTAAGCAAAGTGCCAGAGGATCGAGGAGGAAGCGGAAGCCACAGGCAGTTTGTTCCTTTGGCGGCACAGCTGTGGCGGCGTCGCAGTGTTTCCTCGGTGTGTACTCTGGCTCTCCTTACCTGGTGCCGGTGGCACACAAGGGAACCGGCCCCTTCCTGTAGCACAGGGTGTGTCTGCCTTATTTATATGCCCCCTGTTCCCCTGTAACACACACACACACACACACACACACACACACACACACACATTCTGGGGGCACAGGCTTCAGGCAAATGCTCCCGCTGTGCCGACTGTGGGAAGGTGAACTGTCTTGGCCCACTGCAAGTGAAACGCAATACAAGTGGACCCACTACCAAAGAGCAGATTTCTTGTTTTTGGTCCCTCCAGACACAGAACTGCAGATATAAGAGAGTAACTTTTGTGTGTGTGTGTGTGTGTGTGTGTGTGTGTGTGTGTGTGTGTGTGTACCAGTCATCTTAAGGCTCGCTACACACTAAAAATATCTAGGGAGCTTTAAAAAGTACGGCCGCCAAGATCCTGCTTCAGGCCTATTAAATCAAATATCCTAAGGGCGGGAAGTATGCATCCAAAACATTTTAAAGCTCCCCGGGTGGCTGTAATGTGCAGCTAGGTTTGCAAAGTCTTGACCCGGGGCTGGGGCTGCAGGCCGCCCTTTTCGCTCTACCCGAGAGCTCACCAGCCTGCAGCAGCACCAGCTCAGATTGCCTCTTCATTTAATTCCATTCAGTGACATGCAACTCGATTCAGTAAATATCTATTCAACTGTTTCTCTCCGCTTCATTTTTAGTTGTGCTCCCCATGGGTGTCCCAAGGGCCCTGTGTCCCAACTATGTTTTAGGGTGTGTATAGATGAATCTATCTTAATTTGTTGCAGATATGTTCCTAAAATTTGCCCCCTTAGAGGTAGACTGCAAGATGCTAAAATTATGCATTGTATTCAGAGAGTAGTTTTTTTTTTTTTTTTTTTCTGACAGAAAAACCTCTGAGCAGGTATCTGTGTGTGCACCACCTGCACCTTTAACTGTGTTCTTTCATCCACGTGCATTAGTTTGCACTGATGAACTGAGCTGAGATGAGTGCTTGGCTTCCAAAGACCACCAGGATGGGTAGGAGATGGGGAGTGTGAGCAAGGAGCTGAAGCTCTCCCAACTGCAAAGTTGGAGCAGGTAGGCAGAAGGATGCTTTGGACCTGATCAGAGGCAGCTTTGTGCCTGGCGAGGGTGCGAGGACAATGGAAGAATTTTGGAAGAGGAACCACTCTTCCATGGAGGAGTTCAGGTGACTCTGCAGTTTCAGGTGGTGAGACCTAAAAGTGTCCCAGAAGGCCACGCAGGGAAAGCAGGAGGACACAAGAAGAAAGCTGTGCTGCTTTTCACTCAGATCTGCTGGATTCACACTTGCAGCCCATTCTGACCTCATGGCGGCTGAGTTTCAAAAGCAGGAGTATGCAGTTGGGAATGGCTGAGCAGGTACCAGGTGCAGAGGACAATAGTCTCCTGCTTCTGGAAAGGGAGGGAGAGGGCTGGGAGCAGTGGGTGAGAAATGTGGTGTAGAACTGGATTGATCTGGGGCTCCATTCAACAGCTGTGGAGTCTTAGGTAAGGTATTTCTTTTTGCTTTTCTTATCTGAAAAATGAAAACATTCATACCTGCCTTTTTTTTTTTTTTTTTTTTGATGAAGCTTCAGCAATTAGATATTGTGTAAAATGTGTGGTGAACTGCTTGGCCATAGGAAATGTTGGTGAAATGTAAGTTTGCTTGTTGAGATATAGAGTTTTCTTTTTTTTTTCCAAGGGTGGAGGGTGCTTGTGCTTTTTTCTCCAGTGGGCCTTTCCAGATGCATGTCCAAAAGGCCAGCAGCAGACTGGCTGATTATGAAGAGTGTGTGGTCATGAATGTACAAAATAAAATGTGTTTTAGGAAGGAATTAATCAACCAAATCTCCATGATGAAATAACACATTAAATAACACATTTCCAGAAAGTTCTCTGATGGTTTGTCTGAGCTCTCCACCCACACGTCCATGTTGCAGCCCTGTGTATCTCTCCCTCCAAAATTCAAGCCCCCACAAGAGGACTAGCCTTCCTCTACCTGAAAAATTGTATCCAACCTCACTATGGCTAATTTCTCTACTTTGTAAGATGTGGCAAAAAGGGTGATGCCTGGGAAAACTGGCTTGACACAGGCATCTTGGAACCTGGGCCAAGGGCATGCCAGGGAAGGAAGACACCTGGGACTGGAGCCAGGGCTGTGGCCAACAGCTTCAAGTCAGTGCTAAGAGACCTCCCCATCACCACAGCATTTCTGCAAGAAATGTCAATACCAAAAAGTGAAGTAAGAGGGACAAATTAGCTCCTGAACCCAATAGCCATAGTACAAAGCTATAAGATTTCAGGATACTACGACCAGGCGGCAAAAGACGAAGCCATTTGGTACATTCTTCTGGCAACTTCGCTGAAAAAGAGGCCCAGTGGTCTGTACAGTCATGCGTCGCACAGTGGTGTTCAGGCCAGCGATAGCTCTCAGGATGACGACAGTCTCCTAAGATGATATATCACCTAGAGGCATGGTGGCCAGCTTAATTTGTGCAAGCACACCCTGGGAAATTCCCACAATCAAGTTGCCAAACAACGTTATTTCCCTGTTGTTAAATGACACAGAACTTTAATTAAAACCCAGATGGCCTGTTTAAAAAGATAATCTGAAGTACATCTAGAGAAACAGACTGAGCAGAGAAGGACACCATTGCTGGCTGAGGCCAGCCTCTTCATTTCATCAAGGAAACTGACACCCAGTTACTTCCTGGCCAAGCAAGGGGCAGAATGCTGGTCTTGCAAGAGCTGTGTCTGTTACTGTGATGCCCACCACTCTTTTACGCATCATCCCAGGAGCATCCCATTCCTAAAAAAAGGAATGGGTGTGGCCCATGACCACTGTGGAATATCTGACACATCAGTGCAGGCTTCTGTGTTTATATAGACCTGTGGCCAATGTAGCAAGTGGCCAAAAATCCGAAAAGGGATTTAGATAGTGGCATGGTCAACTCAGTCTGGTTTTTCTGGTCAGTTTCAGTATTTAGGGGAAAACGGTGTAGGCACTTTGCTTACACATATGGGACAGAGGGTTTCCTCCACAGCAGAGCAAGGGCATCTTTTAGGTTGGCACAGCAGAAACAATGTGAAGGGTGCAGATGGACTCCAGGGACATGACAGAGAAGTAGGTCCCAGGACTTCTAGCTGCTGCCAAAGGCAGAATGGTTCTGTGGTGGTGATGGTGCTGGGGAAGCATCTGAGGAAGCTCGGCTATCTCCGTATCTCAAGAACAAGGAGCCAGACAGGGCCCTATGGGAGAGCGAAGCAGCTTCCATGGCCACCAGAAAAGGATCTAAAATGCCCACCCTTCACCACTTGTGCTGAGGACTGTGAACTGACATGAACTCACTGGTGGTACAGGTGAGGGGGCTGTGAGCCCAGTGATTTATCACTAACTTTATGGGAGAAAATTAATCAGTGTTATGGTTCCTAATTCATTTTATAGAGTAAAACAAACAAACCCATAAATGTCTTCTGTGTAGCAGAAGGTACACACCGTAAGAAAGTATAGGACTGGGAGATTTTTTCCCTCCTTAATAACAAGTGGCATATGAAAATATCTCTTGTTCTTCTCACTCCATCATCTTAATAAACAGTAATCAAGTCAACAACTTCTGACATGGCTAGTCGTGTGGATAACCCACTACTATTGTGGACTACTGGACTATATTGGAATATTTTGCTGAATTCATGTACCTACAATGTTTAAATGGCAATGGAATGCCCATATCTGACAAAACTAAACAAAAAAGGGGATACAAATGAAGGACCATTTTGTATCTGCATATTCAAAATAGTTAGGATAGATATACAGCTCTTTCTCTTAATTCAATGAATAGAAAGATTTGTACTAATAGTGTTTGTGGACAGGATATCATGTCTGAGCCTTGTACTATGAATAACCACTAAGAAGGTAACAACATGAAATGTATTAATTATTCAAACTGTCCTACTAATCAGTGTTGAAACCCTCTCATTGCTATGTTTCTCAATAAAATTATTTTTTAAAAAGTAAGAAACATCATTTATTCAAGCACTTATGTGTCAAAAATGTCCCAAAGAATATGCCAATTAATAAGATCTATCCCAAAAATAGGATCGGCAGAGCGCCAGGCTCTGCGACTGCGGGCAGTGGAGACACTGTCTCCTTCAGTTCCTCAACCCAAGTGGTCGCGGAGCGTGAGCTCCCCAGTGAGGGTCAGCATCAATTCCATGGTGCAAAGGTAGCCCAAGTCAGCTTGGAGTGGAGTGAAAGTCAGAGCAAGGAAGCTGGTCAGAGAACAATGCAAGAAGAGGACACGGGTGACCCCTGACTGGAACAGAGCTTACTTCCCTTCTCTTCTTGCTTGTGGGTAACTCCATATTTTAGGGGGGCTGCTATAAGATTAAAACAAACTGATACATTGGTTGCCCCCCCTTCTGAAGTATTTGTGCTTGTGGACACACTTACACATGTAAAATAGTTAATTGATTAATGATTTATTACTTAAACAGGTTTGTTTTCTCCCTTCCACTGAACATTTGTCTACTTCAGAGCCTGAGTTATAAGTGCACCAGCAAAGACTCACTGGGAAGATCTTCGAAGAGAGCATGATTCGAACAGGCGCTGGGGTTCAGAGGCAGCTGTCCATGTGGGGAGACCAAGAAAGCCGCGTTCTCCCTGAGAGTGTTCTTCCAGCAGGCCAAGAACATTAAGGAAAAACAAAACAAAACAAAAAACCTTGCAATTCTACTTCTCTACCACTAGATGATATGCACGTATAAGCAAGATAGAAGACCTCTGACATTTCTCTCCCTCATTGGTGCCCAGAGCGATGTAGGCAAATTAAAGTGTCCAGAATTCAACTGAGGTGTCATTAGAAGAAGTAAGCTAAGTGAAAAGCTGTCCGCATTTGCTCGGACAAAAATTGTATAACAAATCCATTGAGCACTTATGTTTTAAGCCAACGGTCATTGGACTACTGCTGCCTAAGGGTCAAATCCAGCTTTCACTTGTTTTATAAATAAAGTTTTATTGGAACATGGCCATATTCAACATGGTTGATTTTGCTGTAGTGTGAGAGAGGTGAGGAGCTGAAGCAGAGACTATAAATTGCGATGCCAAAGTATCTTTATCTAATTCTTTATGGAAAAAGATGATTAATACCCTGTCCAAGTACATAAGGCCATGCTAGCTCATTTAATTTGCCTAGTTTTATGGTTGTGCATGGGAATTTGTATTTACAGATATAGAATTTGGCTAAGAACTTAGTGTCAATCCCAACCCACATATTAAGTGACAGTTGCAGGGATGGATGGCAAATGCTATAGTTACAGATACCCTTGTGCTGTGTTTCCAACCACATGGCCATTGCTTCCAACTAGGTGGTAGAAGACTTAAGAAGATGATGCTAAAGTTATTGCAAAGCAAGATTGCCTCCATTTGATATGCAGGGAGACTGAGTGGCTGGTTGGGACATGGCTCCAACATAACACCTATCAGAATATATTTTAAGGGGGCTGGGGAGATAGCTCTGTGGTCTAAGTGTCTACCTGGCAAGTGGGAGGACCAGGGTTCGATCCCCAGTGCAACATGCCATGCTGGCTCAGTGCTACAACCTGTGGTGGTGGTGCATGCCTATAATCCCAGTGCTGGGGAGTCTGAAAACAGGAGGATCACTATGCGTACAAGCTCTGTAGTGAGACACAGTAACAAATAAATAAATAATTTTTAGAAAGTAATTTATCTTAAGGAACCACTGCAACACAATGACATGAAGACTGTAGATGGGAGGTCAGAGGAAATGGTGTTTGAATTGTGATCCAAACTTTTATGATCAGGCTGCATTTGCCCATTTGGTTAAAAAGTGTTCAGAAGATTTGTCACCATGGGTCTTATTCAGAGAGTCTTTCCGGTAACATCTTGGCTTCTTCTAATCCACAAAGGGTCTCTGCTTCCCCAGTGTTAGAATCTGGGTACCTTTGAGCCCCAAGGCTGCCTTCTGGCAAGAGAGAAGAAGGGAGGAGGGTAGGGAGGAGGGTTGGATAGCTTTGGCTTTACAGTTGCCTTGCCGTTTTCAGGGATCTCTTTTCCTCCAGCTTCTAAGGAGCACCGCTGTACTAGGATGATTCCTGTCTGTGTAGTCTACTTACTAACTGCTCATTCGACATGGTAATGGCTGACCATGACTGTTAATATTATGACCATCATGTCTTTTTGGATGAAAGCTCTGGATAAACTGATTGCCTCAGACTCAGATAGTGCAGTAGAGGGGAGAACCAAGAGGAGTTGGGCATTCTCCATGCACATGCCTTCATCTTGGTTTTGTGGGACATGATGGCGCCGCACTGCCAGGGGCCTTCCGACGGTTTTCCAGGGGGTGCTTCTCTGATTACTGCCTCTTTTCTTGTGCTTCATGGAGAGCCCACTGCCCTGCTAAATTCTTCCACACACTGATGTCCCTCTCCCAGGACTCACCACTGTGCCTGGGAGATGGATCTTTCCGCCCAATCCATCTAACTCTAAAAAAGAAGTCCCTCATGTTTGATGACTTCTTGAGGGGAGTCAACCCCTTTGGGATGTGTGTCTGGGAAGAGTGTAGAAAAGAGAAACACCCTCACAGGGGCTCTGGGGAGGAGCGATGGCTCCACTCCCAAGGGCCACTCTTTTCTCAGAGTCTGAAGTGAACCATGCTTCCCACAAGAATTAATTTTCCTCTAAAGATGGCTCCACCTGGGATCATATGAGAAGCTGGCATTCCTGCTGCTCACATGACAGAACCGCTGTTGGGGCTGGTGGTGGGGTGCCAGTGCCAGCCTCCTTACTCCAGCGGAGCACTTGCCTGGGCTTCCTCACAGAACAAATGTCCTCCTGTCTGATGAGGAGGTGCCGCAAGGCCGTGATATTTTAGGGAACTAATGTTGAGATAGGCGTGGGATGAGGTGGAGGGGAGAGACGGAAGATAATGGAAAAACAGGGCTGCATGGAGCGACGTATAAGCATCACTTTCCTTTTCATTAAGCCCCCTTGGGAAATGGTCAATTTTAAATGTCGTTGCCATGACCACAGCTGTGGCTGGAAATAGCAAGCCATGAATCAGGCACTGCTGTGGCGACTCCCAGACCTAGGAAGTGTTTCATGCAAAGCCTGGTGGTGTCCCTTCCGACTACGTGGTTACCTCTTGCTGTGTACAGTCTGGGACATTCCACGAACACAACAGAAAATTATCATAAAAAATAGTCGTGATCGATCTTTTTTTAATTAGTTTGAAGAATAGCTTAATAAACATTATTTCCTTGTTTATTCTCATCTTCAGATAGGTCTGAGATGCCCCTCATGCCTTGTATTTAATAAGG
The DNA here is from genome assembly GCF_000260255.1 of Octodon degus. Classification (NCBI taxonomy): domain Eukaryota; kingdom Metazoa; phylum Chordata; class Mammalia; order Rodentia; family Octodontidae; genus Octodon; species Octodon degus. The sequence continues at coordinate 1,564,324 of NW_004524755.1, read as the reverse complement.
GTTCAAGTCCAGTGATTCACAGAGTTTTCTCCAAGGTTGACCTTTTTATTTTTTATTTTTTATTTTTATTCCACCCTGATCTTTGCTGGCCGGGTGCAGCCAGCTCACTTTCAAGATCTCGGCGTTTTGGGTGGAGAAATGAGAGCTGTAGTCCATCCCTGGTTGCGTCACAGGGTGTTAAGTTTGGCCCCCAGCTCTCTGCTTCCTGTTGACTCTGAGAGAAAGGCTACAATTGGCGACTCACAGAGAAAAACATGAAGCTCTGGGCCCGGTCTGAATTACTAATCCCTACATATCCCGTCCAGTCTAACCACTTTCCAAGTGATGCAATCAGCCAGCCAGGTCCGTGACTCAGCTTCCGAGAGGGACGCCAGCAGCCCTCGCTGACCCGCACAGCCCTGCTTTTGGTTGCGAGGTTCCATCACTGCACCTAGCGGGGGCCACAGCACGGCGACCTCCACCTCGGAATCGTCCCTCCGCAGAAAGAATGATGGACACAGATGATGACGTGCATGGTCCCTCAGAGACGGGCCGCCTCCCCGTGGACCTTTCAGGGAAAGGGGTGCAGAAATGTCATGGTTCATCAGCTGATGTCACGCTTTGGAACCATTCCCAAGTAGCTGAGTGTGGCGGGGGAAGCTGTCTGAAGTCTGGAAGCAGAGAATACAGGGGGTGGGAAGCACTAACTTTTGCCTTTTATTGGCTTCCATGTCAGTAGGTGCTGCCCTTTGGGGACATCTAGGGCCCAGTCTTCTAAGTGATTAGATGACTCTTGCTGCTTTTACAAAGCTCAGTGTCCAGTTACCATAAAACAGGCAGCCTGCAGTCAGTGGTGAAAACGGGTGGGAGTAGAGGAGCCGCCTGGGAGCGCGATTCCAGGAACTCCCAGTCTCCTATGCAAATCAGATGAAACCCCATGCAGCCAGGGCTCCCGGGGCAAATACTTCCCATTCCCGCCTTTCCGTTTTAGCATTATCTCTGTGGGAATAAGGAATCACTTTCAATTTACTTCAGCTACTGCCTATTTTTTCCCCCTTTCGAGTACATTATATTCCCTTTTGTCCACCTTGCTTAAGAAAATTCCTTACCCAATAACCTCTGCAATTCTCAAAAAGAGAGGTGTGGCAGAGGCTTTCGGAAGCTGCAAATCAAAGGGTCACTCTCTCGGAAAGAAGCCCAGCTTTTGGGTGGCTGCTGCCTCTGCGTCCTTCAGGCGATTTTCCTTTTCGGCGTGAAGCTTTCCATCATTTCTCATATTCTTTTTGCTTCGATTAGGCCGTGCTTGGTGACCTGGCAACATTTAAATGGGAAAGGCTGGCGAAGGGGGCTGCAAGGTGGGATGAGCTCTTCCACACAGCCGTTGTTTTCTTTTCAATTAAAAAACCATATTTTTTAAAAGAACATGAAACATGTTTCTCTAGCATAGAGTTTGAAGGCGAACTCGAGGAACATATCTCAAACCACAGGCTGGAATCTGGTTGCCACCGAGCAGGACTTTCTCAAAAGAACCTGTGATCTCAGGCCAGGAGAGAGCGAGCAGGCGAGCGCGTGTGTCCCGGAGATGCGCCGTGGGCCTCGCAGATCGCGCCTGCTCTATTCATCGGGCAACAGGGCGGTGTTTCTGAGCTCTGCGTGCACATGTGTAGCTTCCATTTTGGACCTTTCCTTTCATGACATTTTTCCTTTGTAGTTGCATTGTAGGATCGAAGAGTGTTAGAGGAGTTAGTTAGTAGTCAGATTCTAGATGTTTCTAGAATCACTCATTCCGTCTTGTTTCTGTCTTATCCGAGTCCCTGTCTACAAATTTCAGGGTGAAAATCAAGGCGGGGCGGTGCACCGCATGGGTCTGGCCCCCAAGCCAGGTGTGGACTGGGCATCTAATATTTGCGTAAGCTGCTCGCAGTTTTGATAGCTGATGCAGTTTGCTCCTCTGTATACCGCCGCATCTCTAGGTAAAGGGTAACTCAAACAGTCGGGCGGACTTCTGTGAGGCAGTTTCAAGGCTATCATGGATGAATTAAGATGCTGTGTGACATGAATTCTGTGCCCAAATAGTTTTCATCTTTCCTTTAATGAGCCAGGGTATCTAAAATTGTTGCTATTGTGTTACACTTTAAATGGGCTGCATTTTATCTGACTTAGAGTGATAAGATGTTCGCGTTTGAAGGAAATGTGACTCTTGCCTGTTCCGAACTTCCCATTGAAAATGGGCATCAGCCTCATAAGCTCTCTGGGTATGTAGCTCCATCTGAAACACGTGCGCGATCGTGACTTCAGGATCTGACAAGGTAGTGCAGTTTTAATTCTGTTCCAAGTGCTCTTTCTGTACTGGCTTTCCCCAGCCAGGATGACATCGAGAGTGTCTCCTTCCACTTCCGCTGCAGATGGCCAGTCCTCTTGGCTAAGCTGCAGGGGTGGGGGTGGGGTCCGGCTAGCACTTAGTGAACGGCACTGAGCTCACCGAAGCCCTTGGGCAAGCACCCTGTCACACCCCTGGCAATAGAGACAGGAGGAGACTGAACCTGAGTCACGTGATAGAATGAAACTACAGGGGGAAAGAGCAGTCAAGATTCAAACCCAGGCATGCTGAATCGAGAGTTCTACCCAAATTTTCCAGGTCCCTGGCTTAGGACTCCGAACTGACGTGATGTCCCCAAGAGGGCACTCTGCTACCTGCTCCTTGGGGTCTGAATGATGCCCCCCCCCACCTACTTAGCAAGTGTTTATAAAAAATTACAGATGTCCAAAGTACTTTTGATTCTCAGCACCTGGAGGCTTGGAGTGAACTTTCTCATGGACTTTGGCCGATGCTTCCTCTCCCAGCACAGCTCTGGAAAGCACTTGAGCTTCTAATCTTCTAAGTCTTTAGGGATGGAATAGCATTCCAATCGTATTTTCCTTATTAATTAAAACTTTTTGAACATGTTTCCAAATTATATCTGTGGATGTATTCCTAGGTTAAATACAGATGAAGATATCATTGAAGAGCATCTTCATTTTAAATGGTATCAAACATAAGTCAATATCAAACAATATCAGTAGTATCAGTGAAAGTCCGAAGATTTTTCATTCTTACTGCAACAAATGGCCTTGGTCAGTTGTCTTTGTGCCTGACCACTGAGAAGGAGGAGGAGGATGGGACAGGAGGGGCTGAGACTGGGACAGCCCACACTGCAGAGCCCCATGGGTGTCTCTGATGTGCTAAGGATATGCTTTCCTCTGGTGTTGCCCAGGCTGGCTCTGCTCAGAGCCCTCTCTTTGCAGGGATCTTTCTGGAGGTTCGGCGAGTGAAGGACTTGGTACTCTGGTCTGTCTTGTGGGCCTTGGTTTTAATTGGCACTTGTGTCCCAAGCTACTTGGCAATAGCACTAATAGCTAGCATTTGTCGAGCCCTTCCTGTGTGCCCCTGTGCTGAAGAGACTCAGGCACATTACCTCACTGTCCCTAAGAACTCAGTGAAGTGCTGTTGTCCTCACTTTACTAAGGGGGACGTGCGGGTGTTGAAAGCCATGACTTAGAGCAGCTAATTAGTGACCTGGCTGGGATTTGAATCCAAGTCTGTCCTCTACTAAGTTACTCATCCTTAATGTCATGCTTCACTGCTGGGAGGATGAGCAGCTGGATAGCTGGTGGTGATGGGGTGGATTGCCTTCATTCACAGGGGAGGGGCCACTGTACAGAAAGACAGAGGGGCAGGCATCATGGGTGGTTAGTGATGGAACAGCCAGGGTTACAGCATTCCTAAGGAGCGGGTGTGGGTGCAAAAGGGCCTGTCCAATCAGGTCCAAATGCTTCTTTGCTATAATCTCCTTTGGCTCTTATTGTAACCTGTAGGTCAAGGTAGCAAAGACATCCCAAGCACTTGTTAGCATAAGACGGACAGGGGCCACAGCCACTGTAGGGTGCAATGGAGCTCAATTCCAGGCTGCCCATTGTTCAGCCTTGATAGACAGGAGATTAAGGATCCAAGAGTTCTCTTCATTATCTGGGAGAATGCTTCAGGCTGGTGCAGCCAGGCAGAAAGACCTGGGTTTGAATCCCTACTGTTATAGATTAGCTGTGAGAACTTGGCATTTATCTAAGCTCTTCAAGTCTTAGTGCTTTCAACTTTACAACAAGGACAGTAATGTCTGCTGCAGAGTGGGGCTGCGAGGGTGTAAACGACATGCCACATGGAGAATGTTTTGCATGGAGTTTTGACATGTGGTACCCACAGCCTGGTAGTGTCGTGGTTCTCTCAGCCTCTACTTTCTTGAAGAGATGCCAACGGGTTGTCTGTGGCATGAGCCCAGATCCTGTCCTACTTTGCCTAAGTCCTATATTACCTCCCTGAAGATAAGAAGGAACTGTCTTCTGGCATTGATATCCCCAGTGCCTTCCCACCAGTAAAAGAGACCTAGCTCCACAAGCAAGAAGCAAGAGTGAGAGGCACTGGACGTTTATGGGCTGGCAAGGCAGTTCCAAGAAGAGGAGGGAGAAGAGGAGAAGGAGGAGGAGGAGGAGGAGGAGGAGGAGGAGGAGGAGGAGGAGGAGGAGGAGGAGGAGGAGGAGGAACAGAGAATTCTGGTGATGGGTGGCACCCTTCCGGGGGGCCCAGATGTTGGCCAGATGCTGAGCATCTGCAGAGACAGCTCCACAGCTATTATGCTATGGCTTTCATCCACGTAGGCATGAAGGGTATCGACTGATCTCACTGCTGTTGCATGTGACTCCAGGGCGCTGGAGAGATGGGTGTAGGAGGTCAGGATTGAGGGTGGTCTTGACTGTCCTCCTTGTTGAGTGAAAGGCTCGGTGCAGCTGGTGGCCCTACACCAGAGACGGGGTCTTCCTTCCCTCCCTCTCTGAGCCACTGCACAAGGGGGCTCCCATTCAGGGGAAGCACCGCTGTTGGCCTCACTTCACCATCACCAGTGCTGATTCTGACAGGACAGTGGCTCCTGTGGCTTCCAGTTCCATTCAGCCCTCAGGACCCCATGCTAGCTGGGCCCGCACGTGCTGTGTCAATCTCCCACCAACGTTTTGCTGAGTATGGTTTGTCCTAAATGGTTAAGGATGGTGAGGGCTTCTCCTTTTGTCACAGGTGTGTAACACATTACGGTGACTTTCAGCACAAAGGCTAGGTCCCAGCAGGGACTCCAGGGCCTGGAGAGCCAGTACCAGGCCTTGTTGCCGCTCTGCTTCCCTCTCTCTTCCCCTTCAGCTCTCCAGCAAGGGTGGGCAGGAGATGGTGAGCACCGTATCCACTGTGCTAACTTTGTACTGCTTCTGGGAGAGCTAACCCACACGCAGCGGCCTAAAATAGCGTGGAGTTCTGGCGGGGCTGTGTCTCCAGTGGGGCTCTGGGGGTGAATCTGCTTCCCCAGTGCCTGTTGCAGGCAGCCTCTGGCTCCTGCCTTCTCTCTGCTGGGAAAACTGCAGCTGTGTTCTAGCAGTTTCTCTTTGTGCACCTTGCTAGTCTCTGACCACTTTTCTTGTTGCTTTCTCATTGGTTCTGATGCCATCAGGGCTTGTCCTTGAACACCCCAATTGCACACATGCCCCAGGGCCTTTGCACTTGCCTTTTCTGCTGCCTGCACTCATGACAGTTCTTCAGGACTACCCAAGCATCTCCTCTTCAGAAGGATCTTTCTCTGAACAGCTAACACAAACGAGCGCTCTCTTCCTGCTTCAGTTGCTCCGCTCTTTTGTCTCATACTCTTCTCTCTTAGCCAATGGTGGAAGGCTGTTTTCTGACCCTTTCCTCCAAGTCTGTCATGTATTTACTTGTTTTTGAGGCTTTATCCTGCTATGTGGCAGGTGTTCACTCAAAATGAAGCCCAGACAGGCTTCAAACTTGCAGCGACCCTTCTACCTCAGCCTCCCAAGTGTTGGGTTTGCAGGTGTGCGCCACCATGCCAGGCACCCCCAAGTTTTTATTTCATGTTCATTTGAAAGATAGTTTCCAAAAGATGGATTTTTCTTACAGCACTTTAGGGCTTAGTTGTACTGTCTTCTGGATTGCATTGTTCCCAACAAGAGGTTTGATAACCTTAGTTTTCTTCCTCATTATGTTTTCATGATTTTCGCCTTGTCTTTTCTTTTCCCCCAGAGATTTAACTATCGTCTATTTTGATGTGGTTTTCCTTAGGTTTCCCTGGTTCCAAGGTCATTCAGCTTTTGGATGAGAAGCTGAATGGTTCTTCCAGAATGTAGCAAAGCTCCCCTTCATATTTTCTGAGATGCTTTCACTGCAGCCTTTCACGGACTCCAGGGACATCTGTTAGTTTTCCTGACCCTGGCAGAGTGTGGCTCTCGTCAGTTCTTCTTTTTCACTGCCTGGATCTTTCCTCTCTTTCCTGTTGTGTGGTCTCATATCCACTCCATCTGCTGAGTTTAATTTGTTGTCAGCCCTAAGTGGGGCATTTTTCCTCTCAAAAATTGATCTTTAAGTTTCTTAAACATATTAATTATAGCAGCTTTACATCTTTTTCTTCTATCATCTGAGCCACTTGGGGGGCATCTTTCTGTTGGTTGTCATTTCTCCTGTGGGTGATTATTTCCTGATTCTTTACATGCCCAAAGACATTTGATTTGACATAGATATTGTGCATTTCTTGTTATTAATTGCTAGAGTTTTTCTTATTCTTTTAACAAATCTTCAGCCTGTTTCTTTGAGGACACTGTTATTGTTGGCGCTCCGCTAAGGGGAGTGAAGAGGAGCCATCCCCTGGGCTGCTCGCTGAGGCGAGACGCTCTGCACACCCAGAGCTGGGTGTCTTGAGGGCCCCTTCCTCTCTGCTAGGTAATAATTCCTCCTCCGAGTCTGTCTTGGCACTTTCTGTCACCTCTTCTCCAGGATTTCCTCTTTTGGGCTCTCACCAGCATACAATAACTGAAGGATTTCCCATGGGCACCAGCCACTTCCCTTCCTTCCCCAGCACCCATGTGCCCTGGGCCCTGAATAGAGCGCTCATGTCACTGGCCCTAGGGACAGAGCGAAGTTTTGGCTGATGGCTTCTTCCTGGCCTGGGGTCTGGAAAAGCTCTCTGTTGCCGAGCTGGGTTGCTTGTTTATTTCCCTTCTCTCCAAATGGACTGTTCCACAATGCCAGTTGTCCAATTTTTGCATACGCGTGATACTTCTTCCAGTTTTTTAATTGTTTAAGATGAGAGGTTGAATCTGGGCCTGGTTACTCCCTTTTTGCCTGTAAGCAGAACTTGGTTCTCTGACTCTGAAGCTTGTTTATACCAGGTCTGTCTTTTCTCAAGCTGCTGGCTCTGAGCTTTGTATCGGTGCCACTGCTGGCCCCGCTGGGACCCGCTGCTCCCCCCCGCCGGGCCTGCACTTGGGTCTGGCTCATCTCTCCGACCCCTTGTCTCTGGCCATCTCTGCAGAGGGGAGACCTGGATCCCTGTAGATCTGCAGTCCTCCCTCCTTGGCTACATGCAGAAACTGGATGATGATAGATTTTTAAAAATCTGCAATAATTTGATAGGAAAATGATAGGAAAACTTGTTTTAATGTTTGTTTATTTGACTACCAGTGAGGGTGAGTTTTCCCCAAACATATGCTGCCTATATTTCTTCTTTTGTGAGCAGACGAAAGCCATTTTCAACTTTCTATTGCTTTTATTCTGTCTCAGGAGCTCCACACTAAGAGCTTAATTTCTACTGCAATTTGGATCGATTTATAGGACAATTGGTCATGCCAAAATCCCACGGTGCACTCCATCTCTCCCGCCCTCCCCTCTCTCCACAAATGGAGAGCTCCTTTCAGCTGCTCCCAAGTCTTCTTAAGGAGTTTTGCTTTAATTTTAAGTAGTCAAATTAGATAGAAATTTGAGTAGAAAAAAGGGACATCCATTACTGAGTTTTCTTCCATCATTTTACTACTCCAGAGCAAGAATCAGAGTGCTGTCTGATTGCTGAACTCGATTTCTTTTCATTCATTTTGCTTCTGAAAGCATATTGGCAGCTAGGTCTAAATGAAGAAGACAAGCAAGCATAGGAAGTAATGAATCCAACAGATTAAGCGGGGATGAATGAGGGATCTGATCTGGGATGCTTTGGGAAGGACTGATAGATGAACCTTGGGCTTCCGGGGACTTGACCGACCACAAACTGACAATTCAAACTCTGGCTGAGTGGGCTGAGTCTCACCTCAGGGGCTTCAGTGAGTTTATTGGTGCAGACAACGCCATGGATTCCATTGCTTATATGGCCCTTGGTTGTGCTATTTGGAAGCACTATCATGATCTTGATTGCTTTTAATTAATTTGACATCTTAGTCCTGGTCACCACTTTGTTATTCCTTCTTGCCTTGAACTCCTGAGGCATTTCGATCGTATCTACTATGCACAATTTAACCATGTCTTCAACAAGGACAGGAGACCATATTCTCGCCTAATACCTCTGGAAAGCAAAATTATTCTCTGAGATAGCATTTGGGGCAGTGCCGTCTTCCCAGGTTCTGTGCTGGCTTCCTAGCATCAGCAAGACATGGTGATTTACAGCTCTCTGCATCTGCATAATAGCACAAGTCCCTGTGTGCTTTGTTTACACAGGGAATTTAATTGCTGGGAGTTCGGGGTGGGCGAGGTGTTTGCACATCAGGCACCTTTCTCGCCTTCCCACTAGGAGTGTCAGATCAGTGGTAAGACAGGACGAGACGCACAGATTGGTCAGCTCTACAGCTGATAAAGTAAGTGGCAGCACGGGGCATTCACTCCTTGGCGAAGGCAGCGTGCTAAGGCTTTCGTCTTGTAGTGACAGACTTTATTCACATCCACCAGTCCTTCACGCTCTGACACTGAGGGGAGAATGCAGAGGTCTTCCCCGGGCGGGAGCCTCTGCCATTGGACAAGGGAGGCAAATAGCAAGAGGACACAGAAAGCATCCTCCAAACAAAGCTGGCTCAGTTTCTTCTCCTAAATTCAACAACCAAGTCGTTCACATCCCGCTGTCCCCAGGACATGGAGGGAGCGGCAGTGACAGATTGTGCTCAGGCTACGGACAGAACCCTGGGAACTGGAGAGCCTGTGAGAGCCACACTGGAGAGCCATGCTCACACCCACAGCATCTGTGTTCATTGCACAGAGCAACCCTGCTCACTGGAGCAGCAGAAGACCTGAGCTCCATCCCAAGGCGACTAACCACCAGCACTGCTCCAGCCCAACAGCTTCAGTCTTCCCATCTGCAAAATGTGGCTGCTGCTACCTGCCCATCTTTCCTGACCAGTGTGAACACTCAGTAACGGAACCCATACAAGGGAGCTTTATGGAAAGGAGAGGTGTTCTCCAACGTGATTCCGGGAGCCAGGCGTGTCGCCAACCCTGGCTGGAGACTACAATAGTGTTAATGACCACCGTGCCCTCCGAGGAGCCCATCCAGCCCTGGTAAGGGCTGGGGTGCTGCACGTTCTCTCCCTCGTCTCTGATCAATATTCATCCCAGTGCATTTTCTATTTTCTGGATCAATGTTGCATAATAAGGAGAATTACTGAGTGTTATTTTAATCCCCAGTTCACAGTGTGAACAGGCTGCTCCCTTTCCCTCCAAGTTGATGTGGGCTTTTTGCCTTGACTTCTGCAGAACTTTGCAAAGGTTGGTTGCATTTGCCAGTTGGAAAAGGGGATGCTAAGCACCCTAGGTCTCCTGCACAAGAGAAAAGTGTGAGGAGGATCTTCTAAGACTTCTCATCACCAACAGATTGTCTTAAAATCAGTAATCCCAGCTGGGGAGAAGAAAACAGGGTCAGGGATCAGATAGACCAAGCGGAGAGATTTTGGAAACTCAGGAAAAGTGAAGGGGGCCTTTTCCTCCCCTCTAGCTGCTCTGAGCGTCTTTTGTGTCTTCTCCTCCCAGGGTTGGCCTGGACCACTGTCCTGGGTCCTTGTGCCCATGGGCAAGAGTGTGGCTTTCTGCACCCCCAGTTGTGGGTGCTCACTATGCACCCTGAGCTTCTGCTGTGCCCCTGGACCTTGTCCTCTGCCCTCTCCGGACTGGTCCAAGTGGTCCAGTGTACGAAAGGGCAAGATGAGCTCTTCTCTACCATGCTTGGGAGAATTAAATACAGTAGTCCACTTCTCCTCTGGTTTTGCCTCGTTAAGAGGTCTCTATGGATTAATTCCCATGAGATCGAACCTCGTTACTTTACTGTGGCAAAGTGAAATTAGTGTAAAGTAACAAGGAGCCAGATTAATGTGACCCCAGGAAATAATCCATAAAAAACTTATGAGGCCTTTAGCAGGCTGTAAATTGGATTTCAGTCAGGGTGAGAGAAGGGGGAAAGGAATCATGTTAAAAACAATTGGTTTGTAATGAATAGGGCTAATATTTTAGCACTTTCAAGGAGAAGAAACCCCCAGAGTAAATAACTTGGAGAACCCTATGGCAATATTTTCTAACATGTGTAAATAATTGAAATTGTGACTCTAATCCTAAGTGAATTTTTCTTGCTTTATAGCTGCTGGGAAGTGTATTGTTCATTAAGCATCACAGAACCTTAAATCAATAGAACAAAAGAAAAGGGAAGATGGAAGGAAGACATGGGGAGATGGTCACGTGGAACTGGCCTGTCGTCCAGCACGGTGGACAGGCGGGAGGGCCAGCGACCTTGGGGCCCTTGCAGCTGGGTCATTACCAGGATTTATCCATGCCCCATTCGCAGCAGTGATAGCAGAGCTTGGAGAAGCAAATAAACAATTCGTTAGGCCTGAATAATGTTTTTTTTCTGAGACAAGGAAGCCAATTTCCGAAAGAAAAGAGAAATGTTTTGGAGGCAAAGAAGAGGAGGCTATTTTTAAAATTTTTTTTAAAGCAGTAGCCAGAATGGAGAAATTATATACTTGGTAGCTGTACCAAGCACTCCCATGACATCAGATTGTGAAGGAAAGCTGGGCATGGTGGCACAAGCCTGAAGTCCTGGCACTCTGAGAGGCTGAAGCAGTTGGATCACAAGTTTGAATTCAGCTTGGGTGAGGCAGAGACTTAGTCAGGTCTTGTCTTAAATTTAAAGGGGCTGGGGTAGAGGCAGTGTGAAGGTTTCAGGTTTAACAGTGAGTACCAAACAGAAAAGTTTACATGAGACACCTCGGGGGGCGTTGTCTAGCTGACTGCATTTCTTGGTGTCCTGGAGCTACTGGTGGCAGCTTACTTGTGCACTGCTTGTGGGGTGGCCTGCACTTGGGGTCTGCCTGGGAGTTTTCCAGCAGGAAGATGAGGTAGGCCCAAGTCCAGGGCCTGGTATGGCCACTGGGAATCCAGGCCTGTTTGTCTCAAGAAAGTTGGGAACGACCCGGATGAGCGAGGCAATTGGGAGTGTGTGAACCTCTGCCGGACACCAGGACCGAAGGTGAGCTCCAGCTCACTTGGGAGGTGAGGGCGCAGCCTGCCTGCACCTGCATTTGGAGGTGGAGGTGGGGGCCTCCGGGGTCTAAAGGCACTGAGAAGTTCAGACCCATCTGCCCAGCCCTGCCTGCCTGGGTAGCTTTTACAGGTTGAGTGAGAATTAGTGCGATTCCTGAGTAAGTGTATTTATGTTGTGCAATTTAATACAACCCCAGCTTTTGATGGCATCCAAGAAAATGTCTCTGAATTTAGCTGGAATGATAAACCTAGGAAAGTGGCCACCATGTGGAAAGCAAAAGCCATAAGGAATTATGAGAATAAAATTTTGAAAACTAATAAACTATATTACAACACTGTAAGAAGTAAAAGAATGTGGTATTTGGACAGGTACACAGGAAAATAAATCATAATGAGATGTCAAATCCAAGCCCGCGTATGTATGAACACTTAATACCGAGCAGAATAGAGACCCTAATATACAGGGAGAGGAATAATTTAGTTAATACATTGTTGTGAAAAATTACTTTGTCATTCAGAAGGAAGCTAATTGAAATTCTTAGCGCTGATCATGTATTAATATTCCTATACATTGTGTGTGTGTGTATGTGCTATGGATTGATTATATTCTCAAAAAATAACTTTGTTACACAAGCCCTAGGAAATTAGCACTGTATCTATTTATGAATATATACATGTAATTTTCATTTTTAAAGGTTTTAATGTAAATATATATATATATATATATTCACACATACACATATGTGTAGTTTGTGTGAAATGTTTAAATGAAGCTAATTAGTATATGCATCCCTGACACATTCATAATGTCTTGTGGTGAGAACACTTGAAATCTGTGCTTTTGGTGGTTCTCAAGTATATAATTTACTGTTATTAACTGCAGTTCCCATCATGAACAGTAGAACTCTTGAACTTCTTCTTCCTGTCTGAGGATTTTTTTTTTTTTTTTGGCCACTCAGGATGCCTTCAGGGCAGGTCTGGTTTGGCTTGAGAATGAGGGGATCGAACCACAGCATCCTGAGCCTGACTGCTTTGTTTCAGCAGGCACTTACACACCTGAGTTAAGGGGCAGTCCCCCTCCCTTTCTGTCTAATTGATATTTTGTACTCTTAATTGCAATCATTTTTAATGACTGATTTGGACACTGAAGTGCTGGAGGTAGCTAATTTGATGAAGCAGCTTGAGTGGGAACTTGCCTTAACAGGTAATAAACATTTCATAAAGCAAGGATGATGAAAAGATTAAATGATCAAAACAAAAAGACCAATGGATCATTAGAGAACATCATGGGGAATTTAATATAAACAACCAAGTGTAAGGAGAAGGTCAGGGGTAGGTGGCCTGCTCCCATTCTCTGCTAGGCTTTCTTAAAATGTGCTAAGTCCCCCGGCAGACACCTCAGAGAAGAAGGGAGCTGTGGGTAGCGCTGATGTGACCTAGCCTCAAGGTCTCGCAGCATCACTTGTGACATCTTTCATTGGCCAGTGAGTGATAGGGACCCCGTCAAGTTGGAGGAAAAGGGACCCAGACTTCCCTCTTGCTGGAAAAATGGCAAAGTTCCAGGAAAGCACGACAGAGGAGATGTTGCCACGGCCCTAATAAGATAACCTGGTTCACTGAGGCCACGGGAAGTTCCAGCACTTTCTGCACACAGATTGCCTTGGCCCTGCAAGCCACATGGCTGAAATGGTTGTTTTACATTTGCCTCTTTCTGAACACTCAGTTTACCCTTGCCTTTTCTTCTTCCTCTTCCTCTTCCTCTTCCTCTTCCTCTTCCTCTTCCTCTTCCTCTTCCTCTTCCTCTTCCTCTTC
>NW_004524755.1:1541053-1551068 GCF_000260255.1 Octodon degus | reverse complement strand
TCCTCTTCCTCTTCCTCTTCTTCTTCTTCTTCTTCTTCTTCTTCTTCTTCTTCTTCTTCTTCTTCTTCTTCTTCTTCTTCTTTCTTCTTCCTTCTCCTCCTCCTCCTCTTCTTCCTCCTCCTCCTCCTTCTTCTCCTTCTCCTTCTCTTCCCTTTTCTTCTCCTCCTTCTCCTCTTCCTCCTCTTCCTCCTCCTCCTCCTTTTCCTCCTCCTCCTTCTCCTTCTTCTTGTACCATGGATTGATCTAAAGATCTTGTGCTTCCCAGGCAAGCATTTATTCCACTGAGCTGTCTCCCCAGCCAGACTTTATTTTTCTATCATTGTGTTGGGCAAAGCTTTTGGACAATGAATGTAATGGGATTGTTTTAGGTCTACTGGGGAAAATTTTTGTGCAAGGTTTTCATCAGGGTAAAAGTGATTGTGAAATTGGTTTCAAGCCTAAAAACATTCAGGCTCAAGTACAACACACAAAGATCACTGGGAATTTGCTTTTGATAGTATTAGGTGATACAAATTAGGGGAACTGTAAAAATAATTGTGAATAGGCCCCAATGGCCACATAGTCTTCTAGAGATCTCTAGATGTGGGATGGCCCACAAAAATCTTGTGGTCTCTCCACATTGTGTGGGAGGGGTTAAGACAAGGACAACCCCATAAAACCTCAGTCATAGGCATGTTACATTTGTGGACTAGAAATTCTGTACTGATAGCTCTATGGGCTTAGATCTGAGAAATTCTTTTATTCCCTGTACTAAGACTCATTTATTTCTTCCCACCTCACTTCTCCCATCAAACTAACTGTTGTTATGCTGTACCTTGGGGCCCTGGGATACTACAGAAGAAATAGATAGAAGCCAGGCTTGCAGAACTGGAAGAAAGGCTACTGATTTCACAATTCAACTCTGCCTCGTGGTACTCAGCATTGCCAAATGGTATCTCTAGTTAAACTGAAAGTACCCAAGCTTGGCAAAAATTTATAGAAAGTAAGAGCCATATCACCTTAACAATGGCATCCTACAGCAAGCAGCTGTTTTTAGCAGAAAGTAACTTGCAAAACTAACTTTTGTCCCCAAAGTAGGATTCTTAGGGCCTGTGATTCCCTAAGGACTAATTAACACATGAAGGAAGCCACTGACATCCAAGCCAGTCCACTTGTGGCCCCAAAGGTGCTGATCAGTTCTATCCTGTCCTGACAGGGATGTATGACATCATGACGACAAACGTAGAGACTGTAGCAAAATTCAGCTGTATTTGGCTCCTCAGAAAGAAATGGAAATGCAGAGGCCATAAGTAACTCTGAGAGAAGGGAAGGGTGCAGAGCCAGATGGGTGCTGAGCACACGGTCCTGCGCCAAGCACAGTGTCTATACATGCAGATGATAGACAGATGTATCGGCGAAGGCAGGGCAGGGAGGGAGGGGGCTTGAGACAATGCTCAGAAGATGGAGGTGAAAGATAATGTGGGGTGACAAGGCCTTAGCACTGAGAGTTTGTGTTATCAGGCAACAAAGTGCTGTTATGTTGCATTTTCACTAATCATCATTACAGTTTTCACTAGGAGCCATCTATCTATCTATCTATCTATCTATCTATCTATCTATCTATCATCTATCTATCTATCTATCTTTTTGTCCTGCCAGGATTTTGGTACTTCGGGGGCAGAGCCAATGGGAAATCTTTTGTTTGGATGTAGTACAGCTGAGTCCTAAATAGATCACAGATTTTGTTTGTAGCTTAATTTCTAGTAATTCTCCCTTCCGTGTGATGTCGTCATGACAGTTTAGATGTCTGTTGCTGTCTGCAGGTTCAGTGGCCAATTCTGAGCAAGTTCAGCAAACAGAGTTTGGGATACAGTGAGGGAAGCTGTTCAGGTTGTGCTTCAACTCCTCGGCAGAGGGTGGGGAAAGGCAATTGCAGGAATAATAAATGTGATGAAAAGGCCCTTATTCAGGGCTTTCCCAAGGCGCTTGGGACACTTTGAAGATATTAATTAATGCTTGTTAGAGTCCTATGGGATAGGAAGGGGGCAAGGATTATTAACTTGTTTTATAGGGGAAATGAAGCGAGACAGCTTTAATAAACTCCCTCATATCAAGCAGTAATTATGGAGGTGAATAAAGCGTCAGGTCCCAAGCCCTTTTCTCAGGGCCCTGCTTAGGAAAGCACAAGTCGGCTGGCTCCCGGGTGGCAGCCTGTGTGAATTCTGCCAGCCCCTGACTTATCCTTCCCGCCTGCCTCCCTTGTTCCCCAGAGCAGGTGCTCGAAGGCCTCTTCTGCCCGTTCAGCCGGGCCCTGCCAGCCCCTCCCTCCCGGCGGAGGAAATTCCCTCCTATTTCATCGCGATCCATGAAGCCATATACGGTGAACTCTCAACCTCCCTGTGCTCTGATTCAAAATTTATTTTTATCTTCGCCCGTGTGGTGCTCATCCTTCTTGTTCGAGAACTGCATCGCTTTTAAAAGTCAGGTCTGTCTGCCAGTCTGTCTTGGGGAGGGGTCGCCCTGCAGCCCTCTGGCGGGACTGGGGGCTGCCCGCCACCTTTCATCTCTCCTACTCCCTCAGCCCTTGCCTGTCAAGGCCAAAAGCAAGCTCGGAACTTTCCTCCTCTAAAAATACTTTCTTGGCTTGGCTTTCTTTTATGCAACGTGCCTATCTCTCTCCTGCTCTTCCTGTGACTGTTAAATCTCTGAAAAGAGCAGCCCGGTTCTGCTCCTCCAGGCCTTTTGCAAAGATAGTCTGGAAGGGTCTCGCTTTCCTGAGAGGAGGCAGGCCCTGACCCAGACCCCCGGCTGGGTCCCTGTGCAGCGGTGAACACGAGCCTTCTCGCTTGCGCTCTGCGCTGGCTGGAGCCGAGGATCGCTGCGCGCTGCTGCCTTTCGCCGAGCGGACCTACGCCATCGTGGAGGCCCACAGCAGCGCTACTTGGAGACGAACATCTCTGCTTTTAGTTTTAAATTTGGGCTCTCCTCTGAAATCAAGACTCCCTGGCATTCAGTTGCCTTTCTACCCGGCGCAGGAGAATGGCTTACATTTTGGAAACTGAGATCTGCACTCAAATTGGAGATGAGGAAAAGAAAATAGAACAACCGTGACCATACAGTAAAAATTACATCCTTGCCTGACGGCTGACTACCGTGCTCTGCTCTGGAGCCTTTCTCTCAAAACCGCAGCACCTGCAGAATGGCAGTCGCTCAGACCCTGGAGAAGGCAATTGCTGTTAGAAAGTAAACATAAAGCAGTAATTACTTCACCAGGTACCAACACCTAGGTTAAAATCACTGATTGCATAGATAAGAGGTTGCAGTGCATTGTAAGACTGTAGAATAGGGGAGGTATTTCATTCGTGGAGAGAGAGCTCCAGCGAGGAAGGGCTAAAGATGGCTATCAGTTCTGGTGACTTGATAGCAAGTCATCCTGTGTGTGTGTGTGTGTGTGTGTGTGTGTGTGTGTGTGTGTGTGTACGGGGGTTGAGCTCAGGCCTTTGTGCTTGCCAGGCAAGCGCTTATTCTACTGAGTCAACAGAGACAGAAGTCCATCCTCATGTTAAAAATGGAATTCATGGACAATTATAACAAGAGATTGTCGCATTAGCCATTCAATAAAAAGGAGGGTGCCAACTGCTG
Organism: Octodon degus; assembly: GCF_000260255.1. Lineage (NCBI taxonomy): Eukaryota > Metazoa > Chordata > Mammalia > Rodentia > Octodontidae > Octodon > Octodon degus. Next base: position 1,547,447 of record NW_004524755.1, on the reverse strand, counting down.
CCTGAAGCTGGTGACCACCACTGGTCATTTGTTCATTCATTCATTCATTCATTCATTCATTCATTCATTCATCACACATAAATGGAGCCCCTCTGAGTCCAGGCACACAGAAGAGAGAAGCAGACACCCAGCCCTTGTCCTGTTGGAGTACAGGGTGGGGAAAGGGCAAGGGGCCAGATTATTTGCAATCAGTGCTACTGGTGTCCCTGGAGATGTGATGTAGTGACCCAAGAGGACAGAGCAGCCCTTAGGAGACTTGGAGAACACTATGAGAAGCCTGGAAAATGCAAGATGAGGATGGAAAAGTAGCCCATGGCTGTGGAAACATTAAAAAGCATTGAAATGATACCAGGGGCCATAAAAATGGGAATGAGAAATACATATAAGGATTAAGCACCCCAAGTGAGAGGTTCTAGCTGGGGATGGGAAATGGAAACCTAAACCATGACTTGAAAAAACCTCTGGGACAACAGTTGGAAAGCAGGCTGTGTGCAGGTCTAAGTGACCTTGACACAAACAGAATAATCTTAAGAGCCCCAAGCCCTGTAAAGGGTCTGGAAAAGTTGGATCACAGGAGTCCTGAGCTTGGATTTTGGGAAAGTGCACTTTCCCTCCAGTGCTTTCTTTATCTTTCTTCCTTAAGCTCTCCTCAGTCAGTGTGGCCAGTCTCAGAAAAGGCCCTGGCCTGCCTCATGCGCGGGGACCTGGAGTGCCTGTTTCCCACTGCGAGGATTCTTTCTGAAGACCCCAAACCCCGGGGCTCTGCTGTCAGCATCTCACATTTGCACAAAAGATTTCCCCAACACTGGAATTTTAGCAAGAAACAGGCAGCGTTTATAAGAAACAAAGAGGGGGCCAGGGAGATGGCTCAGTGGAATAAGCGCTTCCCTGGCAAGTGCAAGGGCCTGAGTTCAGTCCCCGCATTTGCATGCATGACACTGAACATGAACATGAAGCTGAGTTTCTGAGGTCGCCCTTACCTTTTGTGCTTGCTCTGTTGGGACAGAGATTCCAGTGCAAGGCAGAGAAGGAGCAGCATTCATCCCTCGTGGTGTTCCACTCACTTTCATGTGTCACACCACAGCAGCACAGAGAGGCAGGGGTGTGATCACTCCCACTGAATGGAGGAAGGGAGGACTGAAAGGATGAATATGCTGAAGGTGACACAACGAACAGAAGTGGGACTCCAGGTCTTGCCTCGCTGGTTCTAAACATCTCATTTTTCTTCGTAGCACCAAACTACAGCATTTTAGGGGACCGCTGTGCTCACGGGCCCTTTTTCCCCCTTTGTCTTTAAAAGGGTCCTTCCTACCTTTCACTGAAGTAAAAACCAAGAATCATGCTCCTGGTCAAGAAGTTCCGTGGTTTGTTTGTTTGTTTGTTTGTTTGTTTGTTTGTTTGTTTTCAGGTGGAAAAATCCCTTGTGGAGGAGAGTCACAACTCTGACTTCTGTCTCTCTAGTTTTGTGTCCTTCTGTACTTCATCTACGCAGACTCATGCTTCTTCTGTTTTGGGCTGCTTTTGTTCAATATGATGCTTGTGAAATTCATTCATGCTGGTGCATGGAACTGGAAATTGCTCTTCCTTAGCGTGTGGGCATGGACCCGCTGTTCGTTCTTTTGTGGCTGAGGCCTGGAGTGCTTCCTTCTTCGGAGTGCATCACAGAACGGTGGCTCCCAAAGCTGGTCCTGTCCCAATCCCTGTGAGCCCGTGACTGCGCGTGGGCAAAGAGACTGCAGATGGGGTTAGGGACGTGCAGATGGGGTACGGCCTTCAGCTATCAGGTCTGCAGATGTAATCAGAGGGTCAGTAGGAGAGGGCAGCTGGGAAGTCGCCCTAAATGAGGGGCCCTGGAGACGGAAACAGAGCAGAGAGCGGCAAATTCCGAAGATGGGGACAGGCGAGCAATGTCATGCCGTCAGCCCCAGAGCAGGAAAGGACAAGCAGGCTGCTGCTCCCTGCGTTTCTCCAGGGGCAGCCCCACTCTGCTGACCTTGATCATCGCCCGGAAGCCCCACTGCTGGGCCAACTTCTGGCCAGAAAACCATGAGAACATAGACTGTTGTTTTAAAGAGTGAAGGATACAGGGCTCCCGAGGGGTGCTGTCACCCTGAAAATTCTTCTGGGAGCAGTTTGGGGGCGACATAGCCCGTCCCCGAGGGACGCTGAGTCACACACAGGCTGCGCACGTTCCGCTCTGGTCGCTAATGCCAACCAGCTTCCGCTGCGGCAGCGCGCACGCATCCTCCCACGAGGCTGGCTGCTTTGCCAATATTTGAAGTTTGTCTCTTTGCATTTTAGAGATTCTGGAAGTGCACAGTGGCATCATCTGTGGTCTTCATTTGCATTTTCCAGATGACTAATGACGCCGGGTGCTCTTTCTAATGTTTACTGGCTATTCAAATATTCTTTTGCTCGTGAAGTATTTGTTCAAGACCTTTCCCTCTCTGCCCCTCTTCCTGGTTATTTTTCTGTTTTGATTATTTTGGTTTTGGACTTCTCCTAGACCCACTCCCTAAATTTTCTTCTGTATATTAAAGTATCATTTGCTGTTATTTCTCGTTGCTCTAACTTCCAATCCTTCTGTTGCCCTAAATAAAACTGCTCATCAGCGAATCAAGTCCTAGACATGAGTCAGCGTTGGACGTTTGTGATTGCCTCATTGGGAGCTCTGCAGCACTGAAGGGAGGCTTTGGTCTGCTTTGTTGGCTGTGTCAGAGGCTAAGCGGCCTCCATTTGTCTCTCTCAGCAGCTCCCAATCTGTAGCTTCTTGGCTGTGGACTCTGGCGCTGATTTGGTGGGAGAACAGCACCAGAACCTTTAGCCTCTAGTAGACATCCCGGGATGTGCTAGTTAGTCCTGGTGTTGCCTTTCCAAGGGAAATCATTTTATTGTATTTATTGTTTACTTATTTGGTACAGAGTCTGGCTACACAGCTCGGACTTGTAGTGATCCTCCTGTCTCAGCCTCCCTAGAGATGGGATTACAGGCGTGTGCCACTATGCCCAGTTTCAGTGATGCTGTGCACCTAGGGTTCCGGAGCCCACACAGCATATGGTACTGGGGATCGAACCTGAGTCTTTGAGCTTGCCAGGCAGGTACTTAGATGGCCAAACTATCTCCTCAGCCCTCCAAAGGGAAATCATAAAACCGGGCATATTTCTGTGAATTTTAGCTTATACATAAATTTAGGGGGTGGGTGCTAGAGATATAGCTCAGTGGCACAGTACTTGCTTGGCAAGTACAAAGTCCTGAGTTCAATTCCTGACACACACACACACACACACACACACACATACACCATAAATTTTTGTAATCATTCCTCTGCTAGGATATAGAATAGTTCCATTACCCAAAGCAATCATCTTATGTTAATCCTTTAAAGTGACACTCTCTGTTTTCCTACCCTTAACTGTAAATGCTTGAAAATACAGATCTGTTCTTTCATTCCATAGTTGTGGGCTTTGTTTTTGAAAATTTCATATAAATGAGATTTTAGGCTTGTGTAATCTCTTGAATTTGATTTCTTTCCCTCAAGATAATGCCTTTGAAATTCACCCAAGTTGTGTGTCTTAGTAGTTTGTTCCTTTTCATTGTTCTTTAATCTTTTTTTTTATTGTTCCATTCCACTGTGCGGAGGTAACTACAGCTTCAGCTGTCCAGAGAGTAACACTTGGATTAGTTCAATTTATCAGGACTGTCAATAAACCTGCTATAAACATTTGTGCCCAGGTTGTTGGCAAACAAAAGCTTTCATTTTCCTAGGGAAAGCATCCAGGAGTAGACTGGCTGGGGTCTACCGTAACTGGATGTGTCATTTGATAAGAGTCTACTCAGTGGCTTTTCAGTAGGACTGTCTCAGTCTACACCCTCCATGTAATGTCTGAGAGTGTCCAGTACCCTGCCTCTCAACCAGCACTTGGTATTGTTAGTATTTTTATTTTAGTCATTCTTATGTGACAAACCCAAAGTATAAATAAATTAAAGTGCGAAGTAAAAGATAGATGCGGGCAACAGGGAGATGCAGTAGATCCTTTGCCAGTGCCAAGGGGACCAAGTAGGACAGGGACAGCGAAGGGGGTGGGGACCGTGAAGAATTAAGAGGTGTGTCGCGCACGTCAACTCCGTGCCATAAGTAGCTATCCACTGTAAACATGTAGGAATAGAAATAGATATTTAAAAAATTAGCCATTCTGAAAAGTGAGTAGTGCTATCTCATCATAGTTTTCAGGTGAAGTTCCATAATAGTTGGTGATACTGGACATAATTTTGTGTCATTTGCCATTCTTGTATCTTTATCAGTTCATTTAATCTGGGTTTAAAAAACTGAGTTGTATATTTTCATACTGTGTAGGGAATTCTTTGTGCATTCTGAAAACCTTTTCTTGCAATCCACCATTTGTCTTTTAATCCTCTTAAAAGTAACTTGATTTCAGCAAAGTTTTTAAAATTTTAAGAAAAACTGATTTATCAGTATTTTTCTTTTATGGAGATTGCTTTCGACATCACGTTCAAAGTCTCTTCGCTTGTCTCCAAGCCTTTAAGGCTTTTTGTTAGTCTTCTCCTGGCAGTTTTATAGATTTTCATTTTATTTGTACCTATCTTCTATTTCAGATAATTTTTGGATGACATGAGTGAGGAAGTACAGGTTAGAGTTAATTTATTTACTTGTTTTGTTTGTGAATATCTGGTTGTTTAAAAATTGTATTTGTTTGTTTAAAAGACTACCCTTTTCTCATTTGGATTGCTATTTTTTGGTGGTACTGGGGATGAAGCCCATGGTCTGGGGCATGCTAGGCAAGCCCTACCAACTAAACTATTCCCCTTTTCATTTTATTTTGAGTAGGGTCTCACTAGTTGCTCTGGCTGGCTTCAAACTTGTGATCATCCTGCCTCAGCCTCCTGAGTATCTGGGATTACAAGTGAGTGCCACTCCACCTGGCTGCTTTGTACTGTTAAAATAGTGTATATTTGTGTGGGTCTAATTCTGGATTCTCCATCATTTTTCTCGTCAGTATATGCATCAGCTCTTTCACAAACACCTTGCCCTCATAGTTATTATAGCCTTATAGTAAGGCTTAAAATTCTGCAGCATACACCTTTCTTTTTCTTTTTCTAAATTATTTTGGTTCTTTTGCTTTGCCATGCAAATTTTAATATCAGTTTGTTCACATGTCAAAAAAAAAATCCAGCCTGGATTTTTATCCAAATTGAGTTAAACATATGGATCAACTTGGAAGCACCATCATCTTTATTGCGCAGAAATGTTCTGCCTATCAACATAGTATGTCCCTCTTTTTATTTAGGCTTTCTCCAATTTAATTTATCAACACTGTGTTATTTCCAGGTCAGGAAATTTGTAGATGTTTTGTAAGATGTATTCCTACGTACTTAACTTTTTGGAATAATTGTAAATGACATTTAAAAAGTTGTTTTTAATTTTACATTACTGTTATATCCCAATTAGTATTTGAATATCGATCTTGATTCTGTGAAAATAAACTTTGTTTTAGGAATTTTCATATATTTCCTGAGTTTTTCCGTTCTTAGGCTCTGTGTTTCAGCTTTGAGTAGAGACAGTTTTACTTCTTCCTTTCCAACTTATATGCTTTTTGTTCCTTTTCTTTTCCCCATTAATGCACAGGCTAAACCGTACAATAAATGTTGAAAAGCAACAGGGAAGGTGACAGTTCTGGCCTATTTTTTAATCTAAGTAAGAAAGGAATCAGTCTCTTACCATTCAGTATGATCTTGAATATAGGTTTGCTGAAGATCCTGTTAGAAAGCAGAGGAAATCTCTCTTTTTCTGCATTTGATGATTTTTTAAAACATCATGAATAGATGTCAAATTTTGTCCAGTGCTTTTCTACATGAATTTTAATGGCCATGTTCAACCCTGGTAGATAATTAGTACAAGGGACTGTGTTCATGTTCCACCACTGAGCCAGCCCTGGATGCCCTGCAGCGCTCTCAGGGGCATGGGGCATTGTCCTTTCTTACACAGCACTCTATACATTTTGCTAATGTTTGTTGGAAAAGTTTGCCTGTTTCTCCTTGAAGGATATTAGCACATACATTTCTTTTGTACTGTTTTTATTGGGTTTTATTATGAGGGTAATTCTGACCTCATAAAATGTATTGGGAAGTGCCCCATCTGTTTTATAAAGCAATTTGAGATGGAGTTTGGTAGAATTAACTAGTGAAATTCAGGCTTTGAGATTTCTCTGCCTGGAAGATCTTTATTTTTTATTTTTTAATTTTTTCCATAATTTTGTTGAGAGACATATAGCAATGAGACAGTTTCAAATCAAATTGGTATGTCAGTTTCAATAATTAACACATTGCATACTCTCTTCCTAGTGGTTATTTGCTGTACAAACCACAGACATGATAT
>NW_004524755.1:1529434-1534273 GCF_000260255.1 Octodon degus | reverse complement strand
CTGTGTGGTTCCCAATTTGTTCTGGTGTTAGTGTCCTCTGACCTTGTTGTGGGTGGGCTTGGGGTCTGAGATTGCATTTTGCTCCTTCTTGTTGTCATTTTGTGTAGCACTATCTTCTTACCTTTGTTGTAGAGCTTTGGTGCAGGTATAACCTTAGCACCTACTGAAATTCAGGTGCAGATCTACAAAGTTTGGATTTATCCAGCTGTGCCTGGTTTGGGTCTGACTCTGTGATCAGGTCCTTCCTGCTGTTGCCCTTGGGAGCAATCCTGTTGTGCCCCTCTGGCAAGATGTTCTGCTCCTAGATAGCTGGGTGCTTTGTCCTAACTCTCTCTGCAGGGATTGAAACTGCAGGGTTTCACCTCAGGCCTGTATACCAGGCCTGATCTGAGTCTGGAGGGGACAGGGTGGAGTAGGGGGGAGAGGCAGCTCTCCCACACACTCCCCGGGCCTGGGCTAGGACTGGATCTGGGGGTCCCCAGAATGCGACAGAAATTCTTACTGGGCAGGCGGGGTTGGGGGGGGTGCTGTGGAGTGGTGGTGGGCATCCAAGGGGTGGAAGAGGGTCTCACCCACGCTGCGCCTGTGGTGGGACCGGTAGGTCCTGCTGGCACAGGGTAGTCGGAAGCTCTCCCACACACTCACTGGAAGACCTTTAAAGATTTAAATAATTGAATTTCTTTTATAGTTACAGGACTGTTTAAGTTATTTATTTCTTCTTGAGTGAGTTTCGGCACTTTGCAGTTCTGAGGGATTGGTCCTTTACACAAATCCCCAAGTTCATGCACATAGAAGTATTAAATGCACTCATTTCTTCCTCAGTACTGGGGATTGAACCAGAATCTTCATTCTGGGATATCCTTCCAGTCTTTTTGGATTTTGAAATAGAGTCCTGCTAAGTGATTAAGTGGTCAAATGGCCCTTGGACTTGTAATCGTGCTTCAGCCTCTGAGAGTGCTGGGGTTACAGGCATGTATCACCACACTGGCTTAATTTTCTTTTTCATGGTCATGGATATCTTACTGATGTTTCTTATTTTTTTTCCCTGTTATTGTTGGTTTGTACCCCATCTCTGTCTGTCTCTGTCTATCTCTGTCTCTGTCTCTCTCCATTTTGCTTTGTTATATTTGGAAGAAGTTGGTTAATACTATTGTGAATAATCTTGGATTCATTTCCTTTTCGAGTTAGTTTTCTGCTTTCAGTTCCAGTAATACATTGCTATTTTTTCCTCATTCAGCTTTGCTTTCTAATGTCTTAAGGTAGAGGCTGGTACTGGTTTGTAATCTTTCCTCTTCTTGATCTTTCCTCTTTCTTAATATAGTGTTCATAGCTGTAAGTCGCCCTCTGAGCACTGCTTGAGGTACATCACATACACTTTGATATGTTATATTTTCATTTTTGTTCAGCTGAAAATATGTTCCAATTTCCAAAAGAAAGTCGACATCCTTTTTACCCATGGATATTTTAAAAGTATGTTGTTTAATTGATAAAAAATAATGTCTTAGTATGTGGAGTCTTACTTGCCACATTTCTGTAATGAATTAATTTCTAGTTTAATCCCATTATGATCTGAATATGTACTTTTTGTTACTTAAGATTGCTGAGTTTTGTTTTGAAACCCAGAGTATTTTGGTGAGGTTGTATGAAACTGGACTAAAATGTCTTTTCTGCTATAGTTGTATAGACAATTAGACCACAATCATTCTCGGCAATCTTCGGTCTCTGGGTTCTGTCTGCTGCTTACAGAAGTCTCGAGCATCGTTCTCGACGGGTGTGTTTCCCGTTTCTGTTGTGACACTGCTTGCTCATTCCCCATCTTCTCAGTGCCTCAGCCCTTTTCATTATTTCATGTCTCTCTGGATGTACAACTTAACTTGATTTTTTTCATTTATAGATGGAACCTCAGCAAAATCGGGCCATGGCATTACGAGTATTTCTTGCAGATCTAGTTGCAGTTATCCTTTTCTTTAATACTAACTCTAACGTCTGATCTTACAATGCTAATTGATTGATACCACTTGTTTGGGCACATTTCTAACACAGAAACGTTTGAAGTGCATGCACAGAGGAGCCATAGCTCAGTGAGTCCTGGCCCTGCCTAGAGCCAAGGGGCTTCTGCTTTGTCTCTGGAACTCTGTTGCATGAATGACGTTTTGAAAGGTGTAGTTTGGTAGCTTCAGCTTACCATCCTGAATGGATGAAGACTCCTCTTCTGGGGTTTTCTCCCATCTCTGCTTCTGAGGAGACAGGCTCAGCTCCCGGGAGAGGGAGGGTGCCTGCCATTGCACAGGAGGCTGTAGAAGATGAACGGGGCTTGAGGAGACTCGTGGAGTGAGAGCTGCCCAATCTTTAAGGATATCTTTCTCATGAGAAGCTGATGCCCTGGTCACTCAGGCCACTGCACTTCTGACAGACTCACAGGCTAATGGGAGCTGGCAAATGAAGTCGTCTCCAGCCTGTTCCACTTAAGTCAAGGCTCAGCGGCCGCCATGACAGTGCCTGCTGTCTGGGCATCAAGCCCTCCTTCCCAAGTCGGTCTCTGCTGCAGGAAATGATCATTCTGGAGAGCGAGGTGGAGAAGCAAGATGTCAGGAAGGTAGGGGAGAGGGCAAAAGACCCTGGAAATATTTCTCTTGCTTCTTCTTATGCATGCCAAGTTAATTATGCTTCAACTAAAATAATAGATATTCACCAAATTGACCACCACCCTAAAAATCCATTCTCAACATTAGACCACTACAGATTAACTGCTGAAGTTTGGGCTTTAGTTTATAGCATCAGCACAGCCCCTGAGTGAATTATGGCCTTGTATTGACTCCAGAACAATCTATTACCCACCGCATCACAGAAAATACCATTTATTGCAATTTGTACAAACTATAAATCAATACATTATTACTTAGAAGCATGGAAGCTGTGGCTGTACTGCACCCTCTTGCATTTGGTAATGGCGTGTGCGTGTGTGTGTGTGTGTGTGTGTGTGTGTGCGCGCGCGCTTTTTAGGACTTACAGGTGAGGAGGAATAGGTACAGATTTTTCTTCTGGTCTCCATTTGTGCACTTCCAGAACCTCCCAGGAGACCTGACAGTGGCTGCTGTCTCCCACGCTGAGCATCTCACATGGTCAGCCTTCGTCTGTGCACTGAACTTGGAGGAACTGACTGAGCATAGTTTAAAAGGTGTTCATTCAGTCCCTCTTGTAGAGGTCCTGACCCTCGAGCCCCTAAGAGGTAGGGCAGGTTTTCGGAAATCATGGATGCTCGTGCCCAACCTCAAGACATTCCAGTTAAAACTTTGGAGTGACACAAAGACACCAGGACTTCATAGAAAGCCATCAAGATCATTTTAATGTACAGCCTGGGTTAATTATCTCCGCTCCACAAAATAAGAAGAGGGAAGAAAACAGGAGATGTAAAGGGAGGATAGTTGTGGGTTGTAATTTTCTCAAATAAGAGTGGAAATGCATCCTGAGAATTCGGATTCAAGAAATCCAGGGGGTGCTGCGTGGCATATTTCTGTGAATGTGCTGAGGAACACAAAAAAGACATATTTAAGTGTGGCTGGCAACATCCGTGCTTAATAAATCCTTTTCCTCCCTTAAAAAGGCAGATAAGTAATAGTCACGGAACATGGCCCGATGCGGACAGCCTGGTCTTCAAAGATCCTCCTTTCTGCCCGTCCTGGCCCTTTTCCATCTCGGTAGCCCGGGGAAAGGCACCCGAGCTGCTCGCTGAGGCCAACGGGGTCTGGTGGAAGCCGGCGTGGCTCCCTGTCGGGGGACACTGGAAAGCGCACGAGCGTCTCCAGCCTTTCTCAACTGGTGCGTGGCCCTCAAGGCGGTTTCCGCGGTCCACACAGCTCCAAGGTGACACGAAGCCAACTCCATGGCTGTCGGCACCATAAGGTAATAAAAAAGCCGCGATTTGTCGAGTATGATGTCTGCTTTTTCACGCCATATGCCAGCTCCTTTTAAAGGTAGTCGTTTGTATCTCCGTTTCCATTTGCAGAGAAGGAACTTGAGGTACAAGGACGTAAGGGATTTGCGACCCCCACACCTCTAGCCACGACTGTGCCACTTCACGGCCCTAAGGGTCTCTAACCTGTTTATCTGCTATCTAGTCGTTCTTCCTGCAGCTGCCTGGGGAAGACCCCTGCTCCAGCCTTTAGATGCATGGCTCTCTCCTCTTCATGAGCGAGGCCAGCCTGCCTCCTCTTGGGCCCTTTCTGACCGCCATGCTGGTTTTCCTCTCCCCGGGACCTTGGAATCCTACGGCACAGCTTGGTCACACTGACATTTTCTGGATCATGTGGCAAGCACACGTGTGTGTATGTGTGTGATCATGTGTGTATGTTTGTTTTCCTCTGAAGTCCGTAAGTATTTTGATAGGAAATCTGTGTCTTATGGATCTGTCCATTTCTCCGCAGATGCCTTAATCATAAAAAAGATTTAATATATACTGCTAATTAATTGGTTTTCAGTTTTCAACAATTCAATTTTCCTTGAATTTCTTAACTCAATTTCTCCTTGAAGAATGGTTCAAAACAGGGCAGCAGTGTACTGAAGTAGAACACGTGACAATTTAAGATAAGAAAGACTGCAATTTGAGTTCTGACACTGTTATTTACCAACTGTTTCAATGAATAAATCATACAGTGTCCAGGCCTCTTTTTGCTCATCTGTAAAATGGGTATAATAAAAAATTACCTTGCTGAATAATCATGAAGATCAATGCATAGAATGGCACATTGTCTAAAACTTGCGTTTAGGAAATGATGACTTTTTAGTGGCTATTGTCACATATAAGAAGTGGTTGCCGTTCAAATTTTTTCTTTTTCTTTT
>NW_004524755.1:1504943-1529334 GCF_000260255.1 Octodon degus | reverse complement strand
TTTTTTTTTTTTTTTTTTGCGGTACCGGGGGTTGAACTCAGGACCAGGCAAGCACTTATTCTACTGAGCTATCTCCCCGGCCCAATGAATTTTTTCTGATGTAACTTTCAAAAGGAAAAGGTCAGGGTAGGTTCTCTGCCAGTGAGTTACCTTTGTATATTTATATTTTGTTTCAGTGGAAAAGCATCCGAGGAGGGGGGAAGGGTGGGTGGCGAAGCTGGTCAGGCAGGGGCGGGGGCAGAGTCCGGGAGTTGCCGTCAGGTGGGGTCCGCCGAGGCTCAGAAGCCCCCTGGACCGCCGGAGGGACGCGAGCTGAGCAGGCCCCAGAGCGGCTGGCTGTGCGGCCCACTGGCTGCTGCGAGGCGACCGCCAGACCCCTGTGCGCAGCCAGCTCAGCGCGCGCCTTCCTCTCAGAGCTCCCGCAGGAGATTTCCGACTTCTTTCTGAAGATTGCAGAGAAGGTTTGCTGGGAAGGAGGGAGGCCTTTGTCCCGTTGTCCCGTTGCCCCGTGGAGCAACGGTGACGCAGGGTGTGCCAGCGCTCGCTTCTGTTCTCTGCCCTGCACGTCACGCTCTTCTCGGTCATCAGCTGTAACTGGAGCGACGGTTGCGCCCACGGGAGGACCTGTGCGCGCCGCTGAGGTTTAAAAGGAGGAAAGTCGAATAAAATGAAGAATATCAGTTTTATGCGTCTCTAAAGTACAGAGAGTTACCCTGAACATGAGCCCTGGAGCACAATCCGAGCGGAGTGAGATCACAGAGTAACACGGTGCGCAGGAGGGACAGGCCCAAGGGGGCTCTTAGGAAGCGTTTGCAGCCCTCGAGGGCCGGGAATTCCTCCTCCGCAGCAGAGAGCAGCGTTTGGCCGGCGACAGCCCTCGCGGGGAAGCGTGGCTGCAGGCAGACTGACTCACCCGCGAGGTTAGCCACACGAAACGCGGAGCTACAACAGATTGCCAAGTTGAAACACAGGCTGTGGCCGTGGTGTCAAAACCTGTAATTTCTGATGCAAATGAATGGAATGAGAAATGGCCCCTGGCTACTGGGACAGACAGGAGAGTATGCGAGGGAAATCGCAGGGCAGTTATGTCAAAATTGGAAGAATAACTATATTCTAGAATAGTAAATTATTACCACGGCCTGCCTGGTAGAGCAGCCCATAAGGCAAGAGATTGTATTTTTTTTTTCATACCTGGATGAAATTACATTGTCAATTTTGTTTAGTCTCTCTTTAAAACCTGAACATTCATTTTTGAAAATATGTGTGGAACATAAGGTGACATTTGGAAAAAAAGGCATAATTTTCAAAGAACACTGATTCCATTAGTTCTTATATTACAGATGCCAATGAATTTAACTTTTATAGTTCTGCTAACACATGGAAGGCATAAAATGGACGTTGAGCTATCCCGAGTTTTCAACAGCGTCTCAGGGAAGTGCCTGAGCTTTATAAAATGTTTTGTGGGGACGGACTGTGGCATAGGGTTTCACGAGCCTTGTGGGCAGAGGCAACCAGAATGGCTAGTTCAAGGCGGATTGGCTGGATAATCTGAGGTGAGCCCCATGGTTGTACTGCGCCTCAATTTTCTTATCTTGAGAATGGGGTTAGGGGTAGCTGCTTTCAGGATTTTATAAAGAATTAAAGGGATAGCCTGGGAGCAGTGGTACACGCCTATAATCCCAGCACTTGGGAGGCTGAAAAACAGGAAGGATCACTACAAGTCGGACCTGTGTAGTGAGAACCTGTAGACCCTGCACTAAACACACACACACACACACACACACACACACACACACACACACACGAATTAAAGGGATGAGCTGGGTACGGAATTCAATTTCAACCTTTCACCCTCCTGTAAACTGACACTCTATAAAGGATCATCGATATTATTATCACTTAATCTTTCTTAACTATGATCTGCATCCTTTGAAATTCATAGTTTTAGGATGGATGCAGAAATTCAAGCAAATATAGTGAGTTCAGTACTTTTTATTTTAATTTATTTTATTTGTATTTTAAGGAAAGGTCTACAGGGTGTTCAGGGTCTCACTACTAGATCAGACTCATAGGGATCCACCCGTTTACAGCTCCCCAAGAGCTGGGATTACAGGGGTGTGCCACCACACTCAGTCTGAGTTCAGTACTTTCTTAAAAAATCATTTCTGTGTGTGTGTATGTATTTATTTATTTACTTGGTACAGTCTTGCCGTGCAGCTCAAACTCAGGGTGATCCTCCTGTTTCAGTCTCCCCAGTGCTGGGGTTACAGGTGTGCGCCACCACGCCCAGACTCTGGCTGGCTAGGGGCAGGGTTTGTAGGGCATGTGGTACTGGAAATTGAACCTGGGTGCTTGCGCTTGCCAGCAGGAATCTAGACTGCCACGTTATTTCTCTGGCCCTAGCTCAGTACTTTTGCACATTTAACATGTACATGTGTCTGAATCGACGAGACTGTATGTGTATCATGAGTTTGCTAATCCTAACGTGAGCACTTCCTGAACAGTTTAACCACCTAATCTGATGAGTAATATGGGTATATTTTGTCTTAATTTATAAAAATATCATTTTATAAAATCATTTATCAAAATATAAAATATATAAAACAAAATAAATATAAGCTTTAAACACCTAGGTTGTTAATTAACTTTAACATTGATTTTCTTTTTTTATTTAACAGAAATTTAAAATAATTTAATGGAGAAAAGATATCCTTTGGCAACAAATAATACTGGAACACCATATTCACACATAGGACAACTCTGAGCAGTTTGCCTTCTTCCTTTCACCTTTCTTTCCTTTGTCTCTGTCCCTGTCTCTGACTCTGTGCTTGTTTGTCTCCTTCTCTGTCTCTGTCTCTGTGCCTGTCCCTGTTCCCATCTCTGTCTCTCTTCCTGTCTGTCTCGTTCTCTGTCTCTCCCTCTCTTTTTGTGCTGCAGATCGAGCCCCGTAGCATATGCATACCAAACATCTACCCTACCCCGAGCGACTCTCCCAGTCCTGGCTAGCTGTAATTAGTCATATACAGACACAGACATGCAATAAATATGTTTATTAATTTGCATATCTATTCCAGAAAGCCACAAACTAAAGTGTGAAATAATGTGGTTAAGAGGAGAGCTCTGAAGTTAAACAAACTGGGCTCCGGTCTTGGCTTTGCCTTTGCTAGCTGTGTGATCTTAGTCTAAGCTTGGATGTGCGTCAATTTCTTTATCTAGGAAATAAAAGAAAAATCTGCTACAAAATTGCTGTAAGAGTCAGTAGGATAATGCCTGTGGGTGCTCGGTGCTCTGTTGTCTGTCACATGGTGCACTATATAACCCGTGGCTTTTAAGAGTTAGTGAAATCCTCACATCTTGATTTGTCCAGAGAATAGAAACATTTATAGAGTTATTTTGTACATGGATATAACTGTCCTTACGAGGTGGTCATAGGGTTGGATCTGGTCTCAGTGAAGACCATGGGATCTTTTCACTTGTATGACTGAATGAGATTATTATTATTATTATTATTATTGTTATTGTTATTGGAACAAAGGATTGAACTCAGACCCTTGCTTATTCTTACCCCAGCCCCTGAATGAGATTATTTACTTGATATTCCAATACATATCTCAGGTCCTCATAAACATGGCAGCAAGAAGAGCCAAACTGAACACTGTGAGTGACGGAGCTCTGTTCAGAAGGAGTGAGAGCAGCTAGTTTTTGTGTTTTAAGAAAAGTTAGGGGTTTTTTTTCTCCCCATAAGTATGTGTGGTTTCAGGCTAATGTTATACGCAACGTGAGCTCTGCACAGTGCATTGTGATGTTTCTGGGATTTCCACATTCTTATTCCCAGAAGAAAGTGTGGGCATGATAAAGACATGGGCCTGGTGCTGGGAAACGTGAGGAAAACTGGTAAACAGTGTTATGGTTTGAGTGAATGTTTTATAGACCAATTATACATGCATATATATATATATATATATATATATATATATATAACTTATTTTTCCAATCCAAGGATTTGAAAGTTCTATGATTTGTTACTGTATAACATGGGTTTTGGGCTTTTTATGTCTTTTGTCGAAGACTCTCAGATTCGACAATTTGCCCTGGGTTCCCCCACGATGAGTAGAGTGCACTGTGTAATTCAAGTCATATTCCGTGTTCTCTGTGGCTTCAGGGAGCCCATACATTTCAAATTTATTTCCAAGGTCACGAAGCCACCCCCTCTGGCAAGCGTAAGGTGCCTTTGATGTGGGCGCCACATCTGTGCAGACAGACACACTTAATCCACTCAGCACTTTGATTTCACATTTTGGTTGAGAGGTGAGGTCTTTTGAACCCACATACATTTAAAGTCAAGTCATATTAAATGGTTGGGAAACGGGTCTCAGCAGTGGGTGGACGGCGCCCTGGCTAGAAGGCCTGTCCTAGAGACACCTGACGAGGAGAAATAAGGTCTCCTGCACTGCTGGCTTCTCCATGGCCTCTGTTTACATACAGGGGGCAGCTCAGAGTCCAGGCATGCACCGTGTTTGACGCTGACCCACAGAGCTCCCAAGTCTGCCTTTCCTCCTGGTCTCGCCAGTTCACCGATTGGCACCAATGTCCACTCAGGAGATCACGTCCGAGCCTTGTGTGTCATTTCTCTGACATTTCCCACCTTCATATTCCGCTGGTTGCCATGATTGGTTAATCTTAAAGTTGCTTGATGTCCCCCTCATCCCTTGCTTGGGGAGTCGCTACAGTGTCCCAGGTTTCCTTCATGGCTCCAGGCTTATTTGAGTCCAGTCCTTCTCTATTCTACAGCCATGATGATATTGTTTCTCTGTCCTCCGGCTGAAGCTTTTCTAATGATTTTTCTGTTGCTCATTGAAAAAAGAAAGTCCAGGCTCTTTGTTCTGGCCGCTAAGATGCTTCCTGGACCTTGTAGAGCTTCCTGTATTAGCAGTGATTATTTTGTATTCCATATCTGTGCTGTTCATTTTAGATGAAGCACACCTTTTACCTTCCTGCCTTGGCTAAATCCTGTCCTTCTTTCAGGGCTCAGCTTAGATCTAATTGTCATGGGAAAGCCCTCCCAGACAGGTACTCTGAATTCCAAAGCCAAACTGAGTGATAGGGTTCTTTTGTGCACCTGGCCTTCACTTCCAGAGTAGGCTTACTCATGTCATTCTATAATTCCTGTTTCCTTGTTCCTTCCTGCTCTCTGTAAATGCATCCTAGCAGGCAAAAGTTCCAGTACTTCCACAGTACTGGAAATATCAGCTAATACAAATATTATTTTAAATCTGCAACCCTCTCTCCCTATCACTGAACAGCAGACTTTGATATAGGCTCTTCTGAGCACTGAGTTTGTGTTGGACATAGAAAAGGCTCCTTTCAGAAATGCCACCAGAAGTCTAGGATTTTAAGAATATAATGAAATATTATTAAGAGATATTAGAGCATGCATTTCCATATCTGGTCCAAAGGTAGTAAAAGTGGAGCAGAACTGGTGTGCAGCTTCTTATAGAGAATTAGCAAGTAAGAAAGGCCTAGCAATGCAGGCACAGTGGGGGATGCTGCGTGCACACAGCTCTTCCTTCTTCCAGCTTCTAGATCTTCTCTGAAGTGTGGCCTTGAGCTGGTGGCCAAGGGATTTTGCTTGCCATGCGTACTGCTAAGTTTTAAATGTTGTCATTTATGCAAGGCTGAGTGGGCACCGCTGAGACTGTAAAAGAAGATGCTTCCTGTCTAATAGATCTTGGGAGTTGGGAAGAGGAGATTGGAATAGAAATTTCATTTAGAAGAAGCCAAAGTGGGGTTTATGTGGCTGGCCATGACAACTGAGGGGAGGACTGCTCATGTCAGGAAAAAGAACTGCACATTTCTCAACCACTGCTCCCCCATCTCCTCCCATAGCATGGAAGGAAATGAGCCTGGTGGAAGCATTCGTGACTCTGCTATTTCTTGGAGGAAAGCTGTAGATCACGGAAAGAACTACTTGATAACACCAACCCTAAATGCTCTGATCAGAAATATGCAAAAGGACTCACAGTATTTACTTTAATTATCCTTATGTAAAAGCACATGTGAGTTAAAAGTTCATGTAAGCTGTCTAACAGTATGACAACTTGCTTAAACATTGGGACTCACAGTTGGCAAGATTTGTTACATGTCTAGGAGTCAGAGGGACAACTTAGAGGAAAGCCAAGTTTTAAAAAAGAAGATTCAAATTTGCCAAAGATCCAGCAGGCAGCGATCAGTCGTATATAGAGAAGATCAGCAGAAAACAGTGACTATATAAAGGGATGTGGAGGGCATTTCTGGGGAAAACTGGCATTTGATGTCCGGTCAGAGTTTGTGGGTTGCAAATCAGGCACTGGTGAGGGGGTCAGGAATGTAGGAAAAGAGGGAGACTGTATCATTTCCCATCAGAGGCAGAAAGTATAAGAGGACCTCTTTTGTCCCACATCTCTGCATAATCTTTTCTCTGTAGTGGATGTAGGACTTGCAAATATGGGATTTCTTCTCCTTCATGATTTGTACTATGTATTTATAGGGACTTTGCAAACATAATTAAGGTCAGCTAATCAAGGCCTTACATAACTGGATGGGTTCTACAAGAGACAGAGGCCACGGAATTTCTCCTACTGCTTTTCAGGAAGGATGTCACCACATTTCTAGAAGAGAAGATCACAGGGCAATGGTAGGAAGGCAGGATTTGGATCTAGAATGGCCCCTGACCAATAGTCAACAAGAAAATGATAACTTTGATTATGAAATCACAAGAAAATAAATTCTTTTATCAATGAACTCGGAAGAGATCTGAAGTATAGGTGAAATCAAGGGGCAACATCTTGATTCTTCTGAGAACCTGAATAATCTGCATCTAGACTCCCAACCCACGATTGGAGCTGCTTTTAGCTGTGAAGTTTGTGGTGCTTCGCTCTGTAAGAATAGGAAATGAATATGCTTATGCTTCCTTGACTCACGGCCTTCTGGGTACTCTTTAGAGCTCCATTCATATTGTGCTGCAGTGCTGGTTTATGGCTGTGTCCTTTCTCTAGAAAGCTGGGTACAGTGCAGAAAACTTTTGCAATCTGGGATATCTACGATCTATACCTGGGTCCATCAATTCATTGTTGTATAACTTTTTTTCTTTTTGTTCAAGCTCCCTAAACCTCGGTCCTTATTTGTAGAGTGGCAGTAACATGCCTAAAGCAGTGATTCTCAACTTGCTCGGTCAGGGCTATGTTTGCTAATCTGGGGCTCATCCCAGATAGGTAAAGGGGTGTCTCTCACATCTCGTAACAGCTGAGCATCGTGCTAAATATCTACCAGTGCACAGGACCTTTCCAGATCACAAATATTTAGCTTGCTCAATGTGTCCACAGGACCAAGGCTAAGAAATCGTTTCCTAGTCTAATAATATTACTGTGAAAATGAGAAACTATTTTAGTAGTGTTTCATACTTTGGGGAGCCCAGTGCTAACTCCCTTATAGGAAGACTCGAAGTTACTAGGGGGAGCTTTGGTAAACGATGCACATGATGTTCTCATGAGATCCTGAATCTGGCATTGTGCTTCTTTCTCACTCTTCATGGTCACTACATGCCTGGAGAGGTGCTACTGTTGGGAGTTTCTTACGCAGGAAATGCTTTGAGAACCATTGGTTTGAAAACCTGTTTGATCCTGAGTGTTTCTCTTTTGAGTTTTATTGATTTTATGTCATCTTTCACACATATCTGAGTGCCTCCCACCACGCAGGAGCAATTTGCTGATGCTTACTGAGTGACTGAATAAACGAGTACTCTTCTAAATATAATTTGTCTATAACATTACTATCCTTGCCTTTTGCTTTCATAATGAAGTACGGTGGTACCTTAATGAACGAATTTAATTTGTTTCACACTTCTGGGGGAGGTGCCGGATTAGCATTTGTGACTGAATGGTTGGTCCTGCTTTGCACCTAATGTGGAGTGTGCAAACTGAGGCAAAATGTTTCTGAAGTCTTCTGTTTGCTGCCCAAATTGTTTGTACAGAAGTGTTCGTGGACCACAGCACTGATGTGCTTTGATACTTAATGTTACCATAAAATGTAAAAAAATAAATTGCAGTAGAAAACTGTTTCATATCAAGTCACTGACTCAACATTGCTGAACCTTCTGTATAGCAGGCATTATGGCATCGATCTCTAAGGTAGGAAGGGTGAGAGGAGAACCTGCAAAGTCCTCCCTTCTTTCAAGAGCCAGCTTAAAGCTCAGTTCTTTCAGTGAAGGCCTTTGGCAAGTCACTAGGTGGTGATCTCATTCACCTGCAGGAATTGTGTCATTGTCAGTTTTCTGCATGAATTACCGTCAGACAAATTTTTGATTACTGCTCTTTAGTTCTTGCATTGCTTAATATCTGACAAAAGTACAAGGCACTGGATCTGGTTTGAATTTTTTCCTTTTTTATGATTTCCACTTGCTTGAGTAACATTTCTTGAAAAAGCAATGCTTCTTCCATTGAATTACTTTTGTACATTTACAAGGAATCACTTGGTTGTACTTGTATGGGTCTATTTCTGGGTTCTCTGTGCTCTTTCATTAACCAATGTACCATCCCTCGACCAAGGCCAGGCCTGATGACTCCAGGTACATAGCAAGTCTACGATCATACTCATCCTATTCTGTACTTTTTCACAACTATTTTCAGAATTCTAATTCCTTTGTAGTTCTACATAAATCGTTTAGAAATATCCTCTCTATATCTGCAGTACTTTTTGCTGTGGTGCTGTTAGCAGCTGCTTACGTGTTTTGGTAGAAGTAAGTCTTTATATGTTGGTTCTTCCAATATTTCCATTCTTCCAATGGATATATCTCCATTCACTCTGATTTTCCTTGTTTTGTGCTATTGAAATGAAATGTTATTAGTATGCAAATTCTAAACTCATAGTTAAGTGTAGGTAAGCACACACTTAAGTATTTACTTCAAAAGAACTTGAAAATTGTATTGTATTTTGAATTGCAATGTCTATGCATTCATTGCCAATGTGTAGTATTAAAATTAATATTTTTTAAATTAAAAATTATTTGTATATGTTTTAATATATAATAAACACACTTAGCATGAGGAATTGGTATGCATGCATACCACATCCTGATTCATTTTACTTTCACTTCCTCTCTTTCTAGATCCCCTTCCCATCTCCATGAAGTCTTCGTTCCTGCTTCCTATCAACTGTCTTGCATTTTTACAAGATACATTGTTTATACTTAATATGTGATTTTTTTCTCAATAATGTACACATTTCATCTTATAAAATTCCTTCCAGTACTGCTTAAAGTGCCACAAATTTGGAAATATTGTATTTTTATTTCCATTCAGTTTAATACATCTTGGTATTTTCATAATACTATCTTTTTAACTGTGGATTATTTTGAATTGTGCTGTTTTATTTCTTTCCTTTTATTTTTTAAAGAGAGTACAAATTAGAATTAAAACAGAAAAATTACAAGTGATACAGAATTTCCTAAGTAATATGAATTTCCCAGTATTTTTTGTAATACATTGTATTGTCTTCTTCATTGTTCATATTAATATATATATATATATATATATATATATATATATATTTGGAAGAAGAAAGAAAAAAAGAAAGAAATGTATAAGAAGTTAAGAACAAAGTACAAACCATTGAAAAAAGAAGACAAAACAAATTTAGCATTAACTGCTCCTTTCCATAGACCAGCAGTACAGTTGTCCAAACACAGTAGTTGTCCAAACCATCCTGCTTACATACATAGGTAAATCTACTTCCCCCACTGTCTCTCTTATTCTTCTCCTCAATAAGTAGCTCTTTCCTTTTGGATAAGTATGCTGCCTTTCTCTATTGTACATTTCAAATTGAATTTTCTCTTTCAGGTTCTCACACTAAGGAGACAGTATAATGTTTGCACATGCAGGTCTAATTTATTTCACTTAGGAGTATGTTCTCTAGTTGCATCCATTTACTAACAAAAGACTCATATTTATCCTGTTTCCTAGCTAAATAATACTCCATTATGCAAAAAAACCCCACATTTTCTTTATCCATTCTTCAGCTGATGGGCATCTTTGTTGTTTCCAGGATTTAAGTATGATAAATTGTGCTACTATAAACATGGGTGCACATATACCACTGTGGTATGAGGCTTTCAGTTCTTCTTGAAAAATTCCCAGGAGGGGAATAGCAGGCTTGAATAGGATCTTCAATGCTAGCTTGCTAAGGATTCTCCACCTGATTTCCACAGTGGTTGTACCAGTCTGCACTTGCACTAACAGTGGAGAAGAGTTCCTTTTTCTCCACATCCCCTCCAGAATTTGGTATTCGCTGACTTCTTGATATCAGCCATTCTTTCTGGGGTGAGATGGAATCTCAGTGTTGTTTTAATTGGCATTTCCCAAATGACCAATGATGTTGAACATTTTTTTCATGTATTTACTTGCCAATTGTATTTCTTTACCTGAGAGGTGTGTATTCATCTCAGATGTCCAGTTTTGGATTGGGTCTTTGAACTTGGGGAACCTGACTTTTATATGTTCTAGATAGAAGGCCTTTGTCAGTGAGACAGTGGGCTATAATTTTTTTTCCCAGATTGTGGATTTTCTTTTTATTCAGTTGGAGTTTTCCTTTGAAGTACAGAAACTTTTCAAAAACATGACATCCCAGTTGTTGGTTCTTTGAAGTATTTCCCGTGCAGTTGGTTTTTGTTCATGAACTCTCAACCTACCTCTGTCTTCAAGATTTCTATGTAAATTTTTCTCTGGCAGATTTAATGTTTTTGTTTTAATACTTAGATCTTTGATCCATTTTTACTGTAGCCTTGTGCACGGTGATGGGCATGGATCTAGTTTTAGCCTTCAGCAGGTGGAAAGCCAGTTTTTCTGGCACCATTTATTAAAAAGGCTTTCTTCCCCCAGGCATGTTTGGCCCGTTGATCAAAGATGAAGTTGCTGAGTGTGTTTGAGACTGTGTCTGAATCTTCTAATCTGTTGCATTGATCCTCAGGTATGTCTCTATGCCAGTGCCATGCTAATTTTATCACAGTAGCTTTGTAGCATAATCTCAGGTCAACAATTGTGATATTTCCTGCCTTTCCTTTGTTTCTCGGGATTACTTTTGATATTCTGGGTCTCTTGTGGTTCCAAAAGAATTTGAGGAAAGTTTTCTCTAGCTCTGTGAGGTATACTAATGGTATTTTAATTGGGATTGCATTGAATCTGTATAACAATTTCTGGAGTAAGGCCATTTTCACAGTCTTGGTTCTTCCTATCCAGGAACATGGAATATTTTTCCATTTTCTCAAGTCCTCTTCCATATCTTTTCTCGGAGTACTATAATTTTCACTGTATAAATCTTTTATGTACTTTGTGAGATTGATTTCTACATATTTCATTTTTGGGGGGGTGTTATTGTGAAAGGCATGGTTTCTTTAACTTGTCTCTCAGTGCCTTCATTGTTTGTGTATGAAAATACTACTGATTTTTGGGTGTTGACTTTCTATCTTGCTTTGTTGCTGAACTTGGTGATTAAATCTACAGGACTCTTGGTGGAGTTTTGGGGGTAATCTATGTATAGTATCATGTCATCTGCAAATAATGATAATTTCACTTCTTTTCCAATCCTTATTCCTTTTATTTCTCTCTCTTGTCTAATTGCTCTGGTCAATGTTTCCAGAACTATTGAATAGGAGTGGTGACAGTGAATATCCTTGTCTTTCACTTTATTTTAAAGTGAAGGCCTTCAGTTTTCACCCATTTAGTATGATGTTAACCGTTGGTTTCTCATAGATGGCTTTTATGATTTTGAGGTATAAACCATCTATTCCGATTCTTTGTAGGGTTTTTATCATGAATGAGTGTTGGACTTTGTCAAAAGCCTTTTCTGTATCTATTGAGATGATCATATGGGTTTTGTTCTTGGTTCTATTGATATGGTGTATTACATTTATGGATGTGTGTATGTTGAACCATCCCTGAATTCCTGGAATGAATCTCATTTGGTCATGATGAATAATCTTGATGATTTGCTGCATTCTGTTTGCTAGTATTTTATTGAGGACTTTTGCATCTTTATTAATTAGATTGTCCTGTAGTTCTATATTTTAGTTGGATCTTTCTCTGGCTTTGGAATCTGAGTAATACTTGCCTCCAGGAACAATTTTGGGAGAATTGCTTCCCTTTCAATTTCATTGAAGAGTTTGAGAAAAGTTGGCATTACATTTTCTCTAAATTTTTTGTAGAATTCTGCTGTGAATCCTTTGGGAGTTGGGTTTTTCTTTGTTAGTAGTTTTTTTTTTTTAAATTATGTTTTCAATTTTGTTTCTCATTATGATGTTATTCAGAGTTCTTATATCTTCTTGGTTCAACTTTGATATTTCATATATTATCTAGGAAACTGTCTATTTTCTCTGTGTTTTCCATCTGTGACAGTAAAGATTTGGAAATAAGTATTGATGATTTTCTGAATTTCTTTAAGGTCTGTAGTGATTTCACCCTTTTTTTTCTTTTCTTTTTTCTTTTTCTTTTTCTTTTGTGATACCGGGCATCAAACTCAGGACCTTGCACTTGCCAGGGAGGCAGGTGCTTATGCCACTGAGCGATATCCCCAGCCCCTGCTTCTCATTCTTTATTGCATGAATTTTTTTCTTTCCTTTTTATTTTATTGAGTTGTCTTGGGGTTTATCAATTTTATTTATTCTTTCAAAGAACAGACTCTTTGATTCATTTATTCTTTGTATTGTTTTCTTCATCTCCAAAGTCTTAATTTTTGCTCTAATCTTTGTAATTTCCAGCCTTCTTTGGGATTTTGGCTTGACTTACTCTTTTTTTACTAGGAGCTTGAGGTACAGCATAAGATAATTTATTTGGGCTTGTTCTGTTTTCCTAATGTGCAAATTTATTGCCATAAATTTTCCTCTTAAGATAGCTTTCATTACATCCCATAGGATTTGGTAGGTCGTATCTGCATTTTCATTTGATGGTAAATATTTGTTAATTTTTTCTTTAATTTCATGTGACCCACTAGTTGTTTAGGAGGTTGTTATTTAATTTCCATGTGTTTATGTAGTTTCTTTTGTCAATAATTTCCAGTTTTATTGCACTGTGATCTGATAGTGTGCATGGGATGATTTAAATTCCTTTGCAGTTACTTAAAAGTGCTCTGTGTGCTAGTGTATGATCTATTTTGGAGAACGTCCCATATGCAGCTGAGAAAAACATGTAATCTGTTGCTGCTCGGTGACACACTCTGTAAAGGTCTACCTAGTCAATTACTTCACAAGTTTGGTTTAGTTCTGTTATTTTATTTATTTATTTACTTTTGGTTGTTGTTGCTTGACCTAGTTGATGTATCTCTTTATGACAGTGGTGTGTTAAAGTCACCCATTACTATTGTATTATTGCTCATTTGAATTTTTTGTCTGTTAAAATTTGTCTTATATAAGCTGTTGCTCCTATATTGAATGCATATATATTTATAATTGTTATCTCTTCCTCTTACAGTTTTCCCTTAACAGGTTATGTAGTGACCTTCTTTATCTCCTTGAGTGATTTTTAGTTTGAAGTTGATATTGTCAGCCATCAGGATAGCTACCACAACTTTTTTCTGACTTCTTGTGGCATGGAGGATTCTTTTCCATCCTTTGGCTTTTAGTTTGTGAATTTCCTTTTAAGTTAAATGTGTTTCTTGTATGCAACATATTGTTGGGTTTTGTCTCTTAATCCACTCTGCTAATCTGTTTCTTTTGATTGGTGAATTGAGGCTGTTTATATTGGTGGTTATAACTGATACATATTAGCTTGTCTTTGTTATGCTACTTCCTTGCTATAAGCTCTGTACTTTTTCCCTCTTTTCAATTACTTGCTCTATTTGGTGGTTCTTTTCTGTTATTCTTGAAGTTGTAATCACATTTGTCTCTCTCTAGAATATCTGTCAGTACTCTGTAGGGTTGTTTTGGTGGCCATGAATTTCTTCAATTGTTCTTTGTCATGGAAGGATCTTACTTTGCCATTTAATTTAAAGATGGTTTTGAAGAGTACATCAATCTGGGTTTGAAGTTATTTTCTTTTAGGACTTGAAATACTTCTCCTCAAGCTCTTCTTGATTTGATGGTTTGTGTTGAGAAATCTGCCATGATTCTCATGGGCTTTCCATTGCAGGTGATCTGTTTCTTCTCTCTAGCAGCCTTTAATAGTCTACTCTTTTGCTGACTTTCTGAGACCTTGGTTATTATGTGTCTAGGTGCAGATTTATTGTGATCATGGCAGTTTGGAGTTCAATATGCCTCACTTTTCTGTATGACAGGTTCTTTTCTCATGTTTGGAAAATTTTCTTCTAGTATTTCTGCCAGGAGTCTTTTTATGCCATTTGTGCTGTCTCCTGCTGCTTCATTGACACCTATTATCCCTATATTATTTTTGTTTGCATAATCTTGTAGCTGATGAATTGTTATTTCTTGGTTCCTTGCTAGTTTTAAGAGATCTTTCCTTTCATGTTCTAATTAACTGCACCACGGTCTTTGAGGTCTGAAAGTCTATCTTTAGTTTCATTCAAGTGGTTTTGCCAGATTTCAATGGAGTTCTTGATTTCCTAGATATCTGTTTGAATCTGTCACATGCATTCTAATTCTTTCCTGTATTGTCCATTTAGTGTTTCCATCATTTTTCTATTCTTCTCTACTTTTTACATATGTCTTCTGTAGCTGTGCTAAGCAATTCTTTAATGATTGCTGTCATTTCTTTTTTGACCTGAGAGATTATTTCTAATCTTATTTCATCTATAGCCTGATGGACTTGTTTCTTCACTTCAGTTATCATTGCAGAGATTTCAGGTGTGTGATTTCCAAGTTCTTTCAAGTCTTTGTCTCCTGGGTTTGTTCTGGGTGGGCTAGAGGATTGAGATTGCCTTTTACTCTTGCATTTTGGCTTTTTGAAGCTTCCAGTAATCACTGGGACAGAGTCCCTCAGGCTTCTCAGCGTTTGCCAAAGTTCTTAAATGGCACAAGGAATCCTTTGAACCTCTGTGCACTGGGTCCACAGATTGCAGATCTCCTGCATCCTGAAGGCCACTCAGAGTCCTCATGAGTTCTTCAAAGTTTGGACTATTACCAACAGAAGCACCATGCTTGCATGCTGGGGGCTAAGGAAGGTCAGAGCTTACCAGAGTCTCACAGGCTGCTCAGAGTTTGCCAAAGTTCTTAAATGACACAGGGAAAGCTCTGTGCTGTTTCATTTCTAAGTGGAGATCATTTTTCTACCTTCTTGCTCTCGATTTCTAATTTGATTCTGTTGGGAAGGGAGGACAGCTTATGACTACCATCTCTTTATAGTTTTTAAAATGATTTTCTGGATTGGGACATAGTATTTCTGGATGTAATGATGCTTGTAGGTACTTGACTAAAACATACGTTCTGCTGGGTCATTTGGTACATGTTGATCAGATCCTGTTAGAAGTGGTGTTGAGTTCCTCAAGATCCTTCATGTCCTTTTATTTGTTCCAGCAGTGTGTGTGTGGGGGATTTTGAAGCCTTGAATCTTAGTTTTGGATTTGACTATTTCTCATTTCAAGCCTATCAGTTTTTGCTTCACGTTTCTTGGTGCTATGGTGCTTGAGGTATCCCACTTAGAATTAATATATCTACCTGGTAATTTAACTCTTTAGTGGGCATTTATGTTCAACTCTGCAATTTTCTTTGCTTTGAAGTCTTTTTTCTCTTCTTTTTTTTTTTCTGGTACCAGGGAATCAAATCCAAGAATTTACCCTTGCCAAACAGGTGCTTAAGCCCCTGAGCTGTCTCCCCAGATGAAGTCATTTTTTATTACTATGTTCATGATTTATTTTTTTTTTCTATCCTTTTGCTTTAATGATTTTGTATTGTTATATTTGAAGTGAATGTCTTGGTAACAGTGTATATTTGAAAATTTTTTTTAACCTATACCTGAGTCTCTTTTAATTGATATGTTTAAGACATTACCTTTGATGAAATTGTTGCTACATTAAAACTTATGGCTACCATTTTCTGTTTTTCTTCTTTTGTCCTCCTTTTTCTTTTTCTTGCTTTCCTGTGGGTTATTTGCATGCTTTTGAGAAAGTCACTTTACGTTATGTATAATCATATTTTGTATAACATTGTTAGATTCCTTTATTTTGTTTGAAGGACTGAAGTGTGAAAATCTAGGCTTGCAACCTGACCTTTGCTGCTCAAGGTGGCGGACACTGTTATGTATTTACATAATGCATATATGTGTGTATGTAGATGGGGAGGTGATGGTTTAGTAGAGGTCCACAGTTATTATAAAGTTTTTTCTTTTGTTAGGATGTCCTTTCCCTGGTATTCTGAGCAAGCCCCTCCCACACAGAAGGCTTTCACTTTTGTCTGAGATTATGATTACATATTGGCAACTCCTTCAGCTGTCTGAGACAAATGAAGCAAAACAAAAACTCAAGGAACTGAGCACTGTGTCCTTTCTTTTGTTCTGAGGTCTCTAGCTGATTTGCTTTATTCTTCTGTCTTTAGGATTTAACTTAAATTTGTTTTATAGATACTGTCCAAGGGTTTTTAACTCTAGAGAGCAGAAAGGCTAGGAAAGTATACCTACTGTGTCATCAGCCAAAGAACTGAAGTTTGTGATCACTATTATTTAATTTAATCAGTACCGATAGGTGGGATTTAATGTAAACTGAAAGATGGTGATGGAGAAATTACTGTTTCTGATCATCTTAGTTTTTATTATTATAGAAAGCAGGAATCCTTCCACTTGTTAAGAAGAATGTGGGCTTTAAGGTTTTGTTATTATATTTCTTTATTTAGTTTGGCATTTGCTCTAGCCAAGTAGGAAGAGTCATGATGAAGAAGGCATAAAAGCAAACAAATGTCCATTAATGTGGATGAGTTAGGGCTGAGAAGGCCGATGTCCACTCTGCCTCTACAGCAAGGAGTACAGGTGTACTTAAGTGGGGCAAACAGGTTTTTGTACTAACTTACTTATACTCCCACTCCATCTGTGTTATGGTTTGTATCCAGATGTCCCCCAAAGCCTCATGTAGTCACTGGGGCAGGCTTCTACACTTTGTGATTAAATCGTGATCCAATAATGGGATTACGGGTGCGAGTGCTACAGCTAGCCTGGGGCAGTGAGCCTAAATGCGATGTAAGTAAGGGAGAGAGGTTGGCTCTCACTCTGCTCCTGCCTTTTTGCTGGTGGCTATTTTCTCTGCCATGAGCTGCTGCCCTCTGCCATATGCCCCTCTGCCTTGGAGCCAGCAGAGTAGGAAGTGAAAGTATGGGGTGAAACCTCCACTGACTGTGAGCTAAATAAACCCCTTCTTCCTTAATTTTGGGTGTCAGGCATTTTGTTCCAGCCAGCAACAAAATAAAACTAACCGAGACAATCAGTAAATCTGTGAGAGAGACTGGGTTATTATAAAGAAAGGAAGTCATTGTGGTCACATATCCTGCGAACTGCTTCAGTGTGTCAATAAGTCACAGTGCAGCTGAGAAAAATATTGAGAATTACGACCTCATCCAGAAAAAGGGAATAAGTTTCATTTCATGAAGTCATTAGTACTTTGCTGAAATGTTCTTTGTGAAGCACATTGGTTAAGACAGACGCCATTTTTTCATCTGGGTCTATTACATATTTAGAGCAGAACTGTGAATGTAGGAGTCACAGCACAGCCTGGAAGTCTGTGCTTGCTGTAAGCAGACTTCTCTGTTCATGGTTCAGCCTTCTTACAATACCCACCCCACCATGTCCAAAACAACAGACCCTGTTTGGCATTTCAATTTCAATGTTCCCTTTCAGAAACTGAGCATCTATTTCCAGGCAACCTGCCTTCCTTTTCTAGTGTCTTCTTGGAGGAAGACTGCTTTGAACCAAACAATTTGAAATGTTGTAAAACGATATTACATTGCTAGGCTTTTTAGTGAATATTGCTGTCTGCTTTCTGGTGTTTCTATATTGCCCATAGAATGACATAAGACAAGAATGTTCCTAACATTTCTTCTTACCCTTCATTGTCTCTATTTTCAAATTTCCCTTTTTCTAATGAGATAGTGGGCTTTGTTTTGGAAAATCCACTAGCCTTTTTGATTGCCCTGCATTTAACGATGGTTATAAACCACTTTTGGAAAGTAAGATTCCCCAGGCTTACTGATTTTCTTACTTTCCTGACAGTGCAGTCTCAGATTGCCTCAGCTTCCCTGAAACGAGTTACATGGGCATGATTCAGAGCATTGTGCGGCCATATAAATCAGGCAGCATGAAGTCAATTCAGCCGCATTCTGAAGTTCAGGTGACTGGTTACAAAGCCACAATCCCTGTTTCTCTCCCTGCGTAGAATTTTCTTCCACATCGCGTTCATCCAGCTTAAATGCCACCTTCTTCGGCGTCTGTGCTGGGTATCTTTTCTCCTCTGTGCTTATAGCATTCATCATTTCACTTGTCCAACCAATCAATACTTATTCTGCACTTATTGGGCACTTGTAATGGCCTTGAAGCATAGTAGGTGCTTAAGACGTATTTAATGATTAAATGGATAATAAAGCAAGTAGGACTGATTTCAGCAACAGAGAAAGAGCCATGTGTTATTGTGTGCTGAAGGCCAAGGCTGTCTCTGCCTGTGGTGTCCAACGCACAGTCAATTGCATCACAAGCAGATTCAGCCAAACTGACTTTCTTCAAGCATAGAGATGTTTTCTCTCAATCAGATTATATGCCATTTACCATATACTCCTGGATACAAAAGTATGCTCCCCTGATGAGCATGACATTTTATTTGTGTGCACATAAGCAAATTCATAGTGAGTCACTTGAAAGTGCAACCCCACTCAGGATGAGTGTTTATATTTATTTAGACACTTTGTTTGCATGGGGTGATCTGGGACATGGAAGCCTGGGAAAGCTGCTGAAAGTTGGATCCCCTTGAAGGCATTTGGGATGGAGAAATGTGACCTTTAATCAGCCTCAGACCTCTTTTTGTTCTTGTTCCAAAGCATGCTATGCGGAGAACCTCCCAGGACTCCTCAGCTCTCTAGTCCTGATTTCAGATGCAGTTGGTGTTTGAGATGAGTTTCCTGATGAGTATCATGAGTTTGCTTGATAGTTTCTAATACTGAGCCTCTCAGATTACTAACAGTTAAGGAAAATCCATTCACGTGGACTTTAGCTGTTCTCAGTCCACTATGGAAATATGATGCTGTCTTCAGGAGCTGGGTTTTTTCTTCCCCAGATTTTCTAAAAAATGCTCTAAGTGTTGTGGATGGAGCAAGTCAGTGTTACTTTGATTCAAAGTAGCCATGGCCAAACAGCGAGACTGTCTATCCTAAGTTTGTTGAAATATAAACATGTTCCTTGATTCCGTTTGTTGGGGTAAGTACTAATACCAAGGATGAGGAGAAGAAGGACAATGAAAGAGAGTGGAGAGAAGAAAGAGGATGAAGAGAGAGCGTAGAGGAGGAAGGAGAGGAAAAGGAGGAGAAGGAAATACTAGCTTTGCATATTCAGCTTCTTTGTAGTCTGTGTCTGTTTGCGTAGGTATGAGCATGTGCCTCACAGCCTTCTCCTACTGAGACTTAACGTAAGTCGTGAAGTAGAAAACCCAAAGCAAGCACCAGGAACAGGAAATGGTTACTTTAACATGGTTTCAAGCACCATCCAAAAGCACTCTCATTTCAAGGCAAAGCCAGCTGAGAAAGTAGCCTCCCATTTGAGGATATTTGTTTATTTTACAATGAATCAGAAAGAAAGGAATTTTTATGAAGTTTTTTGACCAAGGGTTTATAGTTTAAATGAAAGCTACTCTTTTCTGGATTAAAGGCATTACAAAGAAATTTCTTGCAGGTTTGAATTCTATAAAGTTTACAATGGCTTATATTTACACCAAAGATTAACCTCCCCCTTTGTTCATTTGTGCTGTTCCAGTTCTATGCCAATATTCACACCACAGAGAAACACCTGAATTCAACCACAACAGTAGGGGAGAACACAGACATATATTCACATCTATCCATCAACTTCCAGAATGTTTTCCTTCTTTGACTCCTAGGGAAAGTGATTTATAACCAAACCAAAGAAAACCTCAAGTTACTAGTGTGGTGTGATTTATTACCACTGCCCAAAGTCAAGCAGGTTGGAAGGCTCACATTTGGTTCGAAGGTTCATCCAAATCACTGTGGCTTGGAGATCATCGAAAGCCTGAAAGTTTTTCTTTCCCCCCAACTGAAACCAGCATCTTACATTTGCTGTGAGCCAGACGAGGTAATTTCAGGAAAGCCTCTGGTTCCTGGCTTTGTAGCCTACCTCGTCTGGCTCTTTGGCGGCTCCTTGGGATTGGTCGATATAACTTACCACCCCCACCCATGTTTCTACTGTTTCCACGCCTGGCTGACTTTTCCCACCCTGCTCCTAGGTGTGTGTGTTTTGATGGGCAAATTCTGTGTTGCATCCAGCCCTAGTCCCCCAGGAAATGTGAAAAAAGGTGGTCAATTACATTCACCCTTTGGAAGACAATAATTATGATACCTTACCTTTGTCTACTGCTTTCCCTAGTGAGGCACTTTCACATAATTAAATCATTTGATCCTTAAAGCAGTTCTTTTGAAGTCAGCAAGGAGGATATTATTATCCCTGTATTACAGATGAAACAGTTTCAGAGAGGTTAATTGGCTTGTCTCAGGTCACATGATGAGTAAGAGGCAGAGCCAGCTTTAGGGTGTGTGGGGTCCAGGTGACAGCTGCCCTCTCAACTACACTGCCCCTCAGATCTGCTGCAGGCCAGAACACATTGTTCGTAATGGGCAGAAAATAAGGCATTTATGGCATATTACCAAAGACAAAGTAGGTACCTGTGATGCTACCTCAGAAATCCTTCTAAAGCCGTAAAAGAGCAAGCTTTGCTGGCTAGGGAACTTCGAGTCTGAGGGCTAAGCCTTCTGTTGGCATGACGATGAGTGGATGAGTGTAGATGATGCGTTTCAAGCTGTCAAACGCTCATGCAGGCTTGACGTTCTGAGAAGCAACACCAAGATGGGATCTGGCTTGGAGCACTGGGGGAATTGCCCATGGGAGGCAAAGCTCAGAGCTCTAGAGAAGGCCGGCAGAGCAAGCACAGCAGGCTGCAGGCTTGGCCCTGGAATGCCAGGGGAGGGCCACGTAGGACTGAAGGAATGGAGACAGACTGCAGTCTGCTTTCAGGAAGGTTTGCAGGCTGCCTTGAGGGGTGCCCTGAGCCAGGTCCCCCACAGAGGAGCCTGCAGCTCACAGATTGGGCCTGAGTTGGTTTCCCCACTGGCTGGGAGCAGTCTGTCGGAAACATGGACTCAGTCAGTAAATTATATTCTTCACAACAAGACATGGGAGTTATGCATTTTTATGCCCACCATGTACGTGTCATGCTATGATACTCATTTTCCACCTTGGTAATATTCAGGAGTAATGAGAACAGCAGAGAATATGCTTAGCAAAATTCAGGAACACTGGGAATGAGCCTTGTGGCTCAGCTGTCCCCATCAACACCTTTGGCTGTCACGTAAGAGCAGTGCTGGAAGACTTGACTTGGGCTTCTCAGAGGTTTTGTCATCTTTTGAAACAACCCAATTGTGTGCCCTCTGAGGACAAGAATGGCCATCTACTTTTGTATTCTTAACACAAGCTCCGTGGCTAGGCCCCAGTAGGAGTGAGTGCTCAGGCAGTGACAGTCGGACAAAGGGGTGATTGAAGTTAAAGGATAATATTTCTGAATGTTTTTTTCTTTTCTCCAGTATTTAAATGACTTCCAAGGGTGTTTCCTCATTATGCTTATTAACAACAGACTGTTTACTTTTTAGAGTTGGGGGGCAACTTGGGACCCCTAAGAAATTACTAAAGTCGATGCCATCTAGCCTTGCAACATCAGACCTGAGATTTCAGGTAGTGGATTTGACCTTGAGCAGCCTTCTCTCTGTGTGCCTTCCTTTGTTCTGTCGTTTGGGCAGGTTGCTTTTTCTAATGTAGGTCATACATTTTCTCTGAATTCTTCTTTAAGGAGTCAGAGAAGCACAAGAAGGACAAGTAAAGGATAGAGAGTAGGTACACAGGTGAGTCCTGTCCACCTTTGTACGGTCATTCACAATTCAATGATTGAACAAGGTATGTGTGGCAGGTTCTGTCTGGTGTAACCTCCTGCCTATAAGACCTCTGGTTCCCCAGATCCTTTGGACACCTCTGATTCTTTTCTCTCTTACACAAGCTTTCTGCAAGTGCTGCAATTCTTCTGCAATGCAACCTGTGAAGATTTTTTTCTTCTATTTTTGAAAGCATTGCTTAACTGCTTCAACTACCATGTATTTCCCAGTTGAGTTGCATCATTTCCATGAGTGTTGAGCTGGGTGCTTATAGAGACGTGTCTCAGATCTGCCTCTTCCTTGCAGGGGGGCTTTAGTGAAGAATTTTTAGCCTCTTTCAGCCTCAGTCACCTTGTCTGTAAAGTTGGATTAAAGTGCTTGTTCAGGACATGGAAGTGGACACTTAATCAGATGAAAGGTGAACAACGCCTGCTATCACGACAGTGTGAGGACTTTCCCCTGCTGCCAGGAACCTATGCAGCAGTCCTGACACCACACTGGTTCATTTTCCAAAAGATTCTTTCTTTTTTTTATGTATTTGGTACAGGGTCTTATTACGAAGCTTGGATTTGTAGTGATCCTCCTGTTTTCAGCCTCCTCAGTGCTGGGATTACAGGTGTGTGCCACCATGCCAGATCTTGGTGACTGGCTCAGCATGCCCAGTGGCAGGACTGGCGCAGAGCTGGGGATCCAACCCAGGTCCCTGCACTTACCTAAGCAGGCACTTATTCCACTGAGCTATCCTGTCGGCCCTTCCAAGGGATTATTTCACTCTCATTTCCAGATCAACTTTGTTCAGAGTGGTTGCTCAGCTACAGTTGAGGGACCCACAGAGCATACCCCAAGTCTATCAGCCTGTCACTCAGTGTCTCCTACCAGCTGCCCTTTCCCCTGTTCACCAATGTTCTCTTTCTTTTTCCCAGAGAAAGCCTCATGCTCCAGCTGAGCTATTGGACTTCCAGTACGTGGTGTGTCACACCCAGACGCTCCTCTGTGCATACCCAAACAGACACACCTCCCAGCCCTGTGCCTTCTTCGTCCTACCCACTTTACTGTCCCTAAAGCCACATGCAGGCACTGCTTCTTCAATTAGGCTCTCAAGTAATCCCAGGCACACTGGTTGCAGAGTAACCCTGGCATTTAGCTCTTTTCTCTGGACCCCTGACTTCTTATCTGCAAAAGAATGATGAAAAATGCCTATCTCAGAGCTCTGTGGAGAAGACTAAATTGAAAAAGATACAGGAAAGCATAGCAAGATATCTGGCACATTTTGGGGACTTATTCAATACTAACCAGAGGTATTGCTCCTGCTTTGCCCCAAGCTCCTCTGCACTTACTAATTATTAGTAGTAGTACTGTGCAGTGACTGTGGCAGTGTGGCCTTGGCCCTAGCGAGCCACCTATCTTGTACATATCTATCTTTCACTATTCACTTTTACTGAAAGTGTAACTTCTGGCATGAATCTTACATTATGTTAAAATTTGGTCCCGAAAATGCTGGGATTTCACTGGTTCACCATCCACTTGAGAATTAGTGTAGCTTGCAATACATCTGTTATGTCTTTTTAGAAAATGTTTGAATCTCTTCAACTGAATTTTTCAATAGTTGAAGGCAGAGATAATATTTTTGTTAGTGTCCGAGTCAGCACCTTTTATTGTGGTACAGTGTAAATACAACTAAATCCGTGCTTTGTATTCTTACAGTTTTTATGCATTTGGATAAATGCTCTTGGCCACCAACCGCCGTGTGCAGAAATGGATGTTTCCCCCACCCTGGTCTCCACGCTCAGGCCCTGGCAGTGCTGATCAGTTCCCTGTTGCTTTGCTGTGGCCTCTCTAGAATGCGGAGAGTGACCCGGGTATCCACCTTTTCATGCTCACTGACTTGGTTCACACGCAGCACCCCGGAGACTCGTCCGCCTTGCAGCGCGGAGCCTGGTTGGCTCCTTCTTAGTGTTGAGAAGCATTCTTCTGCGAGGCGGCAGCTGCGTGCTTCCCAGTTGGAAGGCCGCTGGGTCGGTTCCTATTTGGGACAATTATGATAAAGCTGCGGTGGATATGTGTGTGTGTGTGTATGACCTTAAGCTTTCAGGTCACTAGTGTAAGTGACTCGGAATGCTACTTCCGGTTCCCAGGACAAATGGCACATTTTACTGTGTCACGAAGTGAGAAAACATTTTCCGGAGTGGCCTCTCCGTTTCCCCTTTCGCCAGGAGTGAAGGGGAGCTCAGTTTCAACTCCCTATGAAGAACGCACATTCATGCAATAAACACTGACATTTTTACAGCAGTTTCACCC
>NW_004524755.1:1465935-1501161 GCF_000260255.1 Octodon degus | reverse complement strand
GGCCCACGCTGCGCCTGGGCTGGGACTGGTCCCGCCGGCGCAGGGTAGCAGGAAACTCTCCGCACACTCACCGGACCTGGGCTAGGACTGGGTCTCCAGGTCGCTTATGTTAATCCCATTGTTCTTGCTATTTCCATCCTTCCAGCATCCACTGTGCAAACAAACTTCTCAGTATGACTCTATTTCTCTCTATGGATGCGCACACGTCTGTCTGTCTGTCTGTCTGACTCCCATCTGGTTTAGGAATTGAAGAGATCACCAGTTTTATGTTTCCTTAAAAGCACAACCCCCCAAAACAAACACCCTAGGTTTTGTGTCGTGTGTGTGTGTGTGTGTGTGTGTGTGTGTGTGTGTGTGTGTGTAGGAGGTCAATGAGGGAGAATAATCATTCCATCTCTTCAAGTTCTAGAGAATGAAAAGCTCCTTTCATTTAGTTCAGTTGAGCTTGTTTCCAGCACCCAGACATTTCTTGGGTTGACTGGTTGGACCATCATTCCGTATATTCTGCGAGTCGATATTTCTGGGACCCACTGACCACAGTGAGAGAGAGACAAGTAAGGAGGCATTAACTAGGTGCTAGAAGAGGGCCACGTTCATGCAGAGGGCTCTGGAAATGTGTTAATGGAGGACTTCTCATTAGGCTTCACGAGAAATATTTTTCAAGGAGCCCTGCTCTGAGGAGGACATAGAAAAGAGAAGCGCTTCCCGGGTATGAGAGGTGGCAGATCCGAAAGAGTAGGTTGAAAAGGCTGCTGGTGGAAGGCTGTATTGATTTATTTTATTTGTAATTATGAGCTAAACACAAATTCATGGCAACCCTAACTTCATTCAGCTGAGGGAAAACTTAGCTGAAAGTCTATGTAGAAAATTTTTAAAAATTATAACAAGAATTAAAAAAAATCAGGATCCTTTCTGTCTTTTCTATAAGTTCCTTGTGTAATCTCCTTTTGGTACTGGGGAGTGAACTCGGGATCCTGTCATGGCCAGACAGGCACTAATTCTACTGAGCTATCTCACCAGCTCCTTGGGTAAACTTGAACAATTTTCAGCCCCTTAGTGTCCATCCAATCATCCATCTATGAAAAGAAAGAAAAAATATTGGAACAAAGAATGCTCAAGGAGATTTTTCTTAGGATTCTAATTGTGTTTAGCAGCATCAGAATGGAAGGGACTTATGGAGCCCCGATGGACATTCTTTTTTTTTTTTTTTGTATTTTAGGGTAGGGTCTCCAGGGTGTTCAGGGTCTCATTACTAGATTAGACTCATAGTGATTCTCCTTTTTACAGCCTCCCAAGAGTTGTGATTACATGTGTACCCCACCACGCCCAGTCTCAATTGCAGTCTCAAGTGCCCCTGGGGGAGGGCTTGACACGGCAGACCCGGGATTGAACCTTTAATTCACTGAGCTATTTGGCCAGCCCTCAGATGGACCTTCTGAATAGAGATTAGTGAATCCCAGGATGAGACCCAAGTTGTTACCAACAAGGTTTGTAACTTTGAGAAACCACTTATTAATCTTCTTGTGCCTCAATTTCCTTATAAATAAAATCAAAGTATTTCAGTGTGTGATACCTGTGCTCCGTCTAAACTGTAAGATCTCATTATGCTATTTTATTCTTGTAGTTAGTGCAGGCTCTACAGGGTCTCACTACATAGATCTGACTTGTAGTGATTCTCCTGCTTTCAGTTTCCCAAGTGCTGGGATTACAGGCACGCACCACCACATCCAGTCTCAGCGTGCCCCAGGGGCACGGCTGTGTGGCCGCCGTGCCCTGCCTAAGCAGGTGCTGTAGTCCACTGAGCTATCTGGCTAGCCCTAGATCCCATTATTCTAAAGTTTAAAGAGAGAGCAACCGATCAATTATCTCTTGAGAAATACCCTGCCATAGCTTTTTGGTAGTACAAGAGAGATATAGTACTATTTTCTATTGCCTAAGGGGATATGAATCCAACAGGGGTGCTATCTCTTAGCTTGCTTCAAAATTTTGAGACATATTTCATGGACACTCAAATTGTAAACTCTTGCAATCATTTTTGAAAGAAATTTCTAGTCTTTTCTATTGTCTGTGGGCAGATTAGCCATGGAAAAAGCAGAACACCAGGATTTCAAGACTGTTGCCAGAACGTTATGCAGAAAGCATTTTCCCTTCTCGTTACAACTGTCATGAAAATAGGTGCTCATAATGGTAAGCTTAGCATCTCCTATTCCTCACTACCTCATACTTTCTTGGAGTTACAGAAGCGCGTGATATTTCCCATGTGCTCTGGTTTGATTGACGGCTCTTTCCAGTTGAGTTTTCACTAAGTTGTAAAACAGGAGCAACTGAAACTCCAGATCTGGCAAAGGTAGAAAATTCAGGGCTGAAGAAAGTGTCGGGAGGAATCAATGACAGATTTGCATGAATTGCCTTTGCTTTTGGAGACCTCCCTTGTTTTCTGATTAGACCAAGGTCACAGAAGGAGGAAGGCAGAGATCAGATTGCCCAGGGCAGAGATACAGTCTTGTGAGCTCTACTTTGTCC
The DNA here is from genome assembly GCF_000260255.1 of Octodon degus. Taxonomy (NCBI): domain Eukaryota; kingdom Metazoa; phylum Chordata; class Mammalia; order Rodentia; family Octodontidae; genus Octodon; species Octodon degus. Next base: position 1,498,638 of record NW_004524755.1, on the reverse strand, counting down.
TTGTACTAGAAGTCCATCCTGTACAAGGAAAATTACTATGATGCCAAAGATCTTGGTCTTCTATGTGAACGCCATTGTCAGAGGTGTAACAAGATGGAAAGGAAGACAGAAAGCAACTCCGTTTCATCGAAGGACAGCTTAAATTTGACACCCTAATGTAACCACTGAGTTGTAGAGATCCAATAATCTTTTATTTATAACACACTGGATAAAAGTTTGCTATCAGTACAGTGACCAAACCAACAGCTGATTCAGTGATGCATCCTTTTACTGAACAACACGAGCAAAACCGAATGAGCCAGATGATCTAAGCACTGTACAGAGTGTCTTTTTTTCACTGAGTCATTATTTGCTAGTTGCGGTGGTAGATAGATGGGCATAACAAAAGCCTGTGGCTGTGGCTGCGTTCTGGATACACCAACGACTACTGACTGTGTTCACGGAACACTTAATAGAACCTTTTCTGATACTGTCCACGTGTGCTTCAAAGAGATGATGTTCTGTACATTTTTGTTTTGCTTGATCTGTAGTAGTAGAGCAGGAACAAGCTCCAATCTCAGTAGCTCTCAGCAGCTACCTCACTAGTGACCTTGAGTTAGTCACTTTCACATACTCAGACTACATTTCTTTTCTGTCTTCTACAAACTATGGTCTGTAAGCCAGTTCTGGCCCACCATGTTGAAGTGAATAAAACTTTATTGGAACACAGCCATGTTAATTTATACATTGTTTAAGCCTCCTTCCACCTGAAATAATCAAGCTGAGTGATTGTGACAAAATGTAAAATATGTATTAACTGTGAAAAATGAAAAGAGAGTGAGTATTTAATACTTTCAAAACAGTAATTCTTGCAAAAATGATAACTTTGTGAGGTAATGTATATGTTAATAATACATATCTCAAAGGGCCATCATGTTTTACACTAAAATGGATATAATTTCATCTGGCAGTTAAAAAGAAATAAATATTTGCTATCCAGACATTTGTGGAAAAAGTTTGCAGAGGATTTATAATATACAAGAGATGAGTCACTACCATTCAGCCTTATTTTTCATTGGTGAAACCCATTTTCAAACAAAATCCTACACAAAATTCCAACACGCAAAACAAATAAAAATAAAGTTTCTGTGGTTAAGGGTGAAGAAGTACATTCAGTTAGGCCCTAGCATCTCCGGAGTTATTGGCAAAGGCCTCTGGGGTCCAGTGTAGAAAATCTTTAAGGACATCATCTCTATGTTATCTCATGGTTCTGTAACTATACATATCGTTTCTAATTTTTAAACATATGCAAAAAAGTACAATTCAAGAATAGGCTAATCTCATTTCCTGCATTCTTAGGCTGCAGCAGTCTCCTCTGTCTTCCAGCCAGCTTCAAGTGGTGCCCCAGTGAGTCCTGCGGTGATGCAGCCAATGATGTGTGCTGTGGAACATTTGGAAAGTGTTTCTGTTTCTTGGAAAACTTTTGTAGACTGATAAAAGAGAAACTGAAGTGACACTTTTAAAGCAGACCCCAGGGTAGAATCTATCAAAGCATAATATTTTCGTGGCTACATGCAAATGTCTTCTCAAAGCATGGGCCAATGGGTAAATTGTTTATTTCCATACACTTTAAGCCAGCTTTTCTGATGATGGAGGCAGCAACGGAATTGAATGTGGTCTAACAGCACAATAAAACCCAAGTCAGTTAGTGTTTATGAGGTGCCCACAGGGCGTGGGCCATTGTGTTTGACAAGATAAAAACCTCTGCTCGGCTGCTTTTCTTCTTAGTGTTTTGTCTTGCCTGCCCAAAGAACTTGGAAACTTAGTTCACTGGAGAAAGTACCCCATGAAGGACATGTCCTTGTCCCTTGACTTTTTGTTAGGTAAAAGAGCAAAAATTGTAGTGTGACAGGCTGGGAGTAGAGGACAGGAATTACTTCTATTAGCTGCCTCTTAAATCTCTTGCACTCTAAAAAGGTCTCTTTTATTCCTTATTTCAATGGGGAGAGTAGATCTTAGGTAGATGGGAAAACAGCAGCTTCCTAAAGACATACAACAAATAAAGGGAAGAAGAGAGTTTCTAAGTCAGGATGTTGAAATTTAAAAAGTCGCAGTGTCCATTAGCTATAGATCAAACATTGAAAACAACGTGTTCGTGCCTATGTGACCTATACCACAGAAACCCTAGGCTGTCATTTGAAATGCTCAGGACAGAAGTGCTATGCATGGTAAGGGATCTCTATAACTTGGAAAGGGATCTTGGCTTTTGGTCCAAACAGGTAACAAGGCAGTTGCTTTAGCAAAAGATCAAGAATGAGAATATGGCCTTCCATAAGACCAAGGAGTGACAAATGTCTCAGATAGTGAGTACTGCAGGCTCTGCAGTCCATGCCGTCTCTGCTTGAAATGCTCAAATCTGCTACTGTAGCAATAAGGCAGCCACAGCCAAATGCAAACAAATAAATGTGAATATGTGCAGAGTCTTTAGATTTCATTTCAGCTATGTTAAAAAAAAGTAGGAAAACAAAACATTCCCTCACAGATTAGACCAAAGCAGAGGCCAGGGTATATTTGGTGTGTTTACTTGGATTTGGGCCACTGGTTCCCAATCCTTGCTCTAAGCCAGTGGTCCTCAAACACTTGAATCAAACAAAAATTGTTACTCAGGCTTGACTTCTAAAGGCTCTGTGCAGTGAGTCTAAAATGAGGTCTCGGTTATGTATGTTTCAAAAGCCCTGTGGATGATTCTGTCAGCAGTGGTCAAGGTCCCAGAAGGACACAGGAGTTGCACTAAAATTCAGGTAAGTCATGTAGTTTTGTTTATAAGAACCCTGATTAGGAAGATGTGGGTAGAATACCTGTCACAGGGGATCATACGGGAAACCACTTCGCTAGGTCATGGGGTGAGAGCTTTTGGATAAGTCCACTGGAAAAGGTGTTTGTGTGTTGCGAAGGAGCCATGAACTCAACATGATCTTGTGGCCGTGGTGATGGTGGTGGTGGAGAATCCAAGGAATAACATACTGATCTTACTCTCCTACCTTTCTTAGTGACAGAGCCCATTGATCAAACCCAATCAGAAACAGGGACAGTTGAGTACCATTACTGTGGTCCATTAACTTCCTGGGTAGCAGAAGAGTGGAGGTAACAGGAGGCCAAATCTAAGTGGCAAACATAAAATAATCAGCAAGGAGACAAAGACAAAGTTTTTAAGAGTTGACCCCAGTCTCATTCCTACCCCTTGGAAGATATTTGTAACCCTAATTCCCTGTGACTGTCCTTGGCCTGAAGCTGTAACATCAGACAATAGCTCTTTCTACTAGTGCCGCTGGCTGACAACATTTGAGGTGCAATCTTGTCAAATGATGATTACCAAGAGAGATTCAGGGGCTGCTTGAGGTATCTTAGATTTGTGTGGCTTGGTGGATTTGAAAGACACTAACTTGGTTTATTTTCTTTGTAATAAAATTGTTTTTTTTTTTTTTAAATCCTTTTATCATCTCCCTGTATTTCCTTATAAAGTATTCTTGTTGGTCTACTTTAGACTAAGAAGGGAAAACTAATGGGAGTGAAGAGCTGAAAGCTAAATCTCTTGAGTTGATTTTGGTTCTTAAGGGTTCTGGAGCTCAAAGGAAGAGCAGAGTGGAGTGTTTGCGAAGGCACCTCTGTGGGCTAAGACATTTTACATATCCATTTGGCTTTTGGCATTTGCATAATAGCCATCCATTTATTTTCCTATTTGTCTAAATTTACACATTCATATGGTTTACTTTATACATAAGAAGACATCATTCCCTCTTACCCCCATCAGTATGAGGCAATGAAGAAAATCTGTTTGCCAAATGAAAAATGTGAGAGATTTTCAAAAGGAACATTAATGAATTGGTGGTAGCTCAGGGAAAAAAAAAATAGAATGGCAATAATTTTCAAATTAGTTAGATTTCTTCTTTGTTCTCCAGAAGATTTTGAATGGATTGTGTTAAGTTCAAGCCAGAAAGTCCACTTTCCTCTTTAATATCCTGATTATCCAATAAGTCCTTGCTTTGTTGCTTAATCTGTCATTCCATCCCTGTAGCCTCTGATGGAGCCACTTTCCTAGCAACTGCAAAATAGAATTCCAGCATTTCAAAAAGAGTTCACATAGAAATGTTGGAAAGCCAATTTTGCAAAGAGCTGTCCCCTATTATTCTCTTCAGCGACGCTTCTGCGGGATATGAGAAATATTAGGTATTTTCCACTTGGAGATTTTCAGATAATAAGCTAAAATATACAGTCAGAATTGGCGGTGAACAGAAAAAAATAAAGTAACGAACTGATCAGTCACCAGGGTGGCTAATTACACAAAAATAAGTTTCCATTTTCTTTGATAAATTCTCTCTGGTTCTAGCTATCTGATTAATTAGAGCATATAAATCGAAACCAGCTCCTCAGAGGTGGGAAGTCACTAGAAATGCTCCTATAAAATCTTCAATGAATTCTATCGGTTTCTAAAATCATGAATTGCTACTTAATCACAGGTTTCTTTTATTCAGAAACATAAAGCAAAATGACATAATAACCTCTTGGAGATTGCTGAGACTGCTTATTTTAAAATATACATATAAAACAAATGTCTTTACTGAAGATGCTTTTAAAACCAGGGACCTTGTTGACTCTGCTTGATTCAGTTTTACGAATACCCCTGGCCCCATCCCCCGGTGTTAGGTTTGGTTACCTCTTTATTATTACTATTATTATATCCTCCTCAATCTTCAAGGTTACTTTTCATGCCTATAATCTGATTCTTCCTCAACTTACTGTGCAATTTTCTTCTAATTTGTTCAGTAAGCTACTATTAAAATATCAGAGTCTTCTATATGACTCTACAATTTGATCACTTCCTAATTATAATTGACTCTCAAATGGGGCAGCAAGGGGAGCAAGGGCAGACAGGGTAGATGTGGGAGAAGGGAATCAAAATGATTCTTTTCTTTAGTTTCCTTTTTACTTGCTTTATTTTATAATTTGTATGTTAAAAGTAGCAGATATTATGGAAAAAGAGCCTTTTTACCTTCTTAGGAAAGCTTTCAGTGTGGACAATTTCAAACACACACACACACACACACACACACACACACACACACACACACACACTCTCCAAAACAAAGGCAGGAGACCTGAGCGGAGGAGGATGGGCCACATGGGGCTGTGGAGTGGTGTGGCAAAGAGACCCTCCCAGCTGTGGGGAGCCTGCCAGAGCCTTGGGATTTCTAGAGGATCCTTGCCATCCACAAATGTGGACCCAATCTTCCCAGATCTCTTGCCTTTTCCAGGAAATATGAATTTTTGTGTGAAATTTCTTGATTTTTCAATGTCGGAGACTAATTCAATTAAAGCCAAAACACTGCATGGGCCAATGGCACACACATGCAGGCCAGATTGAGTCTTCAGGCCACCACTTTGCAACCTCTGACAAACTGTCTTCTGAGTTTGGTTGGATTACCACTCTGGGGACTTCAGCTCTACCCAAGAGGAAAATTTGCTTTTCATATGCTTTGACTTAGAAAAAGGAGAGAATGAAATTGACATAGATTTGTGAGCACATACACGTGTACGAAAGAGATGAAACTCTAGTTTTTGTCTTAGCTAGGAGAGAAATGGAGGTTTCTGTATTTATTTATTTAGTTTCTCTAACAGAAGTTTTTTTGTTTTGTTTTGTTTTGCTTTTAGGGGGCTAGAACCCAAAATAGCTTTGCACCTGCAAGCTAAATGCTTTATCACTGACTTTTACCCCCCAGGCTCAATACTTATTTTTTAGAAGTTTTTACCAGTTCGTAGAAATATTTTCTGATTCCATGAATATCTTCAATTCATACACTTTCAGTTTTACATGCGGGAGCAAGGAACTGTCAAATACACATTCGCTTATTGCAGCATATAGCATATTTAGGTAAGGTGTTAATCTTTAAATATATGCTTATTTCAAAAATTGTATGTTAGGCTTTGATAATATAGTTACTAAACATACCAGAGCTAGCCTGCTTTTTTCCCCCGATAGTTTATACACATTCTGATTAATTAAAATATCAGGGAAGAGTGGTTAAGAGCACCAGCTTTTGGGTGCAGAGAGGGCTCATAAAGCAGCAGCATCACAGCCTGCTTTGGAGTAAGGAAGACTGCAGTTTGGCACTTGTCTTTCCTTTCCTGCCATTTGTGCTTCAGGAAGGGTCATAACATCTCTAAGGAACATCAATCACAGTGCGGCACTTTGACTTGTGTGCTTCAAAGACACCAGGCTTCATGGGCCGTTGAGATGGAGTCCAGGAGTTTGGGGATTGGCAAACCATGCATGGTCAGGAGAAAGAAGCAGAGGGGAGAGTCTTGACTCCATGAGGGACCTTCTCAGTCCGTTCTCCATGCTGGAGTGAACTGTGTACCCATTTCAGCAGGGCCAGCAAGGGAGCTTGCAAAGAAGGGTGATTTATAAGGGGTAGGATGATGTGACAGGCGTGAGGGGCCTTTGCAAGAATATATGAGAGGTAACACCAGTCAGGTCGTGGTTTGCCTTTCATGCAGATAGCCTTGACCTGAAATCCTTATGTTTCTGATAAAGCTACATAGAAACAAATTTAGGAAAATTTAGAATTATTTTCAAGATAAGTTTTGGCTGGCAAAAAATCCCTACAAGAAATAAGGAATTCAGGAAGGAGCAGGGCATTCTGATTATACTTTGAGTAATTAAGGTGTTTATGTCTTTATATCATCTACATCCCACTTATCTGCTATGAAGTATTCTTTTTCATGTCACCTTTTCAGGTTGATGTGCCACCTACAAGCTTACATCCCCATGGAGGCTTTCTGTCCCTGGCTTTATTGTTACTTCCCTGCTTTTGTGGTTGGTGGGGATGTAAATGAATGAGATGAAGAACATCATCAGCTAGCGTAGACTGTGAGACTGCATTTCTGCTCATTTTAAAGCCACAAATGTCTGCGAGGAATCAGCACCTATTCCATTGCTTAGGGGTTGCATGATTTTCAGTTTGCTAAAAATAAGATTGTCAACTCTTGAAGGGCTGAGGATTCTGCTGCTGCTTCTTTCCACCCAGAGAAATCTTCTGTGACACCTTGCGCTCTTGTCTCTTGGAGCAGTGAATACAGTTGTGCATAGTTTGGGTTTCTTTTTCTTTCTTTTTTTTTTCTTCTAAATTTTAAATAGTATTTTTTATTTCCCAGCAGAAATGTGTCTTTCTCATCTACCGGTATTTCCTACCATACTTAGCAGAAACTGTAATGAGAAGTCAAAACTTGCAGGGGGTTAATTAACGCCTTTTGGAACACCGAAATTTGTATTTTACATTAATTAATTACCATGTTTCCTCACTCATTCCATCTTCTTTTGGCCATGTTGACTACAGCTAGGTTGGGCCCCATCTCCCACTTGTTTCCTTCCATTTAGACTTCCTGTCACCACTTAATTCACAGTTTGGGAAACAAGTATTTAATGCACCCTCTTCTATACTTCTATACTTTTTCTCCTCTTGCTCTAATATTGTATTTCTCCCATGGTTTTCTCATTTTTAAATGTTTCTATGTTACTTTAATTTTTCCTTAATTTCTTGAGACTTTCTTTCCCTTCCTTGTCCCCTTTGGTGTGATATCTTCCCTGTGTGTCTGTCTTGTGCTTCCCACACTGCTCCTGGAGGGCTGAAGCTGCTTCTCCCTGTCCCTACAGCCCATCTTAGAACAGTGCATAGTGCATCCCTCACCAAGGTGGACAAGAAATGTACCTGACATGCAAATGCTTAGAGTGCAGCACTGTGCTAGGTGACAGGATGCAGGCTTAAGTGGGACATAGCCCAGTGCAGAAAGAGGTGAAGGTTGGCTCTTAAGTTTCTGCCTTGGGTGACTTGGAAGAAGGTTGTACCTACTCAGGGATGGAAGGCTTAATATGACAGAGAAAGAGAGAGAGGGGGAGAGAGAGGGAGAGGGAGAGAGAGAGGGAGGGGGAGGGGGAGAGAGAGAGAGAGGGAGAGGGAGAGAGAGACTGAGTAGATGCCCAGGAGTGGTCCCTGTGCCCTGGTCGCTGTTCCTCTGCACTCATTGTTCTTCTTGCTGGAGCACTTTGTTAACACAGGCTCAGTTTTTTTGCCCTGATAAAAACATGTTGCCACACATTTCTGCCTTTCTCTCTTTCTTATTGGATTTCCACGGAGTTATGCATAGTGGGAAGAGCACAGAGGCGAGGGGCCTCGATCTCCTTCAGGAAGGGGCTGCTGTCTGGCCTTTGGACATGTGCAGTGCACTTGGCAAGCAGGCTTCAGCTCTTGGCTCCTGTGGGGTCTCCGCTGCTGCAGAGAGCTACCTTCCCCTCCGCTGGAGACTGAGCCCAAAGGGAAACAAAAGCCAAATGCTTCATACTGCCAGAAATACTGTTGGAAAAAAGCAACCTATCCCAGCAGTTTCTAGGTTGACTGAGGTTTTGTAAGACGTGTGAGGCAACCTAGTCTCCTCCGCCCCTTTTAATTTCTTCTCCTTTGCTCTCCACTTACGATCCCTTAACGAAAATGCTGCGTCTCCAAATTTCTTAGTGCTCACTTCAGAAGAACCCCACCGGCAACACAGTGGAGCAGTATTCTCCACAGGACGAAGGTGGCACCCTCCCTCTCTTTTCAGGCCTCACTGTGGTTTATATAACAGTTTAGAGGGTTTGTTTCCAGCGTAGCACTGCTGAGAGTCTGTGCAAGTTTTGGAGGATGAAGCCTTGTGGGAGACCCATAAGTCAGCCAGGTCATGCCCTCATAAGGGGTTGTGGGGCCCCAGGCTTTTCCGGGCCCTCGTCGCTTCCTGCCCGATGAGGTGTTTTACTGCGCCATGTACTCCTGACATGATGAGTCACCTTGACGAAGGCCGGAAGCCACGGGGATTCTGAGCACAAACTGGATGCTTCAGATTAGTAACCCACAATAAGCCTTTTCTGGGGCTGGTGAGATAGCTCAGCGGACTGAAGTGCCTGCTTAGGCAAGTGTTCAGACAGCACCACGCACTGGCCCTGGCTGGGGTAGGCTGAGCTGGCCACAGAATCTCGGCATGGGTGGCGTAGGCCTGTAATCCCAGCGCTGGGAAGGCTAAAAACAGGAGGATCACTACGAGTCCAAGCTGTGTAGTGAGATCCTGTATCAACGAAATACATGGAAAAAATTTCTTTTTTCTTCTTTAAGTCAATTCTTTTCTTCTTTCAGTCAATTTCTCCTGGGATTCTGCTATAATGTCATGTGGTACCTAAAAAGGGTTGCTGAAGGAAGAGACTCTGAGAGTGTTCTTAGCCATTTTCTCCTTACGGAACACCTGGCACCTACGGCTTGGAGAGGGGAGTTTCATTTCACCTCGAAATTTCACAAATCTCAGCCCACAGTCGGCAGGCTTAAGCAGAAATGGCATTGTGGAAAGGCCTGGACAGAGGAAAGCTGCTCCTGTCATGGTGACCCGGAAGCACAGAAAAAGAAGGCCCTCGGAAGGGATACACTTCTGGGTCACGTCAGGATGACCCGGAAGTGCAGAGAAGAAAGGCCCTCAGAAGGGATATACTTCCGGTCACGCCAGGGTGACCCGCCCAAGCAGGCCCCGCCTCCTCACCACGGCTAGCAATCCCGTCGCACCTCGCAAGCCCCGCCTCTGAGCTCCTGAGGCTGCTGGGAGGTTTCCAGACCCAAACCACAGCGCGGAGGAAGGGGTTGCAGTTGTGTTCTAATTGTTACTGGGCTAATAGCGTGAAGTGAGGTTGCCTTGGCTTGGGAAGAAACAAATCTGAGAAAACAAGCGAGCAATTAATTTTATGATTAGATTAAAGACACTTCCGATTTCCAAGAGGGCTTTAGTTGAAAATCAGCATATTGCAGTAATTGTTCTAAATGGAAGCCTACTTTAAATAAAGAATATCAAAGAAAACGTGGGAAAGTTTGAAGCAAGTCTAGTTGCTATGAACCAGAGCACTTTAATCTTTTATTAAATGAATGCAGCGTGATAATGGTATAATGACACCTTGCCTTCAGATTGCATATTTATTTTCCCCAAGACATTCCTAAAGCACTTTAGTGCAATGTCATTTTCTCCCCTCACTCCTGACTTCCCTCAAGTGAAGGAAAGAAGAGAGATTACTGAATCTTTAATAGCTAGTGTCCCAATTTTTTATTCAAGTGACTCCCCAATCTCGTGGTATTATAGCTATGAAATAGTATTAAAAATGATTTTACTTCCTATCTCTTTGACAGCCTAGGGGAGAGGTTGTCAGAATAAGCAATGAAATGATTTTTACGAGTAGAACAATGGAGAATTGTGGGGATGAACCAGACATCTTCCAGGCTACTGTATAATCTGCAAACAGTAATCTACCCTCTTCAGCAACACAGTTGATCGTGTTCCCCAAACTCTTATCACATTCGTTGAAGAACTATCCTTATTGATGTCTGTGTATCTTAATAGTGCACTCAGCAGCACTCAGCTAAGCACCTTATACATACTACTTTATTTGCTTCTCGTAGTGACTCTAGGTAGTATTTTTATCCTTCATTTCCTAGAGACCACAACTCTGAGGAGCTGCTGGGCAGGTGCAAGGGTAGGTGCTGGTGAGGGACCCTGCCAGGGCTTGAATTCAGAGGACATTTGGGACTTGGGCTCCTTCGCCTATGGATTCCCTAATGTGGTTCTCCATTATCTGCAGCTGTAGCACTGACTCTGCAGTTGAAACAATGGAGTGTGTGTTTGTCTGTGTCTGGGCACATGTGTGTGCATAAGGGTGCTACTGAAATAGCTCCTCAGAGAGCAGCCTGCTGAACACACTCAAAACAAAACAGCTTCACCAGTAAAGCCTTACCCCAGGCTTCTATCAAATATTTCATCCTCCCAGATTTCCCCCTTTGTGGAAATATTCTGAATTTCCAGTACAACTCAAGGAAGAAGATTTGACATTTTTAAGGATGACATAAAAATAAAGGAATAATAAACAATAAACATTGCACAACTATGCTAATTCATACTCCAGGAAAGATGACCAAAAAAAAAAAAAAACAAAAAACAAACAAAAACCTAGAATTTGCCAAATGGAAAAACAACTGAACTGGTGGAGACAGAAATGTTAATTCAAAGTTCCAGATGATAAAAGACTTTTGACAAACAATGCGAATGGGGGGGGGAGTTGTGTGTGTGTGTGTGTGGGGTTGTATTCAACCAAATCCCTCAGATATATGCAGGCAGGCAACTAATTCCCTCAGAGATGGATGGATATGCCAGCTTCTCCGTTTTAATGAAGACAATTAGACTTCGCCTGTTTAGAATGCTTTTTCTGTGCAAATCCTTTTTAGTTGTAGTAGTGATGAAACGACTCAGAGAGAACTCTAATGCTTACACTGCAGCTTGAGCAGGAAGTGGGCTCCCAGAGGGAGGCTCAAGCCTCAGTTTGCCTTAGGCTCATGGCCTTCTCCCTTCCCCGCTGGGGGACGGAGAGGATAGTCAGCCCTGGTTTTCCCCCAGCTCATTATTAGTTACATATTTGTTCAATATTGTTATCCTCAGAGCAATCTTCCCTAAATTGCTACCTTCTCCATCTGAAATTATTGAGAACAATGTACAATTAACCACATTTCTTCACAGAGAACTTTTCTTCAAAGCAAACATGATAAACTTTGGTGGCATGGAACCCCTACAAATAATGCTTGATTGGGGCTGCTTAATTTAGTAATTTATTTATCAGCTTCAATGATCCCACTCGTCTCTGCATATGTCAACATCCATTTGTTTTGTGAGTATATTGGGATCAAAATCAGCATCTCATTCAGAGGAATATTTATCTATACCCACAGATGCATCTGGGTCAGCATTTGATATTGCTTCGTGCTAATCCATAAGGAATGTTTTCCTCCACAATTAAATTGCTTTTCTTTCCTTCCTGGGAGATGTGCTAATTTGTATTGTTCTCATGTAATTACTTCCGTGTATTTTCATCTCTCTGACCAGATTTTAAACACTTAAAGGTAGAGACAAAGGTTTCTATTCATTCCATAATGTTGTCTCTTTCTTCTAGTCAAACTGCTGGTACTTTTTAAACTTTTCAGGGGTAGATTTTAAATAAATGTTTGTTAGATGAATTTATATGTTTGTGTATTTGGTCAAACAGAAAAAGGGCCTTAAAGGGAGAGCCTAATTTCAACAGGCAGAGTGAAAAAACAATAAAAGTGAAAAGCATTTTAAATCTTTGAAGGACATTGGTTTCTAGCCAAAGGCCTTCTGGGAAATCCTGCAAGACTGACAAATCAGGGCTGGGGAAATAGCTTAGTAGAATAAGTGCCTGCCTGGCAAGTGCAGGGTCCTGAGTTCAATCCCTGGTACAGCCAAAAGAAAAAAAAAAAACCCTGATAAATCTGGAAATAGAATCATGTTCTAACATCAAGAGATGCAAGAAGTTTAACAGCACTGGTAAAGGAAGTGAGATCCAACACTAATGAATTCACAAAACAAAAATTCTCCTGAGAGTGTGGTTTCCCTACTAATGTTTCAGCTATATGTCTCTACCATTGAGTCTTCATGTGACTTCACATGGCCTTCTGTTGAGCTGCCACCTTATACTGTTACTATAAATCTGTGAACAGAGAGTCCAGTTAGTTGAGTGGGCCTTGCGTAAAAGTACTTTCTTCCACTCCCAGAACAGAGGTCTCTGCAGCTTGGTCTTTCCCCCACAGTGATGGCAAGTGTATATTCAAGAGGACATTTCACAGGTTAGAATGTGCTGACCACACATCTTCTGTTCCTTGTTTGCATAACTAATCTTATTCCCCACCTTCGTACCTGTCCCAAAGTGGCTCTTAGGCCACTCTAGTGTAAACTAATAGAGAAAGCAAATCATAGGCACAGCCACCCTTTACTGATGGATTATTTCATACTTGTGAAACAATTTTCTGTACCAATTATGTCTTTGCAGATGACAGAAACTATTTAGTCTAATGACCATAATAATTAATTTTCATTATGAAACAGATTGGTTAATGATGCTGGAGCCTAGGATTCATTATGGAACTAAAACAGAAAGCTTGTCTGCACTCCCAGAGCATAACTTTCAAGTTTGTTAAGTTAGACAGCAACGACAGCCCATTTCTTCTCCTATGGAGTCATTTGAGGGAAAGTCAGGGTGCGGGTGTGCAAGGTGGTAGCAGTTTTGGTTCACTGTGAAATGAGATGAGCCCCTTGGAATGTGGTCTCGTCACAGGATGGAAGCACCACTTGGGAATGTGCCAGGAATATAAGACCTTGGGTCTCACTTTAGGTCCATGAACCAGAAGCTCTAGAAGGAGGGCCCAACAGTCTTTGCCTTCACATCCTTCTGCACTGGCCCAGCTAATAAAGGAGAGGACAGGGATAGGCAGTCCTTTTTATATGCAAGGTTTTTTAGAAGCTGTAGCCTTACTTTAAGGGGCCTCAAATGAAAAGTGAGAGGGCAATATTCAATGAGCTAGCTCATTATCTAACAAGGCAGAGTTTAGATTCCTAAGCTGAGGTCAAGGAATTCCTGCAACTACTAAGACATACAACCCAGGGCAGAATTCAGATCTATAACCTTTGTAAAGGTGTAAGAAATTTTTAATGCATTTATTTACTTTTTAATCAAATGTTTACAGAGCAGCTCTTTGCTTGCTTTTGTGGTTCTGGGGCTTCAACCCAGGTAGGGCCTTGTGTATGTAAGATAAGTGTGCTTGCCCTGAGCTCCACCCCAGCAGGCCTGTGGAGCAGCAGTTTGGATCAAGTCCTGATTTAGATGCTGAGACATCTCAAGTGATCAGAAAGAAATTTTTGCTAACACTCTAGAATTCAGAAGCAATAAATAAATCTGTATTTGTCTATTTATCTCTAGGCCATGTGGAATCACGTGGTGTGCAGAAAAATGAAAGGTGCTATGTGTATAACACACAGAGGAACTGTGAGGGCCTCTTTTATACTATTGATAGGAAAGTCCCTTAGGTGAACAGGTGTTGAAACAGTGGGAGAGAAAGGCCAGCAGATACCTGGGGGTTGAAAGGGAAGGAATGCATTTCACATAGATAGAACAAAATGGGGTGAGATTGGTGAGTTTATAAACTGGAAACTAAGAAACTTGGGTAAGGTCACAAAACAATCATGAGCCCTAAGTATAGTAGACTGGTTCCACCATGCTGTGTTCTGTCTTAATCTCTCTAGAAGATAGTTATCTGAAAAGATTCGTGTCTGTATAGGCTTAGTGGCCAGACCGGTGGCCTCGATGACTTTGATGGCAAAGCCACCATGTTATAGCCCTGCTAGAAGTTTGGTTGGAACTGACTAGCAAGTCCTGTGAGTAGGACTGCCTCACTCATTTCACATCATCTCATGGGCTGGTTACATAAGTCTTAATGTTCCAAGGGAGGAGACAGAGCTTCCCTGTTTCAGCTGTTGTCCTTGGTGATATCATTTTTCAACTGCCATTGATTGAGGACTTGCTCCGTTCCAAGAACTGAGCTAAGCAAATTACCCACATTTCATCCCTTCCAAACTCTTACTTTTTTTTTTTAAATGATGATCTAAAACATACAAATATGTGAACTCTGTAAGGGCATGATTTGGATCATCTTTTACTTTTGAATGTTCCTGGAGAGATGCTTGGATCATAGCAGGTAAGCAGTAAAGATATGTTCAATGAAAGATGCAAGCATGAAGGAGTAAAGTGCTTTCTGTAAGTCATCCATCTAGCAGGTGACCAAACAGGGACATGAATCCTGTTTATAGAAAGCTTTGCCTACTGTGGTGCTCTGACAGCTAGCCTGGAATGGAAGGAGGGAGGGGAGATAGAAACGGAGAGGTCAAGCGTAGGGAAAACAGTGTGGAGAAAGCAACCCAGGCAGCACTATTCCTGAAGCAAAAAGAGTGGGTCTTTTTATGGTGGATCTTGTCTTCGACTTTCTGAGGCTAAGCAGAAGACTGTAACAGTGCCAGCCCCAGACCTCTAAAAGAGTACATTGAGTTTGTCAGTTATACCTCAATAAATCTGGAAAATAAAATAATATAAAAGAACCCAGACTGGCAAGACTAATTCGCACAGAACGTTCAGCCAGCCGAGCAGTGACCTGAGAGGGTGTTTCTTTGCATGCTGCCTTCTCAGGGTTGCTGTCTTTGCAGAGGCAACAGTGAAACTCCGAAGTTAGAGATCTGGGATAGACCCTGAAAATCCTGTCAGGATGGGAATGACCTTCATCTCATGCTAATTTTAATTAGTTTTGCTTGGTTCAAATTACCAGTAGTTTTCATTTGTTGAAACGTCCTGTGAAACACAAAGCAATGCTCTTGATGTGTGGAGCTGCCTTCCCTGTATTCGTTCTTCCTTTCCCTCCCCTCTTCTGCCCTCCCTGCCCCTCCTGTTCCTTTCAGGTCCTTTCCCTTTGCTCCTGTATTTTATGTTTTCTTCTCCCCATCTCTCTTTATTGTTTATTTTGTTTTATAAGTTTGTGACGGTAACCATATGCATTTCCTGTTCCTTTTGTAGACATAACTATACCCTATTTCCACGTGAGAAAATAAAGTCATTGGAAACTTAGATAATAATAAGGCTGGGAACAAACCCACATCTAACTTCAAGGACCTGTGCTGTATTCCTTGTCTACAGATCCCAAACCACAGAGACTGACTCAGAGTGTGCAAGGAATAATGCCACAGTCATTAAAGGCCAAATGAAATAAAGGCTTTCTTGGAAGTTCTTACTGACTTTATATTTTCACTAGGAAGTGTACTTCACTGTCATCTGTATGATGGCATAATGATAGATCCTCATTTGTCAGGGCTTTAGAAGCTTTCCATAAAGATTGGTCATAGTGAGCAATCACTTTTTGTGTAATTAAACAGGTGTTAGTTGTACTGATACTTTTATGCCAGATACCAAGCGTCCTCAGTGCTTGTCTGTAGGTAAAGTTTTCTGGCTACTCTTGAACAAGATTAGCAGGTTGGTGCTGTGCTTTTGCCAGTAGGTGGTACTAGCAATTTGTGTAGAGTCTATGACCCTATCCTGATAGCGAAACAGAAAGGGCTGCTTGAGTTGCTTTAGGGCGAGGTAAGCCCTGCAGACTGCACTCAACCAGGAACCGCTAGCATATCTTTATGTTCCATAGTTGGGCCATCAGAATAGAATCTCTAAATGCTTGAAATGCAAAAGTTGCAAGGGTCTTAGTCCTAGAAAAGAAAAGAGAGATGATGGAGGTGCTCGTGCTATGTCTTCTTTTTTTGCCTTGGTGGAATGAGGTTAGCATGAGTTCCCCTCACGTGATAGGCAGCACCACCTCATTTTCTGGAGTGCACACTACCACACTGGTTGGTAACTTTTTCCAGAAGATGTTCTAATAAAGAAGCTGTGTCTGGGAGGACAGGAACAAAACAAACTCACTGCCTCTCATGTGATAAGTGTTGTCATTGTCCTGGTTTTAATGAGGCCAAACTTTTTATAAGCAGTTAGTTCCCATCGGAGACAATGTCTCTGTAGAGTGTGGGGAAGAGTAATCTAAAAAATCCTGTTAAACAGCTAGGATTGCTAACGTGGACAATTTCAGGTGTAGAGCAGTTACTGTCCAAAACTCTTGTAACACTAACTCCAATGAACATGAAGGGGAGTGAGTGTCAAGACTGGTGCCTGCTGTCCTCAACTGCCACACTCTACAAAATGAAATAAATGAAACATGATGACAGCCTGTGACCCTGCTTCCCAATGTGGAGGCAGAGTGAGGCCAGGTGGTGGAACACAGAGCTGAGAACCTTGCTGTGGTCCAAACTCCTGCAGCTCCAGGAGCTGAGCCGGGAGCCACCCTTTGGCTATGCAGACTGTCACTCAAGGCTAGTTTAATGACTGGGCATAAAGCCCTAGGTGGACACGGAGTTCAGGGAGCTGCTGTAGTTTTCATAGTTGCTTTTTAAGCCTTGGCATGATTTCAGCTGTATTACACCTTTTTCTTCTTTATGCATCAGTAGATTTAAGGATTATTTTTTCAGTGCTTGTAAAATATTCAGTCTCTGTCCAGATTAGGATGCTACTTCTCTTTTGGTCTTCTCCTGCTGGTGGGTGGGTGGGCAGAGGGTATCCTGATTTGCCTATCTGGCAGCACTATTGTGAGTTGTATTTATTGCTTGGAAACTTGGCAAGGCTAATATTTTTTCTTGGTAACAAGACACTACCCTCACATTTCCCTTGCAAGGCTCCAGGTGGAACATACCTCATTAGCTTACTGAATAATGAATATATTTTAAACCATGACTTAAAGCTGTTCATTTACAATATATTAAACCAGAGAAAAGGTTTAATGAAAACCCAGCTTTCTGCAGTAGAATTAACTGAATCAGAATGAGGCTTGTTTTTGGTCAACTTTATTGAAACTCATTCAACTTTCTTAGAACTAAAAATTAGCTTCCTGTCTTGACTGTTGGAATTACTTACTATCATCTGTTTCAGACGTTAAAGGATATGATTTAACATCGGCAATAAGGCCCCTCTTCCTCATTTGGCAGGTGTTAATTATTTAAACACCACTCACTTTAATTTGTTTCTAATCACTCTTTTGAGTGATTTGCTTCACAAATTTCATTATGTGCATTTTTTTTTAAAAAAAGAGGGAGAGAAATTAGACTAAACAAAAATCAAAACGAGGGCAAAGTGAAGCCCTAGGACGGTACCAGGGAATCTGTTGATAGGCTGGGCGAGGTGAGGCTGTATCCCACATATTACGATCTTCATGATCTCTGCAGATAGAATATAATATACCATGCATCATTTTTAACTTCTTTGTGATAAAAAGTCGCTCTAGGCACAAAGCCTAGGGTTCCTGCGTGCTAATAATCCTGGCTGCCTGGAGAAGGCTTTTGCTTTCCTGATCTGTCAATTAGAAAGGAGCCGCAGACATCCAGAGGAGCTGGAAGTACAGGAGGGACATTTTCCCCCAGGAAGCCCCTTTTTCCTTCGGGCCGTTTTGTCAGTCCTCGCTGCTTTCTTCCCTCCGGCTACACCGGCCTGGCTCCTCCGGTTGTTCCCTGTGAACAACCGTGGGCCCTCGTTCCCCCTCTCGGCCCTGCCTGTTGCAGCCGTCCCTGCCCACCGGGATAGCCCGGTGTGCGCTGAGCCGGAAAAGCAGCTCTGCACAGAGCAGAGGCGCTGGTGTCGCTGAGGTCGGGCACTCACCTAGCGGCTCGATAGAAAACTTGGAGAAATTTAGCTTCTACATTTGAAAAGCAGAGGGGTAAGGAGAAGGAGAAAGAGCTTTCACGGCCCCTCTGGGAGAAGAGAAACCAACAACCCTGGGCTTTCTTTGTCTTCTTCTTTTTTCATTTTAGCCAGCAAAGTAATTTCTCCTCAGTGTGAAATGGGAAAGGTGGGTGTTTGTTTAGATTGAGGCCATTCAGTAATGATTTGAACACTCATTGGAATTTCTTAGCTGAAGTCTTCCAGGGACCCGGTCTGTAATTAACACTTATTCTCCCAATTAAATTTCAGTCCTGAGGAAAATGTTACCTGATAGCCTCCTCTCCTGTCTTCAGAATTTTAATCTTTGCGTGTTTTTACCTTCCTGACTGGTGGCCTAGTTCATCATTTTCCCCGTGAAATTATTCTTTCCTTGACAACCAGCAAGAAGGCCAAGTGAGCTGGTCTTCTAGCTTAGGAATCAGGTTCATCAAATTCATTCTCACTTTAGATTTGAAGGTCAGAAGAAAGGATCACATCTCTGCATAGAATACCTCCTTGACTAAATGGAATAGGGAGTCATTAAGAGTCGTTGCAAATAAGATGGCAATAAACAACCCCCCTCCATATTTCAAACATAGCTCGGTTATCAAAGACAGCTCTGTCTTCCAACTCTCTCAAGTCGCTTGTGTTTCCGTGATGCTGCACATGGGTGAGTGAAGTGGTGGCAGCCGCACATTGCAAAATGTATGCTGTGACAGGGTTCACACAGCTTTCGTATCATTCTTCCCCACATGTCTATGAGCTGGTGCACATAACAAAAGTGGCTTCCTTGGGAACTCCACAAGATTTGGCAGGGGTAGGAGGCTCACTTGAATGGGGGATAAAAGGAGAACCAAGCTTTTGGAAATATATCAGCTTGCCTTCTTTTGTTATTCATTTATTCAACAAAGGCATCCTGTGCATTACTGGGGAGGATGCTTGTGCAGTGAGGTGGCTCATGACTTGATGGACCAGACAAAGCCATGAGCCAGGAATTGACAGGAGTGCAGCACACCATGAGCCAGAAAAGACGGTCTCCAGGAACTTTTTTTAGAAAAAGAGAGCAATTAATTTTCTGTGGGAGTTTTGGATGCTTCCCAGAGAAGGTGTTATTTGAGTTGGGTATTGAAATAATGACTAGAGGTTGGTGCTGTAGAAATAGTGATGGGTTGGGATGACTGACACTAAAGGGTGTTCTAGGCAGGGAGGAGACTGGAATAAGACTGATGAAGATAGGAGGGTCCTGGAGGTCGGAGGAGTGCCAGGATGTACCCAGATTTCAATACTCTGTGCAAAGATGCATCTTTTTTTCCCAAAGCATGTATGATCCTCTAGAAATAGAAGAATAAATTAGGATTCATAATGAGTATTAGGAGACAACTCTGATGACTGGAGGGTAAATGTACCCAGTAGGGAGCACCATGAAGGTAAGAGAACATAGAAGAGACTATACCAAAGTGAGGAAACAGCTGAATCTATTTAAGGCATTTGCAGTGAGTGTTCTAAAACTGGGAAAGGCCCAAGATTTCATTTTTCCTGCAAGCTCACAAATTAATCTGCCCCAGTTTTACATACAAATATTGACAGAAGACTTTAGAGATCTGAGCTAGAGACACGGATGCTTTATTATAGCAGCAAACAGCAACCAAACATGACTCACACCATTTTCTCATGGCCCCTGAATCCGCCCTGCATGAGCAGTGACTGAAGCAGGGAGGGGACCCAGAGATGGACCTAGAGGTGGCTGTTAACACATCTCTCCACTGGGCAAGGAGAGAGAGAGAGAGAAGGAGAGAGAAAGAGAGAGAGAGAGACAGACAGAGAGAAAGGAGAGAGAGAGGAGAGAGAGAGGAGAGAGAGAGAAGCAGAGAGAAAGACAGAGACAGAGAGAGAGAGACAGAGAAAGAGAGAGACAGAGAAAGAGAGAGACAGAGAAAGAGAAAGACAGAGAAAGAGAGAGACAGAGAAAGAGAAACAGAGAGACAGAAACAGACAGAGAAACAGAGAAAGAGACAGAGATAGAGAGACAGAGAGACAGAGAGACAGAGACAGAGAGACAGAGAGACACACAGAGAGGGAGAGAGACAGAGAGAAAGAGAAACAGAGACAGAGAAACTGAGAGAGATGCAGAAACAGAGAGAGAGAGAGAGAGAGACAGACAGACAGACAGACAGAGACAGACAGACAGACAGACAGAGACAGAGACAGAAAGAGACAGACAGACAGAGACAGAGACAGAGACAGAAAGCGACAGACAGAGAAACAGACAGAAAAAGATAGAGAGACAGACACAGAAACAGAGAGACAGAGAAAGACAAAGACAAAGACAAAGAAACACACACAGAGAGAGAGAGAGAGAGAGAGAGAGAGAGAGAGAGAGAGAGAGATTGCTCACCTTACAGCAGTGGTGGCAAACCTATGGCAGGGGTGCCACAGTGGGTTGTTTGTATCATTGAAATATCTTCAGGGTTCACCATCAGTGGTCAAGAATGAGAGCCAAGCCTCTGTGGAGAGGGGCAAGTCATCATGGGTTCACTTCTAGGGTAGAAGCTGCTAGCTCTGGGAACATGCATCTATCTCTTTATCTCCCTGGAGGGTTATGGCGAATCTGTCTGGCTATTATGTTATTTAAACATGGCCGCTGTATGTAATATAGCAACAAGAAAAGCCCATCTAGCATTGTTTTCTGAAATGAAGATGGAGGAGTGGCTAACCCTGAAATTCCTGAGGATTATCTTAGGGGAGGGCCTGGGTGCTGATTAGTTGGAGAGGAAGTTGGAATGGAGGTTGAGGAGGCTTAGGTGTGACCGAGGATTCTTTTTTGATTTACCTGCAAATAGAGGTGGATAGTAAGTGGAATATCTTTTTTTTTTTTTAACAGTTAATTAACTATTTATGATGGTGATGGTGGGGCGTGGGTACAGATCTGTGCATGAGCTAAAGGCTTAGAAGTTGGTTTGTACACAACTGAATGTACCTGAAGATGTTATGAGTTCTTTAGTGGCTTTTTGGGGTCGTTGACTACTACACAAGTAATAGAAAATTCCCACATATCACATGGACTCAGATTTGTTTTAATCGGATGGTAGTGGGATCTTAGCCAAGGAAGAACTGGGAGCTGTGTATTCACTCAGCTCCTACCTTGAACTGAGCTTCACAGTGAACTGGAACTCGCCTGGAATAGCGTTTCTAAGGCAATTTCATCTTCCAAATAGCTCACATGACCTCAACTTTTGCTGTCCCTCAAGTAGACCCTTGTCAGGCTCTTGGTATATGGGCAATAAAATGGAATAGAGTAGGAATCGGCCAACTCGGTGACCTTTTCTTCGGAGCTGCTCCTCTCCTTGTAGTTGCCAGGGCTGGGTATCCCGAGAAGAGTTCTTCATTTGTAGGGAGCAGATTTAGCACAGTGTGGTAAAGGAGCCCTGGGTCAGGAGGGAGAAGGTCAGAGTGACGGGTGCTTCCCTGACTGACCATGAAGCCCCAAGAGACTGCTCAAGTCCTGTGCTCCTTGTCGCAGGGGAGAAAACTGCCTGCTTCATAACGTCTTGATTCAGTGAAGAGCACGTTGCACACTGTTTTCTTGGAAATTACTAGTGCTGGAGTACCATTGCCACTGCACTTGAGTCTGGGCTTTTGAAATATTTGGTATTTGTTGGGTATTTGAAATCAAAGCTATTGATAGGAAGCTTTTGTCTTTTCTCTGCATAAGAAAAAGTTTTTCTCATCTTTTCTCAAAGGCTGATGAAATGGGTCGGCCATGGCTTCTTTGTGTGATGGAAGGTAATAGCTGCTTGTGTGCGCCTTCCTCTTTTCTGTATAGAAATTTTAGGAAGCTTGTCCCTAAATCAACATAAGGAGAGCAGAAAATTACATCATAAATATATAAATTTCTTATCCCCCTCATTAAGTTCAAAACATGAGTGCTTCTTGGAGAAAATTAATTTCCATTTTTTTGTCCTGGTTCAGGTTTATTTTTACACAGAAACTTTTTCTCTGGCATGTATGGTATTTAAAATATAGTTTTATTACCCCTGGTATCAAATGTTCATATATTATCCAATGTGTAAAAGGTACTCTGTTGAGATTGTTATTGAAATGTCAACTATGATTGTATCATTTCAAACATTGGGTATTTAATCTGAGAAAATAAACTGAGTATACACCTTCCTCCTGCCTCCCTCCCAGGGGCTTGGGCACTCACTGCCTTCTGATATGTAGCTGCTGCCTGCTAAATACACCAGACGCTACTTGATTCTACTGTAATAAATCAGACCCTTGTTACAACTTGTCTTCAAAAAAGCTCACATGCTTTTCTTCTTCAGTCATTTTTAAAACGTTACAAGCCACCCTTTCTCTTTAATTATTGCTCTTTTACAGACTAATTGCAGAGGCCAGTGCTGGGTGCGTTTACAATGTTGGTACTGCCCGCCATTCTGGATACGTGCATTTATTCCAGGCAGGAGCACCCAGTGAAAGTGGGAGGATGGAAGAGCATGCAGTTGGGCTTTTCAGGTACAAGAGATGGTGGCTAAGACAGAGCCATGCCAAGGTCCAGAGTACACAGCAAGTGGGGAGGTGGCTTAGCAGAGAAAGACCCCTTAGGAAAAGATGGAGACCCAGGATGTTAGTGTCACAAGGGATGGAAGTGACAAAGAAATCGGTCAACTGGATGAAGGCATTCAACTTTTTATCTGTGGTAAAGGTGGACAAGAGCACTGCTGAGAGCTGCATCTCAGCCACTCTCCTCCTACCTCAGGCTATAGAAAGAGCTCCAAAGAAGAGAGACACCCAGAGGCAGGAGCAATGGTAATTCAGAGAAGAGGTGTTAATGGAATTGAGCTCAGATTTCATTTCATGGAAAAGAGATCAGTCAACCTTATGAAGTACTAAATGTGAAGAGATTGCTTAAGAACTGGTGAAGATTTACAAACTTCTTGGGCTATTTCCTCTGAATTGCAGTAGATTTTCGAACAGTAGATTTTCGTGTAGTTCAAGGCATGCTGGGTTGGATCATGGGTTGAATGGGAGCTGTTTAACTTTTCTGTTTTACACCTATAAATAGTTCATAAATTGCAGCTGTCTTCTTTGCAAAACAAAGTATTTCCAAGTAATTTAAATATTGCCTGCCTTGGATACTACAAACAAATTCTTTGTGCTTGGGTCTTAAAATAGTGACTTAGCTTGATTCTGCAGTTGTGAGTATAATCATATGAGCCCAGAACACCTGGGATCCTCATCAATTCTTGGGAAACACTGCTGTCATTGTCTACTGGTGGTGTGAACTAATTGTACAATTACTGTACAGTGACCTTTCATTTGAGTCTAACAAAGTTAGAACTCCATTGGAAATAGTGGGGCTTGCTCCTCTTTTGCATACACTCAGCCCAGTAACTTTTACATTAAAAAAGAAGAGAAAGTCTCTTCTGCTACTAACAGAAGAAAATGATCTGCGTATCTCTGTGGGCTACAGCTAGGCTATTTCTTGAGTAAGGTTGCACAGTGTGCATGCACGTGCGTGTGTCGGTGTAGCTGCTCATATGAATGCGGCTGCAGGAATGTGGGCTGCTGTGCAAAGATTACATAAACTTGTGGGTCTGGGAGTGGGCAGATGTGTGCAGGGTGTGCACTTGGCGCCAGTGAGGACAGCTTGCCTCCATCTCAGTTCAACAAGGTTAGCAGGAGACAGTGCCATGTTTCCCTAAATGCCAAAGCCTACCTCTTCCAAAGTCACTGGACTGATGGATCATTAGGATGTCTTCTCATGTTTTAAAAAAGAGACAGCCCGCTGACAAGCAGAATTGGTACTTAAAAGCAATCTTCACTGGGAAGAAGACACAGAGAAACCAAAACTGTTTGTGAGGTTATTCTGAAAAAAATATTTCCATCTAGTGCTAATTTTTAAATGAAGGACAATCATTTCAAAGATAAACAACTCTCTCTCAAGCTGTCAATTCTGAACCCTCTTGAGCATCTAATGTCCAGCCACACCACTCATGCTTGTTACGGCGTTGCTGGTGAACCCCAACTTCTGCGTATTATTTAAGTTTCTGGTGGCAGGTTGACTTTGTCTTTGTTGTAAGAAGCTTGTCTTCTCTCGGGGAGCGGGGGAAGGATGCTCTTCTCTGTCTTGTTTTTCTCTTAGCAGAGTGGCTTACATATGTCTCAAAATTATGTCTGTTGATTTGATTTCCTGGGGAATAACTTCAGTTGAGTTAAAGAAGTAATTTGTTTCTATCCTCAGCAGTAAGCAGCCATTGGATTGCTATTGCAAGGTTGCCTAAGGGCAGGTTTTCAGACTAAAAGTGAGTGCGGACCATCTATCAAGGAAACAGAATTATTTAGCACAATAAACATTTTAGTGTACATTTGGCCTAGGGGACATTTTTTTACTATCTGTATGGCCAAAATTCTTCAAATAACGACTTATTCCTGTGTTTATGTTCCTGGCTATCAGGGAAATCTAAGTCTAATCTAAAAAGGCAGAAAATGTACTCTAAATGTGGTCTAATGGTGAGTAAAACGCAAGGATAATTTTGAGTGTGTCTCTTAGGAGAATGTCAATAAACATTCCGACAGGAGACCAGGGTTACAGGACTCAGATCCCAGGGTGGAGGCCTGCACTGAGCCCTGAGAATGATTAAGATTACAGGTTGCTGTGAGCACGCACCTCCTGGGTGCAGCAGTGTTTCTATTCACAACGTGTCCGCTACAACAGGAGCCTGCCATGCAGCCCGTCTCCTGACCCCAGGAAGCCCAAGAGTTCTTAATCAGTTGATTTCATGTTCTGAGGCTAATTCCATTTCCTATGCTGAAGACAGAAAGAAAAACATCAGTGCTTTAAAAAAAAAAACCAGTTTAGAATTCTTGCTTTTATCTTCGAGAATGTGATTATTAATGGCTATTTTAGAAGTGCTTTTAAATTTGAAGGCATGTTCCCCCTCTTTTTTTATTCATGAATCCTGAAGCTGCAACCACTCTGCCTTCTCCCCTTTCTTCCAGAGTCTTCCCTCTTACTGTTTCAGACCCTCGGGCAAGTCTTTCATCCTCCTTCTTCATGCTGCAAAATAGAAGAGCTAGTTGGAGCCTTGCAACTCTGTGTGTATGTGTATGTGTGTGTGTGTGTGTGTGTGTGAGAGAGAGAGAGAGAGAGAGAGAGAGAGAGAGAGAGAGAGAAAGACAGAGAGAGAGAGAGAGAGAGAGAGAGAGAGAGAGAGAGAGACAGAGACAGAGACAGAGACAGAGACAGAGAGGGAGAGAGAGACAGAGACAGAGAGGTAGAGAAAGGGAGAAAGATGGGAGAGAAAAGGAAAGGGAGGGAGACAGGGAGAGAAAGAGAGACAGAGGCAGACAGAGGCAGACAGAGAGGTGGAGAGAGGGGAGAGAGAGAGGGAGAGAGGGAGAGAGGGAGGGAGAGGGGTCCAACACCCTTCAATGCAGCAGGACCCATTGGCCGGTCCACCTCCCTCCTTCCCATGTCTATCAGCCATCCCACCTAAATCCCTTGGCATCCCCTCTTTGCAACCAAGGCCCAAGGAGGTCCTACAGCCTCTCTTGCCTTGCCAGCCATCACTCAGCCTCCGCTGAAGTCATGTTTACATATATGATCTTTCCATGCCATTTAAAATATGTAATGGATACCGTGAAACAATAGACATGTTCAGGCCACAGTGTTGTGCACAAATGAGAGAAATATTCCAATACTCCTATCAGAGCCTAATAGGTATAATTTTGCTCACACTGGAGTAATGCACAGCCGCTTTGCCCAGACTGCAGGATAAAACAAAGAAGCGGTTGTCAACCTCTTCGGAATCAGATGTTAATGATATTTTGTGTCTTTGTTGAGTCTCTGGAAAGCAGCTACTGCACCTAGAAGGGAAATGACTTCCATACCAACCGCCCTCAGCCAAAGTCATTCGGACTGGGAAAGCTGGACTGCATCCATATTTACATTTCAGAAAGAGGTGTGAAAGAAGATTTCAAGACAGCACTGACTGAGCCGCCGCCCGTTCGCCTCACCCTCTGCTCAAGCTTATCAATGCCGCAAGGGGCCTTATTATTCTTGACATATAGGAGGGGAAAATGTAAGGTAAACAAAGGGCCAATGTGTTTTGGCACAGGAGGGAAGTGTTTTCTGTGTTTTGTGTATTTTTGGAAACCTCTGAAATCCTGAAGTCATACATCTTCCAAGGTTGGGAGGAGGCTTTACTCACACGTCGCCTGAACTGGGCGGCTCGGAGTCCTGAACTTCACTGTGTTTTTCGCAGCAAGAAATGATGCAGGATTTTTTTTTCCTTTTTCTTTTTTCTCAGAGTTATTTGTAATCACTGGCTGCAGTTCTCTGTTTGCTGTTCGCTTCTTAAATTCTTCTTTTGTATCACAACCCTTCTGTCTTCATTTCAACAAAATTATGTTTAAGGAAAGGACTTCATTCCAATTTCAAGGCCATCCGGAAAGCTGGGCCCCTCACATCTGCTCCAGCTGCAGGGGTTTGAGCCGCACCTTTGGCCTGGACATGTATAGTTTTAGTCTTCTGTCTTAGATACTGTGCAGCTCACTGAAAACTCTGGTACAAAGAGCTTTCAGGGCTGGAGTCATAGTTTTATAGGATACAAAGCCCTCTTCAGTTTCGAAAAGCAGAAGAAATGCCAGATATTACTTTTTAAATATTATGCCTAACATCAAACTTTTACTTTCATAGTAATAGTGGGGAATTTTAAAATAAATGTCTTCCTGCAGTTGTCCAAACTAGAATTGGGGAATAGCCCCACCCTATGGTATGGGACCAGCTATTCAAGACTGTCAATTTATCTCTGTTACTGTGAAAACTTATAGTGTAAATCAAATCACAGGCAACATGGCCACCGGGATGGACCAGCTCATGCGTGTGCATGTACGAGTGTCGGAGTTCCACGTGATTTCTAACGTACCATATGGGTGTGGTTGTGACTGCACAGTGTGTCACATAAGAAATGCTGTGAACTTGGTCAACAGGACTTTGGTACAACTAATTCCATCATTTCAGTTATTTGAAGGCTGTTTCTGATAGTTGCAGCTCAGGGATTTGCTTCTCAAAACATTGTGCACACCAGCATCATCCTACTTGAAGGCTTGGGGTTGCAGAGTCACAAGCTTAGAGGAGTCTCCTTGTGCCCGTGTGCTGAGCCCTGAGACTACGCTCCGACAGCAAGTACCTCTCAGGCCCTGATCTAGGTGGACAGGGTGCTTTCTATGCTAGACAGCTTTGAAAATACATACGCATTTTTCTTAATCATAAGAACATTATTGGATATATGATTAAATGAAGTAGTGAAGTCATCTAAGGGGCAGTGTAGTCTCCCCAACGCTATTCTTGTTCCAAGGAGCACTTCTCATTGATTTATTAATTGATGAACAATGTGGCCATTAGGAAGATTATTCGAACACATTCTCCATTTGCAATCAGGAATCTCAACACTTTAAGGAAAGAATCAAACATCTCTGGGAATCAGAAATAAAAAGGAAATAATAATAAGCCATATTTACACAATACTTGGAATGTCTAGACCTGCTTTTAGGAATTTTGGTTTAGTGACAAGCCTGTGAGATGTCTCAGTATTACTGAATCTTGCTTACCATCCTGTGAGATGCCTTAGTGTTACTGTGCTCACTTTAGAAGTGAGGAAACTGAGGCATGGAGAAGTTCCAACTTGCAGAAATTTGCAGGGCTAGAAATGGAGAAACGAGGATTATTTTGAGTCCTCATTAGTGGTTAGATAATGACTTCGAGCAGGGATGGGCCTTTAGAAGTCTTCATACATTCTTGTTTTACAAAAAAAATGAGACAAAAAAACTGTGAGTCCTGTATAATACCAGAGATAAATTAGTGGCAAGTCAGAAAATAACTCAGCCCCCTTGTAATTTATTTACTTGGATCTTACAACTTCCCTGAGAAATAAGCAGGTTCTCAGATGCCAGATAGTTATGCCCTTAAGTTACTCTTTGTTTGGTAGAATTGTTTCTTTTCTTTTTTTCCTGTTAGTTTTTGTTTTTATTTATTTATTTTTTGGTACCAGGACTTGAACTCAGGACTTTGCCTGTGCCAGGCAAGGCTTGTGCCTCTGAGCTGTCTCCCTTGACATTCTTGCTTGTTGCTGTTCTTTCCATTTCCTACGTGATACTCGGGATTGGACCCAGGGCCAGGCACTTGCGAGGCCCTTTCTGCTCCTCCCATGCCTGCTGCCCCACCTCGGGTTGGCTGCTGCTGGCTGGCTGCCTTGGCTGGCTTCTTTCGTGGGCACATCCACTCTGCTCCAAGACTTGAAAGGGAGGCAGTGCTTATTCTTCCTTCTGACCGTGATAGTTGGATGGAATCTGACATACACCGAAGTGTATTCTTAGGAAATCCATGTCCCATGGGCACATGAGTCCTCCTGATCCCTGACCAGGCATGGAGTCCAGATGACACGCGAGGCCCAAGTGCCACAAGGAGCCAAGCCTAAGATAGACATGGAGACCCGAGTCTGAGGGCGCCTGATGGGGCTGGTGGTGCCTTGGCTTCTTAGTGCATGTGCCAGTCAGGCTGCGGCTTTTCTCCTGCGTCTCTCTATCTACAGAGTTGTGCTTGGTTGTAAGCCCTTAATGAAAACAACTTCCTGCCTTCATTTTTTGTTTTGTTCGCAATCTCTCGGTTTCTCACAAGAGGAGGAATTGGTACATGCACATGGGAATAATAATGGAATTGCTGGTCTTCTCCTTGGAGGGCTTGGAGTGCAAGTTGAGCATCCCTCATGGGAAAATTTGAAACCCAGAATGCTGCAACATCTGAAAATTTCTGAGCATTGACATAATGCCACAAGTGGAAAATTCCACACTCGATCTTAGGTGACAGGTTGCAGCCTAAATGCAGGTGTACTAAAAATACTGCGTAAAGTTACTGTCAGGTTGTGTGTGTTAGGTGACGTGAAACATCAGGAAGCCTGTGTTGAGGCTTTGGTCCATCCTCACAATAGCTCATTATGTATCTGAAAATCTGGAAACATCTGGAATGTTTTATCAATATTTGTGAACAAATAGTAGGGAAGACAAGGTGGAAGCATTTGTGAGCAGGAAGGAGCTGTATTCTGGAATTCTTTGGACAATTATTCTTGAATGGCCGTAAAAAGCTATAAAAGAATAACAAGAATGCTTAATATCTGTAGCAATTTACAGTTATGAAATAGTTTCATAATTACCTAATGCACTGTAGATTCACACTAATATATCATGTATCTCTTCGTGAGCAGTACCTATAGTTTATCCATTTAACAGTTTTAACAGTAACTAATTAAGACAAACCACAGGTTGTTAGATGGATCTTTGAAATAAGAAGTTCTCATAATTAACTAATGCTCAGTTACAAACTCCTCTGAAACCTGAGATTTTTTTATAGGAACAATCAAACAGTTTGCAGTTGCATTCAACTTGTATTTTCAAAGATGGTTGCTACTCCATGACCTATCTGTGGTCGTGATTCATCATTTTGAGTTTTTACTGTAATATCAGGGAACTTATCATCACTTGAATAATGCCTTCCTAGAGGCTGCGAAGCACTGACCCACTGGCTTTATTCAATAACTAATCTGGTTACTTCAAATTTTGACACATAGCATGTTAAGGAGATGCTTAACTCGTTAGATTTTATATAATAAGAATTTCTGTCTTATTGTGGAAAAAAAGCATTGGTTGACCTAGTGCTGACTAATGTACATTGATGTTGTCAAAATTGGTGTGCGCTGAGGCTCGGCCAATTCCAGCAAGTCTCATTTATGCCACCTTTCAGCTCTTAAATTAATGAATAATTCTGAAAAAAAAATTAAAAAATGCCTTTGAGGTTGGTACACTTCTGTAGATAAAATACTACAAGGAAGGAATATGCTATAAGATTCCAAAATTGTATCCAAAAACTGTTGTCTTTCTTGCTTTTCTTGTTGCTGAGTCAAAATACCTGACACCCAGAGTTAAAGGGGGAGAGGTTTGACTTAGCTCACAGTTTGTAGAGTTTCCTATTCATAATACAATGGCTCCAAGTCAGGGTGGCACGTGGCAGAGGGGCAACAGTTCATGGTAGACAGCAAAAGCAATGTGAGAGGCTGGCTGACCTGCCTGCCTCCCTCCCTCCCTCCCTCCCTCCCTCCCTTCCTTCCTTCCTTCCTTCCTTTCTTCTTTCCTTCCTTCCTTCTTATGTATTTTGTATGGAGTCTCACTATGCAGCTTGGACTCATAGTGATCCTTCTGTTTTCAGCCTCCACAGCGCTGGGATTACAGGTGTGCCCCACCACACCTGGACGCACACAGCTGGACTCTGACGCCACCTCAGCTTGCCCGGGGGTGAGGGCCAGTGCAGCATGCCATGCCAGGGGTTGAACCCTGGTCCCTGTGCTTGCCTAAGCTGGTACTTAGTCTGCTGTGCTATCTTGCCAGATCCTCTTTACTTAAAGACAAAGTGGGAAAAAAATATAAACAATACAAAATTTCATTAAACAAAGTAATAGTAATTCGACAATGGTTGTTGTATTGCATAATGTTAACTTCAAATTAGTTGTTTAGGTTACTAGATATAAACCTGAAAAACTGGTAAAAAGAAAGTTATAAGAGATTAAAAAGAAAAAGGTTTTAAAAAAATGAGACAGACTTTCTATCCTTTTTATTGTAGGCAGAGTACCCACCCCAGGGCAGGTGTAACACTCACCCCTTAATCCCAGCCCTTTAATCCCAGCATTATGCCACCAGTCAATCTGACACTCTAAACTCAGCCACTTCCAATGACCACATGGGTCTTTTGTTTTGGAACCTCTAAGTGTAAGAACTAGCACCTGGAATCAATTTATGATCTAGTTGGAAGATCTCATAATTATGTCAATATTGTCTTATCATTCTTAGTGCATTTTAACCTTCAGTTAGATGTATCAATGGAAAGTGTTCTGAGGGTGTACCATTTCTTTAGATAGAATTACAGATTCAGCTCAGAATATATAAAAGTTAATATTATTGGCCACTGTGTGTTAAGCACTTGCTATTTTATTATCAAAACTTCTCTCACAGTGCCGCCTTATAAACACTGCAGTAGAAGAGTCTAACATGTATGAAGTAATCTTTGCAAAATCAATCCCCAGAAATATAGGAGAGCTTGTGTCCACACATATCTGTCAGCTTGGACACCCATGAACTCTGCTTTAAACCTTATTTTTTCTTTAATCTTCTTAATCCCCCCCTTCCAGTTTAGTTTAACCTGCTCACAATTTTTCCTTTCCAGGTGCTTTACACCAATTACTTTTCTGTGAACCATGTTTTGTGAGTCAAGGGTGCTTTTCTTAGATGGCAAATCATGTAGAAACTGAGGCTATCTTCTGACAGATCTCACATTCCTTTTCTTTTTTTCTACACTGTCCTCCCCAGAGCTCCCTGTACATTTCATTCCCTGAGATCCTGTGAGCCTGAACACTCCTGTTCTCCCTGTCATCACTGCAGTGCCTCCGAAAAGAATCCCATTCCAGATGCTTTCAGGCACTCGAGGAACCAAGACATGAAAACCTGGAATTTGTCATTACCCATTTGGCCTCTGCGCCATCAAATCCAGTAGCTTGCCTCCAGGAGAGATCAGTCCCTGATCCCTCAAAGAATCTCACTTCTCTATTATAAATTCGGTTAATTGGAAAATGCTGTTTTTTTAGGTAAAAGATCCTGCTGTACTTGGATAGCAACCAAGTCAGCCATATGGGAAGGAAAATAATCTGGTGAATGGCAAAATAAGAAGTCGTGGTCCTTGTGTTACTTCAGATGGCCTTTTATGGGCTACGAGGGGCTCTTTGAGCTTCAATTTATAGCTTTTATGATGGGGCTACCCTTCGCTTTATTATAAGATTGGAGAATATAACAAACCTGCACATGTACCCAAATTCTTTTAGAGGAGGAGGAAAGAGGTTCTTTGTAGTACTCCCTTTCCGTCGCCCCTGAGGAACATTACTGACTGATCTGACACTCTTCACAGAGCTAGAGAGTTCGTCCCTTTTTATTTCATGTACTTGTCCATCATGACAATGTGTGAGGGTTTTTCGTTTTTTTTGGGGGGGTTTTTGCTTTTTTTTTTTTTTAAGAGAATAGTACTAGAAGCAAAGATGTTACAATAAAATGGGAAAGAAGATTCAGAAGTGCTCCGTGCATTCTGTGTCTCTTGACATGCAACCTCTTGGTCCTTACCAGCATCCGCATCAGAGAGACACGGATGTCACCACTGGTGAGCTACATCAACACTGTGCAACCACTCAACTCCACAGTCCGTGGGAGGGCACAACTCGTGGCATTCTGTACTTTCTGGGTTCGGATGCGTGTGGCGTTAGATGTACCTGCCACAGCAGTGTGTGCCACACAGAGGTCTGGCTGCCCTGAAGTTCTTCTGTGTTCTGCTTACTCACACTTTGACACTAATCCTAAAAAACCGACACATGTTTTTACTGTATATATAGATTTTCCTTTTC
>NW_004524755.1:1424354-1465776 GCF_000260255.1 Octodon degus | reverse complement strand
AGGTGTGCACCTCCATTCCTGGTGGTGCCAGCACAATGGCATGCAGTACTGGGGATCAAACCTGGGTCCTTGTGCTTTCCAGTCAGGCGCTTGGACTGCCGAGCCATCTCCCCAGCCCAGTGTGCATCTTTTTAATATTGCTTCTTCACCTACTAAAATGCATTTAAGTCCCTGCCAGCTCTTTATGTAGTCGGACATCTCATTTCTTTATTAGTGTCTGATGTACTATCAGTTATTGAACTCTTCACCTATAGGAGGATATCTGGGCTTCCTCCGGTTTTTGGCAGTTGTGAATAAGGTTGCCATAAACATCCACATACAGTTTCTTTGTGTGCATAAGTTTTCAAGTTAAGGAAAAAATATTCACGGGTGTTTGTGGTACATAATAACCACATTCATTTTGGGAGAGCTGTATGCAGACAGGACATCTCCCATGTAGGCATGTAGTCCAGGAGGGGTGGGAGACCCAGCTGGCTTGAGCAGGACTGGCAGAAAGCAAGCCTGAGACCAACATGGAGGACCAGAGGTGGGCGGACCACTGGGGGTGAGTTTTGCATGAAAGTGTGCATCTCAGTGTTCAGGAGACCACCATGTATCTTCATTTAAGTATCTGGGAATTGCAAATAAACATACATGTGCAGTTTATGTGTGGACATGTTTTCAAATTATGGAGAAAGCATTTTATTCTGTGCATGCCCTATGTAACAGGCAGCAGTGACACTCGTGAGGAGATGCCACATACGCACATCCCATCTTGGTCCTTTTCACTCCACTCTGCCACCACCCTTCCATTTCATCTCTTCCCCAGGTCCCATCCCAATTCCGTCTCTTCAAAGTTACCTCTCTGTTTCCGATCATCTCTCCTTTCCTTACTCTTTATAGTATTTATGTTTTGAGTTTCTCATATGAGAGAAACCATGTGATATTTAACCATCTGGGTCTGATTTATTTCACTTAGCATTATGGTCTCAGGGTGCATCCATTTTCCTACAAATGATTCAAATTTATGTATCCTTATGGCAGAGTAGTGCTCCATTGTGTGCAAACACCACATTTCTTCTCCATTCAGCGGTAGGTGAGCACATAAGATACTTCTATACTTTACTGTGTGTTGTGCTGCTATAAACATGGGAAAGCATGATGCCCTGTGTTGCAAATTTAACTCAGGACGACCCAGGAATGGTATAACTGAGCCAAATGGAGTTTTTCTTTTAGTCTTTTGAGGTCTTTCCGCATTCATTTCCATAGTGCTTGGGCTAATTTACATTCCCATCCAGAATGCAGGAATTTCTTTCTACAACTTCACCAGCATTTGCTGTTTTGCGAGGCCTTGATGACAACCATTCATATTAGAGGAAGAGGGAATCTCAGTGTTTTGCTTAGCATTTCCCGAATGGTCCAAGAGGCTGAATACATTTTCATGTCTATATTGGCCATTTCCAATTCTTTTGAAAGTGTCTTTTCATTTCAATTGCCTATTTTTTGATCGGATCTTTTGTTTTGGAGTCTATTTTCTTGTTGCTGTTCTTTATTTATTAGTCTATCTGAGGCAAAAATTTTTCCTGTTCAGTAAGTTGTCTCTTCAGCTTGTTGGTTATTTCCTTCACTGTGGCAGGAATTTTCTGATTTTAATTAATCACATTTGTTAGTTTTTGGTATTATTTCTTGTGCAGTTGGGATTCTCTTTGGAACATCTTTGCCTGTGCTTATTTCTTTAAGAATTTTATCAATTTTATTTTTTGGAAAATTCAGTGTTATTGTTTTTATATCTACATTGTTTCATCTACTTTGGTTTGATTATAGTATAGCATGAGAGTTTCTGCATATGGACAACCAGGTTTCCCAGCACTATTTGTTAAAGAGGTCATCTTTTCTCCACAACTGCTTTTTATTCCTTTGTCCAGGATCAGATGCCTAAAAGTACATGGGGCTGTCTGTGTCTGCTACTCTACTTCAGTCAACATGCCTATGTTTATGGCAATAACATTCTGATTTTACTATAAGAATTTTATAGTATACTTTGACATCAAGTATTATGCCGCCACCCACTTGACTCTTTTTGCTTAGAATTGCTTTGGGTATTCTGGTTCCGTATAACTTTTGGTATTGTTTCTTCAGTCCTGTGAAAAATGCTGTTTTTTTTTTATTAGAATTGCATAAAGTCTAGATATCACTTTTGATGATATGGCCACAATGATAGTACTGGTTCTATGTAAGACCATCAAATTTTTTTTTCATTTCTAATGTCCCTCTCAATCTCTTTTTTTTAAATACTATAGTTTTTGCTGTATAACTCTTGCTTCCTTGACTAGGTTAATTCCTAGGTATCTAATTTTCTTTTGAACTACTATAAATGGGATTGCTTTCTTGAATTCCCCCTTGGTAAATCTATTGTTGGTGTACAAGAATGTTACTGATTTTCGTGAGTTCATTTTTGTGTCTGTTACTATGCCAAATTTAGTGGTTCTGAAAATCTTCTAGTGGAGTTTTGGGGTCTCCTGTCTTTAAAATGCACATGGGGATAGTTTCACTTATTTTCCTACTTGTATCACTTTTGTTATTTCTCTTTCTTGTTGCTCTGGCTAATGTTTTAGTACCATATTGAACAGGTGTTTTGAGAGGAAACACCCTTCTCTTGCTTCTGATTTTAGGGGGAATGCTGTCAGTATTTTCCCTACTTAGAGTGATGTTGATCCTGGTTTGTCATAAATGGCTTCTATTAATTTGAGATAAGTTCCTTTGATGCCTGTTTTCATCAGAGCTTTTAGTGCTTTGGGCATGTTGGAACATTCTTGCGTTTCTGGGATGAACTGAACTTGACCAAGTTCCACTATTTTCTGTGCTTCCGTTTTCAGCTGACATTTTTGTTTGTGAGGGAGGTGTGTTTCTTGAAGGCAACTTTTTTGTGAATTTTACATTTTGCTCTATCTTCTGATTTGTTCCTTTTGATTGGGGAATGTGCTATCATTGAAAGGCATTTATTGTATTGTCATCACGTTATTTTCTCAGTGCTGGTTATTTTCTTTTTTCCATTTAGCTGTATTTCTTCTTGTTCTTGTTCTTGTTCTTGTTCTTGTTCTTGTTCTTGTTCTTGTTCTTGTTCTTGTTCTTGTTCTTGTTCTTGTTCTTGTTCTTGTTCGTCTTCATCTTTGTCTTCATCTTCTTGATATTAGCCTTTCTGTCTTTCTCAAAGAATCGAGTACTACCTGCAGTGCAAGTTTGGTGATCATGAATTTTTTACATTCTTCTTGTGATGAAAAGTCTTTACTTCTCTGTCATTTTTGTCATTTTTGAAGGACTTTTTCAGGATATAATAATCTGGAATCAGTAATTATTTTCTTTGGGGCTTCAAAAACCTTACCCCATTGTCTCATAATGTTTTAACTCTAATATTCTGTATGTTTGTTCTCATATATTATAAATTTTCTCCAATAGTTTTTTCTTCCCTTTGTGATGAATTTCAGGGAATTTGATCAAGATGTGTCATGGTTGGCCAGAGAGATGGCTCAGTAGAATAAACACTTCCCTGGCGAGAACAAGGGCCTGAGTTCAAATTCCTGGTTCCGTAAAAACCCCAAAAAACCCACAAAAAAAAAAAAAAAAAAAAAAAAAAAAAAAAAAAGAATGCAACTATATATCCTAACCACTTTGAAAACAAGCAAACAAACCAAAAAAAACAAGATGTGTCACAGAGAGATTTTTTTGTTGTTGTTGTTGCTTTGTATTTGAGGTTCCAAATTCCCCCTTTACTTGGATATTTATTGTCTTCTCTAGATTTGGTAAATTTTCTAATACAAGTTTTGCTGAACAATTTTTATGCCTATTGTGTCATCTTCTAATATTTGCTTATCTCTTATAATTTTTAGGGTTTTGTTTTTAGTCATGTAGCAGTTGTTAGCTCTAGCTTTCTGGTATCTTGCTTTTAGAGTGTCACTGAGTACATAATCTTCTACATCAACCTGGTTTTAAAGTCCTCCTCAGATTGGCCACACCTGTTGCCTGTACTTTCAATTGAATCTTTCATATCCAAGATTTCAACTTGATTCTTTCGCGTGTTCTATAATCCTTTACTAACTTGGTCATGCATGTCTGGCATTGTTTTCTTTAATTCATTAGACTATTTGATTGTGTCTTCATTACATTCATTGAGTACCTTATTAATTAAATCTTTCATCTGTTTCTTGACATCTTGTTGGAGCTCACTAAACATCATTTGCATTTGCTTATTTGATTTTTCTTGGATAGCCTCAAACATGTTAATCACTTAGTTTTCTAGTTCTTTGTCTAAAACTTTGTCTACGGTGCCCATTGGATCAGCTTTTATGAAATTAAGAGATTTTGGAGGTATCTTTTACCTCTTTCCCTTTTCAGGTTTCTGTCCTAAGGGTTAAAGACAAGATAGGTTAGGAAATTGTTCCCACTGTGGAGCTCTCCTTAGCTCGAGTACATCTTCCTTGACTTTGGTTATATTTTGGTGTTCACACACTACTCAGCCTTCTCAGTATATTAGAATCAGTCCTAATTATTTTATTGGCAGGATAACACAAGTACTGGCCACATCAGTATCTACAGGACCAACTGTACAACAAAACCATATAATTTAAAGTGTTTTAAAAATTTAACATTTTTCTCAATATCCCAGAAAGACTCTAGAATAGTACTGATGATAAGTAGCCTGTGACAAAGAAGATTAGGGAAGAAAAAAGGAAGAAAAACATAGCTCAGAAAGAAGGAAAAAGCAGCAAGTAAAAGAAATAAAAGTGATATGATTTGATGAAATTATTTTTGTATCTAGAATGGAGGGAGGGTGGGGTTTGATGGTCCTTTGCCGTGGTGGGCAAAAGAAAGAGGAATGGGAGAAGTATAACTAGAGATGGAGAGAAACTGCAAAAAAGGCCTTGCAGGCACAAGGTCCTGAGTTTGATTCCTGATACCAAAAGAGTTAAAAAAAATACCAATATGAAGCTTGGGTTTGAGTCCCCCCATGACTTATGACTTTGAAAGATATCATAAACTAAATCAATAATCAGTTTTTATTCTCCATCTCATATAGAAACACTACACATCTCTATTCTAAGAAAGGAAGAAAAGGAAGAGAGAGAGAATGTAAGTAAAAGTGAAAGCATTAATTGTGCTGATGGCCTTTGTGTTGCACAAAAGCCCAGGCTGGGGGCTTGACTTGTAATAGCATGAGAGGGAAAGTGAAGGGCATAGGGAGAAGTTTAAATGAAGCTTGGTGCAAGGGCCAGGGAGGCTGTGTCTGATTTATGACCAAACCAGAAAACTAATTTAGCTAACCCTATGCTAAGAAATAACCCTTGGCATGCATCACCTAGGTAAAGAATTAGAAAAATAAAACATTCATTCTTAGTCTATACTTTTACCACACTAGTGCCAACCTCATAGATCATGCTAAAAGCACGTGAGAAAGAAAGAAAGAACATGAAAGAATCAAAAAGATGTTATGTTGTAGTATTTGTGCAGTGCAAAAGATGGGGCAAAGAAAGAGCGATTCTGGGGGTGGGAGGGGAGCTAAGTACGATGAAAGGGAGGAGGGAGTTTCAATGGAAAGTTGGGGAGCGTACAGGAAGATTGGGGCCAATTTACAGTGAAACCAAATAGCTAGTTTAGTTATTTATGAAACAATGCTTGACATGAGAAAACTAGTTTAGCTTGCAAAAACCATAGCTCAGATTCCTGCACTCTTAGTAGTACACCAACCCCAGATCTTTCAAAAGGTAAAACCAGATAAAAGGAGACAAAAATCACACACAAACGCACATGCAGAAAGGCAGAACTGCAGACTCCACTCACTTCTACTGCAGGTAGAATTCAACCAGTGTGCTCTTCCTCCTGAGCCTTAAAATGGAGAGACCTTGTCTTATAGAGCTTGGGGGAGGTTGAGCTCCAGTTCCCTGTGGTGTGACTGCGAGGTTGCAGCCAGTCCTAGAGACTGAGGGTGGCCGTGGGGTCCAGACGGACTGCAGGGACTACTTCTTTAACCTGCAAGCGAGGCTCTGCTGGGTTTCAGTGGTGTCCTCATGGTTGTGGTCAGGTAGAGATTTTCACCTCTGTTGTATGACTGGACCTCTTCAATCATATCAGTCGGGCTGGTCAGGCACCCAGTCTTGCTCTGATCTCTGGCATGACCTCCACAACCTCTGCTCCTTCCCCCCATAGTGATCCCTGCAGCCCTCTGCTCTTCCTGAACTATTCTAGGTGAGTGCACTGAGCAGCGCCTTCCGTGCAACTGCTCTTCTCCAGATTTCCACCCGCACCGAACACTCCCTGAGCCTCTCAGAATCTCCAGCTCATAAAATCTGGGGCCCGGGGAGATGGCTCAGTGGAATAAGCACTTCCCTGGCAAGCGCAAGGGTCTGAGTTCAATCCCCGGTTCTGCAAAAAATCTGTGGCATTTGGGGCTTGGCAGAGGAGGGCACTTCTACTCAGAGTTCAGTAGAGTTTGGGGGGCCGTGAGAGGGAGGTCACAGGCACAGAGCTCAGCAGCTCTTTGTGGGCAATGGGAGGGATCTCACACAGATATCCAGTAGCTATAGTAGGTATTTCCTGGGCCCAGAGCTCGGTGGCATTTGCAGGTGGTGGGAGAGCGCCTGCTATAGTGCTGCTGCACTGTCTTTACTCCCAGTCAACCAGCCCAAGTCCCTGCACTCTCACCTCACTTCTCTATGGATGTTCAGCATCTGTCCCTGGGTCCCTAACCAACCCTGTACCTTTATTGCTCTCGCTCATACATTTCTAGTCCTAAACCAGCCAGTGGCCTCCGGGAGATGATTGATCTGAGGAGTGTCTTCCAGTTGTCTTGGTGGTGCTGCTGCCTGTAGCTTGCTGTAGTGTTTCCTCCTGTATTGATACTTTAAATTCTCAGGTGATGGTCTTGCTGGAGGAGGAAACTGACCAATAAAAGCTAATAGTACTGTTTCCTATCTTGCTGTCTTATTCTCATGGATTTGTTTTAGATCTATTGTATCACTTGAGAACCAAACACAAAACCTGAGAAATATGGCAGAGACAGTGACAGAGTCAGAACAGAGATCTCAGATAAATGAGAGAGAGAGAGAGAGAGAGAGAGAGAGAGAGAGAGAGAGATTGTAATGCAAGACTAGTGAACAAATTGAATGATTTATTGAAAGTTTTATCCATTGGCAAGAAATCTTCTTCCCAAGAGATGAAAAGAAAATGGCCTCAATACTCTATTTCATGAGAAACTGAGCCATGTTTGGCTGAGTTTTTAAAGCAACATATTGGCTAAATGGAAGACTGTTACATGCATAAATAAATCAAGACTAATGAGTTGAAAAAATGTTTATTTCTTTCTAGAATCTACAGGGATCCCATACAACTGTAGTTTCCATTCCAATGTGGAAGTTGTATAGGTGTCTCAAAATGGTAATGTCAATGAATTCATTCAAAATGTCTTTCTAGAAAGATTCAACTTTATGAAGTGTCAATGTCCCCAAAGTGGCCTTTATAAATCCATTTTGTTACTTCTAAAAGGATCATGTTTTTTATTCAGGAAGTGATTGAAACTGGGGATTGAAACTTTTGCCTTCACACTGAGCTATAGGATTTTGTCAAGGTGCTGAATTGTCCAAGCTGGGATTAAATTTGTGACCCTCCTGCCTCAGCCTGCCAGTGTGCTGTGACTAGAGGAGTGTGTCACCACATGCAGCTCATATTCTTTTTAACAGGGCGTGTCCTAGACTGCCCTGGAAGTTAGGTAAATCTTTCTAACATGAATTGAGTAGAAAGCAGGACTCAAGAAAAGGAATTAATGAAGTAGTTAGCTCCCTTGGGCCTTTGGAATTCTGTGATACTCAAAGGGAAATTCTGCCGGTAATGAGTGAACCATGCACTGCAGCTTTATGACAATTTATTCCTTGTCTGTGCATATCTTTGCAAATTCCTGGGGCTGGGGAGATAGCATGGTGGTTTAAGTGCCTGCTTGGCAAGTACAAGAACCCGGGTTTGATCCCTGGTACTGGTTCCTGGTACCACATGCCATGCAGGCCACTGAAAAAGGGCCTGTTGGTACGTTCCTATAATCCCAGGGCTGGGGAAGCTGAGACAGGAGGATCACTATGAGTCTGACCTGTGCAGCAAGATCCTATACCAAATAAGTAAATAAAGTATTAAAAAAATTCCTCACCATGGAATGTGAATATTTGACCAGAAAATAGACAAAAAAGTTGAAAATATCCTTCTGAGGAATCATCAAACAAGAAATACCACAGAATCGCTGACTCCATACGACAGCAGTGGTCAAGGACCCCACAGTCCCCTGTGTACTCATGATAAGGTTTCAGCAGATATGAAGCTAATTGTTACTTAGCAGACTATCTTTGACCCCGATTCAGCCATATGACCCATGGCTATTCATAATTCTTCTTTAGCAATTGGTAAAAATAATAAAAGGACTACTAAAGTCATGAGTCAAGAAGTAGCAGCCAGAATCCAAGGTCAGCCATGAGAAGACAAGTGGAAGCGAAGTGATCTTTAGCTTTTTGAACAAAGCAAGGATAGACAGGTGCTTTCTGCAAAGTGCTCTTTTTGGCACTGAGGCCGTCTGGCTGAGAAGCCTAATCCCTTTACCTATTCATACGTTTTACATCCGAGACACCTTCACTCTCTGGAGCTTGTAAACTACATCAACACGCTCTCAACCCTCCGCGGTCATTGTCAGGCAAGT
Organism: Octodon degus; assembly: GCF_000260255.1. NCBI lineage: Eukaryota > Metazoa > Chordata > Mammalia > Rodentia > Octodontidae > Octodon > Octodon degus. The sequence continues at coordinate 1,457,069 of NW_004524755.1, read as the reverse complement.
CGAGCTTCCACTTCTGAGATACACGTGCCGCAATCCAGCTGAAATCAGCAGGCTTGACTGCACGTGAGTTGCATAGCACCCGGTCTCCGGGAGAGGAGCTTCCTCGCAGTCTTCTGAGCCACATTCCCTCCTTTTCAAGAGGTGGATGCAGGGAGAGACAGGAATGGGATTTCGTATCTTGATTGAGATACTGTTGTGAAATTAGGAATGTAATGTGAATGTCCCTGACACGTGGCTTTTCCTAATTCTGGCTGTATTTCTAGCTCATGGTGGACCACTGGAAGGTTAAGGGATGGCCACAACCTGGAGATTATATTTATGTGGCTTAATCATCTCTTGATGCTAGCAGAACAATTAAGAGATCTGTCCAGTGTTTCGAGGTGCTTCATGTAATAAACCATTATGACAGACTTAGGGGCATTGCATTTTATAGTGCCTTTGTATGAAACGTACCACATCGGTCATCTGTAACTGATAAAGCTTTAATTAGTCAGGTCATTTAGATGTGAAATGAGGACCTAGTGGAGCTGTACACTTGATAATAGCCAGGCAGAAAAGAACATGTGAATAAAAAGATCTTTGCTCTATGCAAAGATGAGAAGCAAGTCCATATCTGTAAGGGCTTTTTTTTTTTGGTTTGTTTGTTTTTTTGTTTTTGTGGAACTGGGGATTGAACTCAGACCCTTGCGCTTGCCAGGGAAGCACTTATTCCACTGAGCCATCTCCCCAGCCCCTGTAAGTTTTAAAAAAATGGATAAAGTCCCAGTGCTTCACCCAAGTTCTTTTCTTGGCATCGTTACTGTACCTTGTCTAAGGTACACATCCTGAGGCTGAGTTAGTAAAGAAATGCACTGAGAGAGTGATGAATTTAGGTCAAACATCTTTTGAAAACGATATTCATATATGTAACCGGTATTAAAAGTTAGTTCACTTTATGCTAAAGAGGCTCTGACCAAACCATTGTCTTTACTGATGGTGGCAACACTATATAACTTTGCAGGGCCACTTGGAAGTATGTCTTCAAATAACTAACTCCATGGTTAGGGTACTACCTTAACACAATGATCTGAAGTATGAAAGGAAAAGTTGTATCAAAAAAATGCACACATAACCACATTTTATTTACACTAATAACAATCAGAAGTAACTTAAACTGTTCAACAATAGGTTGTTTATTTTATGCAATGTCCCATAGCTTTGAAAATCATACTTATATTTTTTGGTCATCAGTAGGAAAAAGCTTATATCATAATGTGAAATGAAAAATTATATACTATACAAACTATTATAGATATTTATTCATTATCATATTCTGCATATTATATGTATATTTAAGGAGCATTTAACACAAAGTTACAACTACATAAAATTATGCCTTTGGCTTGACCTTGGCAGAGAAACAAGGCAAGTGGCTGCAAAAAAACATGTCTTTCTGCGCACTCCACACAACGGCTTATATGCTATGATGTTTCAAGCTTTCATCTATGTATCCAGTATCTTCACGAAATCCACAGGAAATACACCTGTGCTGCACGTGTGAATAGAAGTGTTTGCTGAAGGAGACCTACTAATTGATTTAAGAGTAGATGCTGTATTCTGAAGAGTGATCACTTTGCATGTGACCGATCCCAAACCCTGCTGATATGATGTGTTATATTTGCAACTTTTTGCTATGTCATTTACAAACTCAAGAACAGTCTATACTTATGATCAATTCCTTATTCTCTGCTTCTTCTTCTTCTTTTTTTTTTTTCTGAACCAGGGATTGAACTCAGGCCTTTGCGCTTGCTGGGCATGCGCTTATTCTGCTGAGCCATCTCCCCGGCCCCTATTCCCTGTTTCTTATGGCTTACTTGCTGAAAATTTAGGTTCCACTGTCACACTTCAGTAATGTATTTAAAACCTCTTATTTCTGACAAAGATCGTGGGCATTTTCTTCATTTCTCCACTTCTTTTCCTGTTCTGTGCACAAGGCTTAGAACCTGCTCAGCTCCAGTTGGCTCCTCCTCCTGAAGAAGCCCAAGCAGCTCACACTCATGACCATACTCAGAGCCTCCCTAGTTGCTACTTCCAGTTCTCTCTTGGTTCGGGTTTCAGCGAGGGACCACCCAACACTGGGGTGAGGTGATTACTCTCATTCGTTTTTCCTGAAACCAATTGCAGATGTAATTTGTACTAAAGAAAGAAAGAAAAAGCAGTGGCTCACAGTGTCACAGAGACAGTCATTTCCACCAAGAATTTTGAATATATTATTAGAGAAGTGCAGTTGGAATGACGTGAGGAAGGTGTATCTCTGGTAACAAACGATATGCATTTTAATTCTTGTTGACTCCTGTTTCTGTCCTAGACTTCTGATAACCTAGAAAAGGAACACTTTTTGTCCTGAGTTATTCACTTGTCTGTCCGATTGGTAATATTAAACAATTATCACCATGCCATGTGGAACTGAGTTGAGGATACTTTAAAATGCCACAGAGAATTCTTGATTCTTCACTGATAAGGCAAAATTTGTTGTAGAAAATCAAAGACACTAAATACAAAAATAAAATACTAAAATTTTATAATTTTTGAATGTCTCAAAATTATAAAAAAAAAAAAGTTTTATTTTGGATCCACTTCAGCAAGTACGAAATCTATTAAATTGGAAAGGAACAGAGACAGAAGAGATGAAATGAGTTTCCACCCAAGGGCACCCAAGCTTCGTTTCATTATTTAACTCTGCGTTGTCCTCTGCACCCTTTTACCTCGCAGAGACCCCAGAGCACAGCTAGGCTCCTGTGGCGTATTTCCCTATCTCAGCACACTCTTCTTCAGTAAGTACTGCTTGTTCACTGTGGAGAACACACACACACACACACACACACACACACACACACACACACTCCTCTGTAGTGCTGCAAGCTACTGCCAAGTGGCAATGGCCCAAGAGACAGCAAAACTCCTGGCACCAAGAGGGTGGCTGGGGCCAAGTGATTGTTGCTGAACTTACCTGTGAGGAAAGGTCGGCCTGGGGGGTGTAGGTGGAGCCCGGGGTGGGGGAGGCTGGCTCTGCGCTTTGCAATAGGCCCGGCAGGCTTGGCTGCACCGCCTCTGCCTGAGAAGCGACTGGGAAGCCACAAAGGCAGGGCAGTCAGCTCCGCCCAGCTGCAGAAGCCGCCTTTCCGCCCTCCCTGCACACGAGGGCGCCATGGCAGCCGTGCTGCAGGAGCAGACTGTCCGACCAGCACTGTAGTGAAAACCTTGTCTTACAATGATCCATTTCCTTCAAACCATCGGCACGAATATCATGCATTGCGTGTACCCTGTACTAATTTGCATAAATATTACCAACTTGAGAAAATACCAGTGAGCCAGGGAACAGCGTAGGGACTGTTTTGCATGCATATTTCGTTGGGAGAGGGCTCACAGGTTTGAAGAAGACATGCACTACCGAAATAATACACAGAACCAAAGCTATGAATTTTTTTCCCTAGAAAATGTTGAATACTTCCTTATCACTGCCATTCTGTATTAATGTGCTTCTTTATGGAATCTTTTCAGTGTTGCCTCTACTTTTGCCTCCACACTATCCTAACAGCATCCCCACAATGCATTGCTGTAGTTGGCTTACACCTACTAAGCACCTGCTATGTTCCTTACATTTCTGGATTTGAACTTGCTCAAATTCATTCTGGTAAAAACTGGGTAGAAAAACACCAGTTCCTCAATGTGCCCCTCACAGCAAGCCTGCAGGGTGAGATGTTCCCCTACGTCACGCTATCAAAGATGAGCCCCTCCCCAGGTCGCATACTTGTCCTAAAGTCGTGTTCTTTCCCCATTGTTTCTGCTACATTCTTTGCTACAACCCGATGTCTTTGTTCAGAACATCACATTTCACAGATGTCTAAGTAGTTAAGTAATGACTTTTCTGGTCTTTGTTATTGCAAATTAAAATTATAACTTTAATATCTTAGAGATAAAAATCAATCTCAAAATCCTCCGACTCCAGCCTTTAAAAAAAAAAAAAATTAGTCTGCATCGGACTTCAGATTCACCAGAAATCCTTCTCAGATGTCTTTATTATGGTTCCGCTTCTCTCTCTGGGGTGTTGATTGTTGGGTCTACTCTTGCAGAGTTCTTTACATCTCAAAAAAATGTGCTCTGTAAAGAGAGCATATCCTGGGATTGGCCACACTGGGCACTGATTCTATATGAACGAAGCAAAAAGGACTCATTTGAAGAATCTTCAAAACAAGAATTAGAGTTCAGTTGGCTGAAGGAAACTAATTTCTTGGAATTGAGGAGGGCTGTGGTTTTACCCCTCCCCCCATAATTTCATGACATCTAGAGACAGATTGGGTTGTTGAAGCTTGGTGAGTGGGTATCACTACTGGCAAGTAGGAGATGGGGCGCAGAAGCTGCCAAGCACCGTAAAGTGCCCGGGACAGTTCTATTACTCCTCTCCCAGGACAAAGAATTTTCAGGCTCAAAGTGTCAATAAGGCAGAAGTGAAGTGGATCACTCCTGTGGTAGAGAAAGAGGGTAAAGAAAGAGGAGAGGTGACTTTGTCATTTTGAAACTTGATGACTCCAGATATGGTGATGTTGATGGGAACCATATGAAACCCCAAAGTTTTGAGTAGGTCCTGGATAAGGGCACGATTTGTTGCAGCCTGCTGGAGCTGGAGGTCAGTATACACCACAGCTGGCAGAACCAGTTGGCAGAAAAACTGTTAAACTGAGGTGAGGGGGTGGGGAGAGCAGGAATACAGAAGTAATTCACTTCCGGGTGATAGCTGAGACCACAAAGTGGCTGAAGTGATCAAGGACATATGGCAAAACAGGAGTCAAAGCATTTTACCAGTGCTTTAGCAGCATAAATCCTTCATAAACAGAGAATTTCTGAGTGATACACTAAGAATTATTCTTGTTTTGCCCATCTGTTTCAACACACACAATCAGAATTTGAAAACCAACCTTTCTAAAATAAAGGTTCCTGGACAGATTTAATTTTACTTGTGTTAACAGTTTATTTCTTTTACCTTGACATCATTCTTTTTAAATTTGAAGCAAAAGTTACTGGATTTAGTATTTATTTTTGATTAGGGTTTCCACACAGAGATTGCAACATGTCAGTGTCAAGAGAGTTTGGAGATATTTTTGCCATGAATCAAGATCAGAAAGGATGCCTGTGAAGAGGGGTGGAGCCTGTCTTATTTTAGGGTTGTCTACTCTCTGGCTTGATTTCAAAGAGCTTAATAGTATCAGTTTATAATTGCTAAACATGGAATCATTGGAATAACACACACTTGTGTAGCCTACAATGAATACTGTCTTTAGCATGAACATTTTCTTTGTCACAGCACCTCGAGACAGGGCAGCCACACCATCATGTCATGAATGTGCCCAATTCCTTGGCTCCCCCCACTTTCTCTGGAGAAATTGTGGGATGGGGGTTTCTCAGCCATGCTACTCGAGGCTGAACCATTTCAATGACCTAGGTGAGGGGTCACACCCAGGCATCCTTCCTGCCTTCTAAGGCAAGACCCACAGCCAGGTTAAGACGCGCTCGCTTATACATGCTTGTAACTCCATTTATCTGATCCTAGAAAATCCCCAGTTGTTTGGCAATGTTGCTACTGAAGAATCCACTATAGGCAGAGAAGACACCCACCAGTTCTGTAGGAGGGTGAGTCCGGAGCGACTGGGGCCTGCAAGGCCCTCAGACATGGTGGAGTTGGAGTTTCCCTGATTGAAGGAACAGGTTTGGTTCCGCTTAGCTCCTTTATAATGATTTTTTTTTTACTTCATTGCTTATGTCTTGAGTATTCATGGCTTCATCTGTTCTATGTTTTGAATAATATTTACAGCTCTGCTAGTCATGCCCTTAAATATAGTCTTAACTTTATTATTCAAATAGATGTCTCATACTGCTGAATAACGCATGACCCACACATGCCAAGAATGAACTGGACGGTGCCGTGAAATCTTCCACCCACGCTCCTGGAAATGTGTGGAATGCAACATTGGATCTCAGCTGCAATGCTGTCTGCAGGGCTGGCTGCGCTGATTGGAGTGGAAGCCACCTACTTCTTTCATTAAGGGACCTGAAAATGTGTGTGTGGAAATTTCTCCCTCAGGCCTGCCATTGTATTTGAAATTCTCACCATCACAGAGTTCTTTATGCAAGGCATCTCTTCAGCAAGAGCACCATTAATAAAGGGTCTACCAGCACACGGTGCAGATAGGAACACCAGTTCAATGCAGGCCCATTTTTGTTTTGGCATAAATCTCTCTCTCTCTCTCTCTCTCTCTCTCTCTCTCTCTCTCTCTCTCTCTTTCTCTCCCCCATACTTCTGCTCTTTCTTAGAAAGGGGAGTTTGCAGAAAATGGGAGGAGGAGACTTTGTTTTTAAGTCAAGGTCAGAAGTCAGCACTGATAAGGCAGAATAGGCAATGTCCCATGGGCCTGCTGTGATGGGGACCTGGAGGCCCGGGTGGAAGAGGGTGCTACTGGAGAGGGCATTGCCTGGAGATGTGCTGTCCCTTGGAAACACTAGTACATGCTGTTTCTAATCACAGCATGAGTAGTGAGATCAACAACAACTCCCAGGGCTCTTTATTGGGTGTTATGATTTAAAATTGTGCATTTCCTATTTTTATCTCATTTTCTTCTTACAATAACTATAGATAGATAAGCTTAGAAAGGGTCATGCTGGCAGATGTATGGAGCTAACAGGGCTTCAAAGCAAGCAGGCCTGAGTCCCAACCCATGATGCTAGCTGCTGTCCACAATGCCTCTTTACTCTGTTCTCCTTGAATTCTTGTCACTTCTTCAGGCTTACACTCTAGCTGTCTGTTTTTTTCCTTGTCATGACCATCTTAATCCTCTTTTATAACTGCTAGAACATTTGTTTCTTTGAGGACAATGTAAAATATTGAAAAATCACCTCCCTAAAAGTTTTTCTTGATATATGATCTACTGTATTCCTTATTACAGTTAAATGGAGGAACTTTGCACTATTCCCACCAGATTATGAGACATCCACGAAAGGAAAGAATTCTTTTTTGAATCATATATGAAACACAGAGTTTAGTTCTACCCTTTGAAAACAGCAAATAACCAATAGACACTTTTGAATGAACGAATTTGGTCATAAATATCTTATACTAAAATGGAGAAATAATCCAACTTCATCCCAAATTTACTAACAGAGATTAAGTTATGCCCACTAGAATTTACTTTAAAAGGCAGAAAACTTACAGAGTACTTCTAAGAATGCCTTAGCTTTAGTTAAGAGTTTTATTAGTTGTCCAGACAATTTTTATGCAAGTCACTAATTTTCTTATGATTGGGGAATTGAAGGTTTTATGTGTATCCTCAAGTGTCAAGGTTTAAGTGGGATATGATGATACTTAATTTTGTTCTTCCATAGCTAATATTTTTTATGCATATGCTTTAATCATTTTTTTCTTTACAATTAGTTTTAGGCAGTTTCAATTTTGTGTATCTTGGTATGATTTTATTCAAATTTCTTGTGAAAAAAGTTCATTTTTCTTGGAAATGTGGTGCTATAATTTCAACTAAATTCAGAAATTTTGCATCTTTAGATATTTTTTGCCTACCCCTTTGTACCTTGAGACTTTAAATATGGATATAAGCTTTTTGATTTTGGCACAGAGTGAATTATTATATGACTGATCTGTAAATTCTTACTTCTTCATTTTTATTTTGGACAATTTTATTGTTATATTCATTTAAGTCTGTGAATAATTTATTTACAATGTGCAATCTATTATTAATCTCATGCTATGTATTCATTTCGGAAACCCACGAGGCGCAGTGCCAGTGGAAAATGAGGCACACGGGGTAGTTACCGCTCCTCGTGGCCTGAGATCCCAGAAATTCATGTGTTTGTATTTCTTCATTTTAAAATTTTATTTGTGCTTTAATGACACTAAGTTCTTCAAAAAAGTAAGACAAGATGACATACCTTTTTTTCTTAAATGTATTTGGTACAAAGTTTCACTCTGCAGCTCGGACGCCCCAGCGCTGGTGTTCCAGGCGTGTGCCACCGTGCCTGATCAGGGTGGCTGGTGTGGCATGTGGTGCTGGGGATGCTGGGGATCGAACCCGGTTCCTGCGCTTGCCTAAGCAGGTGCTTAGTCTGCTGAGGTATCTCACCGGCCCTGATGGTATACTTTTCCGTGAAATTATATATTTAGACATCTGTGCTTGTTTTATACTTGTCAAAATTAAATATAATCGATTATATATGAAAACAGAACTACTTCTAAAAAAAGAAACATATTCATTGAGGTTTCATCTTGTCCAGGTAGACCGTGTGTGTGTGTGGGGGGGGGTGTGTGTGTGAACATTTCCTTTTCCTTTTTTCTTTTAGTAATAAAAAAAATAGTTGCTATCTCTATGAAAGACTTGGTAAAGGCAGTGATTTTCAACATTTATGCAGATTATTTTCTAGCCTAAATACTTAGCAGTCCATTCATTCCTTCTGCGTGCAGTTGTGGAGATTGCATGCTTTGTTGGACGTATCACCAGGTGATGCTAGCTGTCTAACTGTGCTAGAGACTCAGGCGCGGGGAGTCCGGAGTCCAGGGAGGTGGGCACCACTACAAAGGAAATGTGGATCTGGTGCAGCTGTAAGCTGAGGTGGCAGCGAAACGATCAGCTTGAGTCACTGGCCCAGGAAGGGCTTCCCAGTGCGATGGCCGGATGCCACAGCATTCTGTGCATGTTGTGCAGCTCCTCCAAGTTGGAAGGTAGCACCGGTGACTGGCCTGAGCTCTATGACTGCCCCCAAATGTCACATGCTGGACCCTCCTAGACCTCCATGACATCTGAGGCATCCCAAGTGCCTTTTAGTTAGGATCCCAATGCTAGACTAAGAGAGAGCACCAGAGAACACAGACACGCTGGGTATCCAGCAGGTGACTGAGCTGGTGTCCATTTCCTTCAACAAAAATGCAACATGAGATTTTGCTGTAGATTTTGTTAATTAATTCATGCAAAGCAAGTAGAATATTGCCTGGCAAATACAAGTGCTTTTATGACTTCACTCAGTTTTTTATGGAGTTTGCTTCTATTGGGCCCGAAGACGTTTTTAGACTCCATCCTAATAGAACAGTGTAGATAGTCACTATCACAAGACTGGAGTTGGCATATCCACAAAATTGTCACCATTTTTTTCCTACACAGATATAAATGAACTTTATTTTGACTTTTATGAAACTGAAGAGCTCTCAAAAGAGTGTGTTCTAAAAAGTCTTGTGGGACGTTGCTTTTATTAATCTGTTCACTGATCCTTTTTCGATCGTTACTTCATATTGCAAGGTCAAACTCCATCCTAAACTCACAAGGGGTGACCAAGAAGTAAAGTGAACGTTCAAACTTTAACAATGGATTACACGGAGAGACGGAGGGCTTTTAATGCTCCTCAAAATACTTCCCTGCACTTCAAGCACATCTAAGTTTTTCTTGCCACTTTCAGAAGCAGTTCTGAAGTGTCTTTATGAGGTGTGATCAAAAAATCAGTGAGTGCTGCTGCCGAGGGCCACCCCAACAGAAAGGCGGCCTTCCAAAGCGTTACAATGTGTCCTCATGCACTTTCCTTACCAGATCTGGTGCCAGGAAAATTCTAGCTCTTCGGCAAAGCTAAAATGACCATGACGGTGAAGCATTTTGAATTGATTCCGGACATCAAGGTAACCGTGACAACATAATTGTAGAAATTTGCATTGTAACAGAGATTTGCTAAAATATACATGGCTTAACAGTCCTTTGGTAAAATGTTGGAGGTGCCTCCCCAGCCATCCTGAGGGGGTAAAAGAGCGCACATCTCTTGGGGTGAGCTGAGATCCAGGTCACTTGTGTTCCCTGCTTCCCTGCTCTTTGCAACAGCAAATGCTTTCCCTGATTTCAAAAGCAGTGTGGGACTCCTACAGTTAAGACTGAGAAATGTGCTACAATCAGAGTTCTTAAACTGCATGGGAATGAATATTTCTGGCAGATAGCAGATTTATCCTCCAAGATATTTGAAAAAAAAAATATATATATACATGCAGCAGCTCTATATGGAATAATTAAAGGTGTAAAAAAGCAGAGAGAAGCATCACAGTGGGCTGGAGACCCTGCCTAGGCTTCATAAGTACTCAGAAATGTGGGGAACAAGACTACTGCACACAGCAATCCATGTTGAAGGAGAAGCCTAGCAGATGATTTTCAATAGCCGGGGTGTTTAGAGAAGCAGGCAGGCCACCTCTGGACCCCAGTCCTGCTTCCAGGCACCAGGCTGGCAGCTATGCTCGCCTCCATCCATCCTCGCACTCCTTCTGCTGGGGTCAGAGCTCAGCAAGTGGCGTATTTGCAAAAGAGAACTTGCTCAGGGCAGGGCACAAAGGCAGATGTGAGCCCAACAATCACTCAGAGAGCAGTGATTGAGTTGGGCCTGTGGAAGCCTAGGAAAAGAAAGGACCAAGGGCCCATCCTGGCTGAGGATCCAGAACCAGGAACTGAACAGCCTATGGGACAACAGGTCCTGGGGGCATGCAGTGCCTAAGACTAGTGTGACATACAGGTACAAGGGAGGCACAGGAGCAGTGCCAGAGTGGAATTCCCAACGCTGCCCAGCTCTGTGTCTATGCAGGACCCTGTCCACTGCCTACTGGTACCTGGTGAGCTCCCTCCCACTGGCTCTCAGTGGTGCTGAATTCCAGGCACAAGAACCCTCCTTCACCAAACACTAAGTGCCACTGAGTTCACGGGCTGGATAGATCCTGAGAGACATGGAGAGAGATTGATACCACGGAGACTAGAGTCGTGGGGTCAGGGGTCACACAGGGTACTCACGTGGAGCAGCATAGAATGTGCAGACATAAGCAGTTGCAGGGCTCAGCACAGAAGGAAAGGGACCGAGATAGAGAAAAGTCCTTCCAGAGATCTGCAGAAGACTGGTGTTTGACAAGTTCCACTGTGCCCTTCTCCCTCAAATACAAGTGAAGGAGTCCAGTCCTAAGACAGAGAAAAAATAATCATCTAGACAAGCACACAGGAGGGTAGCAGAAAGCCAAGAGAGCCGTGCCTGCAGAGGGGCAGAGCAGCAATCTGGGAAGGCTAAGCAAGCCCCTCCAGCACCTGGAAGGCAGGAGAACAAATCACTGGAAGGGCCCAGCTTCAAAACAGGTCGAGATGTGCACCTTGCTAGTCCTGACTATGGCAGAGTGGAGCTCAGGCTTCCACAGCTGCTACAAGGCATGGGAGGAAGCACACGCTGGTCCAGCTCAGACTGCTGGGCACAGAGGACGGAGGGGCTCTTCTTGGGTCCTTTTATGCAGAGTGGTTGGTTCTGACCTTCTTAGAGCTCCCTGCCATCATCAATCACATTTCCCTTCCTGTTCTTGCTTTTCTTTGTGCCCACGAGTAAACACACACACACACACACACACACACACACACACACACACCCCTTTTTCCTTTCTTTCAGTCCTACCTCTTTTCTTTATTTAGTTTGCCATTATCTTTTTTTTTTTTTTTTTTTTTTCGGAATCAGGGATTGAACTCAGACCCTTGTGCTTACCAGGCAAGTTCTTATTCTATTGAGCCATCTCCCCAGCGTCCCCATTATCTCTTTTTTCTTCTTTTTCTTCACTTCTTTCTCAACAGTTTCCTTCCTTTCATTCTTCTTCCCTCAGCCCCCATGCCCTAGCCAACTGATCATCAATAGTATTAAATGATGTCCCTTGGTTACTGAAAAAAGTGGGAAATACTTAAAACACAACACTCTCTGAATTATATGTCTGATACATGGAGGGTCACACACTTCAAGGCGAAGAGACATGGGGCAAAGCTTCACAAGGCCTCAAATAAAAGGTAATGCCAATCCAGGTCAGGAAATAAATCAGTACTTCTCAAAATACTCAATAATTCTCAAATTCTTCTATGAAATTAAGAGGAGGGAAACTTTCACACTCATTCCTTGAAGCTAACATTTCCAGACCAGTTTCTGTAATGAACATAGATGCAAAATTCTTCAACAATGTACTTGAAAATAGAGTGCAACAAGATGTTAAAAAGATCATACATCTCAACCAGGTCAGCTTCATGCCACACAGATTTCAACTTATCTGAATCGGTAAAAGTAACACAGCTCATACGCAGATATAAGGATGAAAATCACATGATCATCTCACTAGATGCAGAAAAAGCCTTTGATAAAGACTAACATACACTCATGACAAAAAAGACCTGATAAAAATGAGGACAGGAGGACCTGACTTAAAACCAATAAAAGCCATTAATGGCAAACCCACGGGTAACACACGGTAAACGGGAACAACTGAAAGCACACTCTCCTGGCTGTCTTCCCGAGAGAGTTCACGGTAGGATTAGACACTGGTACACGTTGCCGAGCATGGTGTGGTTCATAACAGCTGCATGACAGAAGTGGCCTATGGACCAGCAGCAGCTGAATGGATAAAGCAAAGTGGTACACATGTAGCAGAGCATCACTCAGCTAGAAAGAAGGATCACCTTGTGTAGTGTATTTGGGGACCAGAAGGACAAGGGAGGTAAATCAGCTATATGTACTTTTCGGTCCTTAACCCCTTTTATGCTCTTGAAAATTATTGCAGGAACTCTGAGAGCTTTTCTTCATGTGTGTCACAGCTATCAGTGCTTAGCACATGAGGTTTAAACCTGGGAAACTAAAAACAATATTTATCAATTAATTTTGAAAGGACTGCAGTAAAGTATTGTATGGCAATGGAAGTATGAGGGATTTTCATGAAAATTATATTTAGGAAACAGTATTGCCTGCTGTCATTGGTGGCAACAGGGATGTACCTCGAGGATGTCATGTTATGTGAAGTAAACAAAATGAAGAAGTGAAACCAGTCATCCTCATGCATAGGCAGAAGCTGAAAGACTTGATTAATCGAAGTTGAGAGTGGAGATGTGGTTATAGTTGGCTGGGCAGGGTAAGGGAGAGAAGGGAATCAGGTGAAGTGGGCTAACAGCTAGGACATTATTTAAGGGAGGAGGAGAAAGTGCCAGCACTGCCACAATAGGGAACATGTAGTTAACAAAAAATTGATCGTGTGTTTCAATCGGATAAGAAGAGAAGACTTTGAATGTTCTTGCTGCAAAAAATGATAAATATTGGAGGTGTTGGTATGCTAATTACCTGAATTGGATCATTACACGGTGGACACCTGACTTGGAGCACTGCTGCACCCTCTAACTATGTACAGTTATTGTGTGCCAATTAAAAACGAAATAAAAATATGCTGAGAGGATAGACAGTGTTTTGCGTTTTTCGAAATGTCTCTGATTTCTGGCTTGATAGCAGAGTTCGATTTTCCTGTTTCTGGGTCCTCCCTTCCCTTTGGAGTCTATGCCATGCAGCTTCTGGAAGACTCCACTGACAGCATGGGGCAGAAGAGACAAATCACTCTCATTGTCCTCATGAGAACAGTTTTGATGTCACAGACCCAGAGGTAGGGCCTTGGGCACAGGCCTGGTCTCTTCCTGCCCTTTGGAAACTTCCACGTCTACAATATGTCTTGAAGGAAGAAAGACCTTGATACTAGAAGGCGATGTGAGGTATAGAAGCGACGGTACCAAGAATAAAGTGGCTCTGTACATAATGTTTCAAATATGCGTTGTATGAATATAATCCAGCGAACAACATTTAATTAGTAGAGTATGTGAATATGAATGACGAGTGTTTGCAAAGGGAGATATAATAAATATGACAATACACTAATGACATAGTATTTACTGGAAACCTTCCGGGTACTATGCTAAGCACAAGATTTTAGTCCTATGCTAACCTTGTGAAAATTTGCTCTTACTGTTATCCTTTTGTAATTGGGAAACAGAGGACCAGAAGAAACAAAGTCACTTGTCTGCAGTGGTAAAGTCAGCAAGCGATGCAGACGTGCCTCTGTGCCTGCAGTCTACCTTGGCGAGGGTGATGGTTTAAACAGTGTTTAAAGCTGAGAAACAGAGATGTAGGGGTGGAGGGTAACTTCGCATTAGGCACAAATAGGTTTCTGTCTAATGGACCTAGTATGTGCGCACAACCTCAGTTAAAAACTGAATATCATAAGAAAGCGTTCTTAAATTTATAACCTAGTGGAGATAAAACCTCTTAACTCATGGAAAAAATGTATATATAAAGCACACAATAAAAGTAGCAAATAATAACAAAAATCTTGCTTTTGGAGCTATGGGCATTTCTAGGCCAAACAGTGTGGAGTGGGTCTGGTGCAGACAAAGGAGGAAGTGATTTGTGATCATCTTAGAAGATGCATGGATTTTGGAACGACAAACAGGTAGCAGTAGGGGACTTCAGTGGGCATCAGAGTGACACCAAAAGAATAGTCATGTTTGACAAAGAAGATAATAAGTGAACTGATTTTACTTGAGTATAAATTTTGTTTAGGAGAAGCTTATATCAGGTAGTGCCTAAATTAGGTCAAGGCTATGGAAGTCATGGAACACAAAAATGAGATAAGCTTTGAAATGCAGAGAGAGAAACCAGAACGTACCCCAAATCCAGCTCTGTAAAAGTGGTGAATCGTCTAAAGGAATCATGAGGGGCCGGGGAGATAGCACAGTAGAATAAACACCTGCCTGGCAAGTGCAAAGACCAGAGTTCAATCCTTGGTTCCACCAAAACAAACAAACAAACAACAACAACAACAAAAAAACACTTTCTACTTTAAAAAATAAATAAAATAAAGGAATGATCATTTCCTAGTGCAAAGATTTGATGCTGTGGAGACCAGGTTTAAAAGCCGACTGACCAGTCTGTCCCCTGTGGTGTGTGATACATCAAGTGAGCGCTATCACAGACATTTTTACACTTCATGTTGATCATGTCCTGTGAGTCTCATACCCTTCATCTTTTGGAAGATAACAGAACAGCTGTAATGACCTCCTGCCTGGGTTATTGTCTGCAGCTTTTCCTGTTCTTTTTATCAACTCTCTGTCTTCATCTGGTCACCATATTTTCCTATGTGTCTTTGAGTTGGGTTTTTGTGTAGCTGAAAAAAGTCCCATGTCACACAGTGCCCAGGAGATAAATCCAGGGAACAAACAAGCTCAAGCTTGCAAAGACAAGACCTTTTGTTGACTGTTCTATTGATCATGTATGATCAGAATCAGTTCTTTATTCTTCAGTCTTTTTATACATGACTGGGGAGAACATCCACACTACTGCTTGAAAATGTTGAAAAATATTGACACCCTCTCAGATTGCTAAAAATCATTGCCTAAAATCTTAAAGCTTTACATTGCTATTGAATTTAAACAACACTGTGGCATACGTTGTGTTTTAATTACTAGCTAGGTTTCTAAATGTAGACTGTAATTTGATAAAATATCTGTAATGTAGGCAAGCTACTAGAGCTAAACATCCTTGCCATTTGCTTATACATATTGTATGTGTACACGGCGGGTACCATATGCACACATATGGTAACTTGCTATAGACCTCCAAGACTTGGACCTGGTTTTTCAGTAGTTCCATTTGGGGAGATTCAGAACAGCATTTGTGGTCATAAGAGAGAACAGAAATGACTTCAGCAGAATCAAAATTTGTGGATTTGATTTATAACATGCATCTTCCTGCTGACTCTGATAGAAGCATGAGTTGCACTGGAATGGGGTGTCCTGCAGTTTATGAAACACTTGCTTAATTTTCACTGGGGTAGTAAAGCACTTAACTGTGGAACAAGGCCAGCAAACCAGCAGTGTTTTAGTTGTGGAAGGCAAGGAGGGGGGACATGGTGTGCGCCAGTGAGCTGGGAGACAGCTGGCTGGCAGGCAAGCCTTTGGCCACTTGTTTTATATGCAGTAGGAACCACTGAACAGTTTAAGCAGGACAGTAACTTTAATGAATTTACATGCATAAGATTCTCCCAGGGAGCTGCAAAGAAATGGACTCTGGAGATGTGAGGGTGAAAGCACAGGATGCAGTCAGGAGCTCCCGAGGTCCTTCAGGACGTGCTGGGATCTGGGGCCTGAATTCAAGGCTAAGGAAGATTCAGCCTCAGTTTCCCTTGCCTGTGTCAGTTCCATCTCAGGCTGGGGAAGAGCTTCAATGAGGTACCAAGGGATATTTGACTTTATAATTTTTGTGAAAATAAGATCATTTAGCCACTAAGATGTCTAGGGGGTTGGTTCTTTCCAGTCTGTCTTTCTCTCTGGAAGAGCCCGAGGCCCCTAAAATCACCCTCAGGAAACTGATGTGTCACATGCCATCATTGAGCAAAATGTCTAAGCCATTGTCAGCTCCTTTCAAGCTGGGGAGCTTTCTCTAAAGGGCAATGAGGACTTTATTTCTTAGTTTTAACTCACTCATCACCTGAAGCACTTCAGTAAGACATAAGCACATGGTCTAAAACCAGTGCTGTCGTGGGGAATTTGAGTTGAATGTCTTTTCAGCCAGTCTGAAAATGTACTTTGGGACAACTCCATCCAACAGATGAAAGAGACTTGTTCGATAATCTCTACATGTATCAGGGAATCAAGGAAATACAGATTGAAAACTAATAAAGATTAGCAACAAAATCTTTAGATACCAAGAAGTGGCTTGTGTGACCCCAAGTTTTCAAAATTTCATTAACTCATTAAGAGGAAGAGATAAATTTTGAGTTGAAGTAAATTGACAGCTCACTGATTGTCTGATTATCCAATTAATAAAGAAGAGAGAATCATAATAACATATTGAGAAAAGGTTTAAAATTTTTGCTATTTGGAGAGGTGAACATAATATAAAACTAATAATGAATTATTCCCAATGAAAACATCAGCAATAAATTATTTAAAGAGCTTTGTAGATTGAAAGGGTTTTTAAGAGTACTTATTGCAGAGGAAAATTGAACTGCTCTTTAAGCTTGCAGTTTATCTATAAAAGAAACTAGAAAACAATCTTTCTGAAGTTGACAAAAATCTCACATGCTTACAGAATATTACAATAGTGTGTTACAAATGCAAGAGAAGCTTTGTGAGCCACCAGGAATCTCTTCAACTTTCTAGAGGAAAGACTACACTATCTACTGTCTTTATCCAAGACTATTTCACAAAAATTATCATATGAAGAGGTGATCAGAATATGCAAAATCAGAGAAGAGTGTGAATTTGTCAAGGAGTAAAAATAGCATGCCATTTTTGTCTTGATTTTTGTAAAATTCATAGTAGCTGCAAGGTGTTCCAGGTGCCTGGCTTCTCATCCTAAATTCATGCTCTCATATTTTCGAAACAGAATTTTGCATTCATAACCGAACTTGTCTTTCTGTAAATGTACTGCACATGTCTCAGCTGTCACAAAATCTGAATCTGCCCCTTAGACTGGCTTGTGGCTGGGCAGATGGAGAAATTTTCACATGGACATTTTCACTTTGAGGTTTGGAGGTAGAATGCACTTTATATTTTATTAAAGCCCCTGAATGAGTTAAAACTGAAGTAAAATGACTCCTCTACAGCTGTCCAAATTGGAAGGTGCAAACTAGGGTCTGGATCAGATCAGGAGGATGGGTTCTGGCTTCACATGGCATCTGATGGAGTGCTCAGCCCTGGTCCTTTGTTTTTATTCTTTACTAGCACACATTTGCAGCCCACGATGTTTACGTTCCCTGTAGACTCGGTGCACACACATGGCACACCTGCCCTCCTTTCTATCTTCTTTCCCTCTTCTCCCACTCTGCTCTCTCTGTCTCCTGATATCTGTCCCATTTGGGAATGATCTGTCTCCGTATTGCTTATCATTGATCCATTATTGTGCCCTTCCGTTTCCTTATACTTCAGGGATTCCTACAGAAGAGAAGCCAAGTGACAGTCAAGCTCATGTGTCTGTTTTAGTTCACTTAACATTATGGTTTTGGAAGTGCTGTTGTTCTTAGGAGGATGTGTGGTATTTGAAACTGGGGGAAATGCTTTGTCCATTCTCTGACCTATCTGCAGGCATGGCCCATTCTGCTATAGGTTTCCAGAGTTTCAGGTATAAAGGAGTCTCTCTTCATTGTCACCTGCTTGTTCCTTGCCACCCAGCCAACGCCTATGCTCTAGTAGAGCCAGGAGCCCTTTGGCTGACTGGGCAGCAGAACCCATGGTGGGACCTGAGTGAGGGACAGGGTTGTCCTGCTGTGCTGCGGGAGGGGCGGGGTAGGACCCTCAGGTCAAAGAGTGGTGAGAGAAGAAAGCCACACATTGCCAAGAACCACAGCAAAGCGCACCTCCGATGGCTGTCAGCCATCCAACCTAGCTTGCTTGCATTCTTTTCGGCAGATCTAAGGGTAGGAATGTAGTGGCATGAGTAATTTTGAAGGATTTCTACCCAACAGAGCCATTGCCTAAGTGATGTTACTGAAACTTCTTTCAACATCTGAAAGGTCTTCTTTATGCATTTCTCAACTACTTAGGTAAAGCTTATTTTAATCATCTCGGCAAGAATCATATTTATCTCTTTGGGAACCACAGAATTATTAGTATTCTTGTTTTTGAAGTGTTAACTTCAGTTAGTTCCTGCTTGACCACCTCACAAACCTTGAATTCTCACTTCTTTCCTTTGATCATTTTAAGGGAGAGGACAGGATTGAGACTTTCAGATGTCTGAGCACACGCTTAAATGTACCACAAGTTGTTTTTGCTGGGAGAAAACAAGCGTTCTAAAAACAGGGTGTTTCTGAATGTTCCATCCTATCTCCACAGCAAGGATTTGGCTTGTGTTCTCTCAGGCACCACACCCTTAATTGGCCATCATAAATCCTGCGGCTCCCAGCACCCAGAGCTTTGCCAGCAGAGATAGCAGCTTTTCTGGTTTGCTCTTTCATTTTCTGGGGTTCTGCTTGTGGGGCCTCTAAATTAGGACAGTGCTTGACACGGACTTCAGTTATCATTTGAATTCTGGGCTTTAATTACTCCTCTCCTATGCTCTTTAAGAAGTGTGGTACAAACCGGGGCTGGGACGGGTTTCCAGCAGACTGGCCTTCCTGTGCCAGAGCTCAGTCTTGTCTCGGGGAGCTAATGCTAGCCAGCCACAGTTTATTTCTTTCTGGATGGCTCCAATGTGGTACTTGAAACTATGCGAGAGATGCTCAAGCACAGCAAGAGGGAGTTTGAAAGAAAAGAGAGACAACCGAGGACAGGAGAAGGATCCCACTGGGATTGAGATTTTTTTAAAATTTGTAATGAAATTTCATTTTTCTGTGTTCTCTTCCCTATATAATTTTGGACTACATAAGATCAAACAACCCAAGTTTCTAAGTAGCATTTAAAATAAAATTGTTTGAAAAAAATCTTACTGTAAGAAAGAACGTTCTACTGAGAAGTGGATCTTGAATTGCTATCTTGGTCTCTGGGAACATTTAGTATAAACAATTTTTTTCTGTATATTGGATGAATATAAATATCTAAAATCAGTACAAAAATACAATAGTTTTTCTACTGTAACTTGAAAATAATACTTCTAATGAAATTATGATGTTTTTCATTCTATGTCCCTCTAAAAAAATGCACACACACACACACACACACACACACACACACACACTGCATAAACACCGGCCCTGTACACCCTTAGAAGTAAGTTTATGTAAATAGAATATGTGGCTTTTCTCTCTTTGTTCTGATTCAGTATTTGTATGTTACTGTTGAATCAAACTACTAACAAGACACAAATGGTGTCACTTTTCTTCTTTTAGTACAAGATGTATAGACCCTCTAGTCATGTCTCTGAAGTCCTCTGACTTGGTCTGTGGAGAATTACGGAAGCTTGCAGTCCGTGTCTCCTAACATATGTGACAGTCTTGGCCCAAGTGTGACCACTCTATGTGAATGGAAAAGTGACAGTGGCGACACTGGAGCCCGTGTCTAAGCCTTGCTCCAATTCCTCTATAGAGAAGAGCGAATGCTTTCTTTTTCATTGCTTTTCATTTGTTAGGACACCTCATGCTGTATCAATACTGTAATTTGTATTTTTTTACTTTTTATTATTATTTTTTGTATTTAGGACAGGGTGTACAGGATGTATAGGGTCTCACTGTGTAGATTGGACTCGTAGTGATCCTCCTGTTTACAGCCTCCCAAGTGCTGGGATTACAGGCACACACCACCACACCCAGTCCTAATTGCTGTCTCAGCGTGCCCTGGGGGTGGGGCCTGCACAGCAGGCACAGGGGTGGAACTCCCGGCTCCTTTGTCTGCCTAATCAGGCGCTTTAACCCACTGAGCTATTTGGCTGGCCATAGTATTGTGAATTTTAACCCCCACCAGAAATGGAAGCGATGGCCTGATTGTTGCACAATTAATCACTGTGCCTTTGGCCCTGTCTCTTTCCACTGCTCCTAGCTGGTCCTCAGGGCCAGCTCCTCCTCCCTAGTTACAATATCCAAACATTTAGAGTCTGACCTACTTATCAATGAACATGCCCAGAAGTGCCATGCTGTGATGAGGACCAGAATTAGCAAAAACTAAACAAATGCATAGCTAATTTATACATTCTGTACCCTCCGTGACAGTAGCTGCTCGAAGCAGCAGAGAGCCCCCTCCAGCTGGTGTGCTATGCTTTTTTGTTGAATGAATGAATGAATGAATGAATGAATGAATGAATGAATGAGAACTTGATGCATCACCGGTAGCCGGATTTGGTTTCGGTGTGAACACAGCAACCTGCCTGGAATAGCCGCTGTTGGAGGACGAGTTCTGACTTGACCTGAAGGCTTCATTCGTTGGTCACCGTTGAGCCAGTATCCTTAATTGTCAGCATCGGAGCAGGCAACGACCAGGTGATTCCAGTCATCCAGCCAACTTGGAGACCAGACATCTGGACAGCTATCAGTGAGGGAGCCAATGTTTCTTTCAAACATCTGGATATTTAAAAATCTTTGTGATTAGTTGTTCTGAAAGTCTTAAATTCATAGGCCATAGAAACAAAAGAGTAAAAACATCTTGATGAATCTCTATAGGACTATTTATTTTGGCCAGATTTTTTTTTTTTTTTTTTAAAGAACAACCTTCTTTAGTTCTCCTTTCTTGAGAGACAGGGCACCTAACTATACTGAAAGAGGGGTTATAATATCTTCTGAAGACAGAAAATACATTTACTTTTCTTTTGTTTTTTAAATTCTCATTTCATGCCAGATCTGTGTGAAATTTGCACTTAAATGGAACAGTTCTGAGACATGCTTTGGGGAGACTGGGGTCCCTCACATCTCAGTGACACCCCATGTGTGTGTCCCCGTGGGAGTCTTACCCATGTGCATTTTCCTGTCACATCAGCACCAGGGGATTGTCACTACTGTTTCACAAGCTGCTGGCTGTGTGCTGTTCTGGCTTTGACCTTCACCTGTGTCTCAGGGACCATGACTGTGTTGTGCTTGTGGGCTTGAAACCAGATCAGCTGGACACTCCGGAGGAGTGTTCAGGGGCATCAACGGCAAGATCTGTGGGGGCTGAGAAAGCTTGCCAGTGATTCTTCCACTCAGTGGCCACACAACCTGGAACCTGAAACATGGATGTTACATCTTGGTTCCCGCATGGTCCTCTTGGCTTCTGCCTCTACTCTCCTTTTGGGTAATCTTGGTCATTTTAAAGATTTAAAAAGCAATGGTTTAAAAAATATTAGTGAGTGTTTCTTTCTTTCTCTTAATTAATGTATTTGGTACAGGATCTCACTATGCAGCTCAGACTCATAGTGATCCTCCTGTTTCAGCTTCCCCAACACTGGGATTACAGGCCTGTACCACCACAGCTGGACTCAGTAGCTATCTTAGGGCACCCAGACATGGGGCCAATGCGGCACGTAGTGTTGGGGTTGAGTCCCGGTTCTTATGCTTGCCAAAGCAGGTACTTAGTCCATTGAGTTATCTCGCTGGCCCATTAGCAAGTATTTTGATCAGTCTTATTAACTATTGAGAATGACAGATACTGAAGGCACTTTGTCATTGCAGATCTCCAGGAGGGAGGGGCAGGTACGCCACACAAGGCCACAGGAGAAGCCACAGATTGGATCAGGAGACAGAAGGGCCAGAAGCTTTGGGCCAGGTCCCGTGTGATTTTCATGGAAGAAAGGAGCAGGGCGGACCCAACAAATAGCAGCCTCAGATTAGATAGTGTGGGTGACTCCGGTGGGGCCTAGGCTATAACAGTGATCTCTCTCTGTTGCCATCTGACTCCGGGGTACAGAGGATGTTTGAACTAGGTAGTGAGACCCTGAGAAGGTGGGAGGTTGGGGGTGTGGCTCATGGATTGGCTGGTTCACATCTGGAAGGTATGCTGAGGGGAGACCTTTGGCATTTCTAGGAATTTTCAGGCCCTAGAAAGGGCACCCTCTTCCTGGTAAGTGGGGCCTCAAAAGCCATAGAACCAAGAAAACCGAAAATTATCTTGATGTGGGAGCTCAGGCCTGTAGCCCTTAGCATACTGAAGGCTGATATAGCTGGATCAAGCCTGAGGCTGAGGTAGCCCACTCAAGTCTATGCCCAGACAATGCAACAATTTAATGAGATTCGTAAATAAGCAAGCCCATGAAAAGGGCTGAGGACAGAGTACAGGGCACAGTCTCTGGTTCAGTCCTCCATACCCAGGGCATGGGTGCAAATCACCAGAAAATACGTTCATGTAGATACAGGTAACAGCCAACCCGCATGCAGTGTCCACTGTCCAGGGCTCCCTTCCATGCAGAGTCACCCCGAATTCAAGTCTAACTCCCTGACTGCTTAGGCGCCTTAGAGACTTCAACAGAAACCTGCTTTTCTGCTCCACCACCGAAATCATACTACCTCTGTCCCCTGCTCTGCTCAGTGCTCAGTCACGCTGGTCCACATCAATCCTCTCTTCCTGATTTTCAGACTTCACACGAGTTTAGTGTGAAGACACAACAGACAACAAACCGACACTTGTGAAGCAACTCCATGAACAAATGAAAGTAGGTGCCACCACACACGGGCCTCTTTCTTCCATTCTTCTAAGTGTCCCACCATGGCTGTCCTTTCTCACAGAGCTAATTTATTATCTCGTCACCTGCTAGGGTGAATTTTTAGTGTGTGTGCAGTGGAGCATGCCAGCCCTTACTTCTAGAAGTCTTCAGGGTTGTTAAGATTTCCAACACACTCAGCACCAAGCTCACAGTGCCCCCTCACCTGAGGCTGGAGTCCCTGCAACATCGGACAGTCCAGCTCTCTGGATCACAGCCTGCAGCCTCTAACTCACTCATGTGACACAGCCTTTTGTGTTTCTGGGACCTCCTAACCCCTCCTTTTATATCTACAGACATTGGCAGTTACTTCTTATTCTAGGTGCAGATTTTCTCTTGGACTTCCTGTCTGTCTTCCTTTTGTCCTGTGGGTTTTTACTTCAGTTATTCTTCTTCATAGAGGACTTCTCTGATTATTTTGTTTAACCACAACTCCCCTCACCTGCTATGTGTAAAACAATATTTTTCTTCAGTACATTTTGCATTGATGTTTGGCTATCTATTCATTGTTGGTTTGTTGTTTATGTTGTCTGCTCTGGGTATCTACCAGAAGGACCACCCTGATCTGCTATTTCGCTATTATCATCTCATTGTCTACTGCTGCTTTCATACACACTTTGAATATTCTCATCCCAAATACTTGACTTTTATTTTTACTTTTAAAAATTCTGGATATTTGCATAAATGTACTGGAATAACTTGGGACTGGAATCCAAGTTTAAACATGAAATTCATTTATGTTTCCTATACATTTCCTTATACATATAGCCTGAAGGTAGTTTATGCAATAATTTGAATAACTTTGTGCATGGAGCAAAGTTTCATGGTGTGAAATTTTCCACTTGTAGTATCATGTCAGAGCTAAAGATAGTTCAGATTTTGGAGCACTTTAAAGTTTGTATTTTCAGATTAAAGATGCTGAGCTTATAATAGGGTTTGCTATATATTTACTGGAAGAATGAACCAGGTAGAGAAACTTTTGTCTCAAAATTATTATTCATGTTTTACAGTTTAAGACATAGTTTATTTCTTTATTATTCTTTGTATTTTAGGAAAGTGTCTACGGGGTGTTCAGGGTATCATTACTAGATCAGACTCATAGTGATCTGCCTGTTTACGGCCTCCCAAGAGCTGGGATTACAGGCGTGCACCACCACGCCCAGTTTCAATTGCCATTTTAGTATTTGAATGGGGTCAGGACCAGCAAGGCAGGCCCAGTGATTGAATCCCCAGTCCCTGCACCTGCTTTAATCCACTGAGCTATTTGGTGGGCCCTTAAGACATAGTTCTTAAGACATGAAAATAAAGTGCTTATTTATCATTTTGTTTTCCTCCTTTTTTGCATAAAAAATTTTATGAATAAAAATAATACAAACAGAATGGGAGGTATAAAAATGAATAAATGCCAGATTTATATAAAAAGCCTAAAGAAACTGAGTGTGGTGCTAACTCCATGCAATTCCAGCACTTTGGTAGGCTGAGGCAGAAGAACTGTGAGTTTGAGGCCAGCTTGGGCTATATAGAAAGTCCAGGCTAACCTTAGCTTTATAGATCTTGTCTCAAAAAAAAAAAAATTACGAAGAGAAATTAATGCTGAAATGGCAGGTTTGTGGGTTTTATTTTTCATAAGCTATCGTTTCTTCTAAGCTTACTATGTGCCAGGGTGTACTAAGTGCTTTTTAATATTATTTTGTTTTCTAATCACCATGACTCTATAAAGTAGGAATTATTAAACGTGTTTAAAAATTATTTATTCCTCACAGTAACTATAAACCAGGTATTCTTCTGATAGTACAGATAAATTTGATGAGACTGACTTGTAAGAGGGCAGTTTTTACTGGGTTTCTAGTTTTGTACATAAAAATGAGAAAGCCAGAGTGAACCCAGGAGGTGTACAGAGCAGGGTTTGCACTCTTTAATGCACCCTTCTGAGCCACCTTGAGTCTGTCACCTAAGAACTGTTTCCTTCATAGAAGTGGGAAAAGTAGGAGTGTTTCTTCCTAGGTTCCTCATGATTGTAAATTAGATTAGATAATGGATAGAAATTACTGTAATACATTGGCTGGTGCATAGAAAATGATGCAAAAAGCGTAGTTATTTGTGCCATTATTCCTAATTCTGTAGTGTTTGGGGACACCATGTGAAAAGGAACTGTCACCTCATCTTCAGGGAACACGATGTCCCTCTTCAGGAAAGGCAGAGCACTACAGCTGGAGCGTCTTTCCTTAAATGTCTTTTTAGATGCCTGTCACGCCTGCAGTAACTGCATTTATGGTAAAACAAAATAGATGAAGAAGCTATTCTGTGTATAGAACATACACAGAATATGCTCAAAATGCATTCCCAAAGGCATAAAGACCACCTTAATGAGAGCCATGCAGTTAGCTTCATCTGTGATCACATTTAAAGGATAAGTGTCATCTCAAATTCGGTTTTCCCTGAAATTTTTATAGTATTGTTTGGGTGGTAGGGTCAGGAAGAGCTTTGTTATTCTGTTCCTTTCTACAGTTGCCCCTATCTCCTTCCATTGTCTGAGTCTTACAGAATCAAAAGCTCTGAATAATCTGTTTCTTAAGTGCTTATCCAAATTTGTTTAGCAGAGCGCAAGCCATGTGGCTGTACCTTTCTTTCGAAGCCAACTGCAAGCTCACTCACTCTCTTGGTCTGTAGGCTTCCCCAAGGAGTGTGTCTATTTTCTCCTCTATGCCTTCTATTACCCCTAGTTAGCACCTGGCGCATTACCCAAAGCCATCCGCGTCTTTCCTCTGTGTTCACAGCTACGGGAGTTAAGGGGCTGTTAGTCTGCCCCCTCCCCATGCAAACCAGCACTTTCTCAGCTTTCCATATTTAATTCCTTTCATCTTTCCCCGGCAGTCCACGTCCCACCTCTAACCACTTAGCCACTCTGCTTTGAGCCCTTTCCAGTGTGTCCGTCCCCTTCTGGAAAGAAGCCTCCTGGCCAAGACTGCATCCCACAAACACAGGCTCAGCAGAGCGCCCTGGGGGCAGGGAGCTGCCCTTGCCGAAACCCTAGTGTGCAGCCGGCCTCAAGTTGAGATGGCACATTAAAGTGTGTGCTGCACCGTGTTCTGTATCTGCCTACGGGCACAGATCATCACCTTGATGAGATTTCAATCTCCCTAAAAGAAACAGCACACATGATGTACTTTTTGCTTACTCTCCACTGCACACTGGAATCACATGCTGGCTTCCAAACACAGGCATTCGGAATAAATTGCTCTGGGATTTGACCTGGGCATTAGAATTTCTTGATAACTTTCCAGGTGGTGCTAAATGTGTGGCAAGGTTGAGGACCCATTCCTCAAAGAGCAAGTGCTTAGTAAGTATGTGGCAGGTAAGGAAGACATGAATACTCTGTTATTTGTCTTGCCTCAACCTCATTGCTCAGAGCATCTCCAGGGGCAATTGCCTCCCAGTTTCTTGATATGAATCATCTTCATGCTTTATATTGATACGTCAAACTTTTCCAATCATCACTCACTGAGTGGTTTTGTGTATGTATCAGAATTTTTAAAGGTCTTATAGGAGTATATTTACGTGTCTGGCCTCTGTTTTCTGACAGTCTTCTCAATGTAGTAGCTTACGTATTCCATTTTACATCTTCCCATGTACCTGTGAATAAGATAGCAGAATTGTCTCCCCCCTTTCCCAATTCAGGTATTTTTTACAGCACTTACCAATGAAAACCTACTTTATTGAAGTGGCTACATGCTTTCCATTTATTTTCCCTCCCAAATTTTAATTCAAGAGGGGAATTTCTATCTAGAGGAAATAAAGTCATTCATATTAGATAAAATTTCAGGGTGCAGTTTAGCATATTCATAAATAGGATGTCAGTTCAGTAATATACTTCGTAAAATGTCAGTAGACTTTATTTTTTTAGAGCAATTTTACCATTATAAAGAAATTGAACAGAAAGTGCAAAGAATCCTCAAGATGTTTGCTTTTGTAGGTGTTATCTGTGATTGAAACACATTCAGAAAATTTCCTTTAGGTCTTTGCCCAATGCTTTGAATAACTGAAGAAATTAAATATGTACCATCTCAAAATATGCTAAACTGGTATATGGATTATTCAATTTAGAAATCACTTGCAGAAATGTGACTTTGGAAAGGGCCATTTAGTCTGTCTTTTCCTACATGCGACAAGTTGTAAAGATTCTTTTGAAAGTGGCGCCTTCATGTACCAAGGTTAGGAATTGGCCTTCATCTTGAGGGGTGGGTAATGGGCCGTGGTGAATCTGTATCGACAAACCCTTTGAAGTAACCTTTCTCTCCCCTAATGTCGACATCTCCCCCACCCTGTAAATCTCAAAAAGATCCTTCGAATTTATTGTCCTCACTCAGGTATTCATTTTTTTGTTATTCCTCTCCAAACTTACTGTCCTTTGTCTAAAAACTATGAAATAATCATGTTTTAGTTATTTGTTTGGCTTTTATTGCCTTAGGGAGAGCTCAATGCGTATCTAAAATGAACAAAATCTCTATTTTTTATTGTTAATCAGCACTTGTATTAATTGAGTTGCTAGAGTAGGTTCATGTAAGAACCAAAAAATCTCCAGGGGAATATTGCTCTCTCTGCATAGTGAATGTGACCTAAGAATTAACAAAGGTGACAAGAATATGAAAGTACTGTGCTAGATTTTTAATTATAAGGATAAAAAGAATAAGGTTTATCTGGTATGGTCTAGAGCTTATTTCCCTTTATACTAATGCTTCAGATATCTTTACTTTTAGCACAATCACAAGGACAACACGCAAGATGCAACTCCTACAACACAATCACAACAAGATGGCACTCTTATCATGAGAGGTCTTCCATGCAGGGGTGACTGCAGTGCTGTGGGACCATTCTCTAGAAGGTAGGGCAGATGGAGCAGCACCAAAGAGATGGCTTGTCACAGCAAACAGCTAACTTTCCATAAGGACACATTCGTGTCCGTAACACTGTACCAAGTCTTTACTTGAGGCCTGCAAAAGACTGGGAGACCTGCAGGTAGCTCCAATTCGTGTGTCTTTGTTTTCAACATCCAGCTTTTGGAAAATGCTGGCAGTCTGGAAAAATCAAAGAAAACAGTAAGCTTACCCGTTTCCTCAGGCAGTCTATGCAATATGTTTGAGGACAGAGGAAGCTGTGGCCTTTCATTAATAATGAGCAGAAAGGAGAGAAGCACATCCAAAGAGGGACTCACTCAGAGCTGCCCATAGCAGCAGACGATTGCTTTTCAGACTTAAGACTCCAAGTAAGTCATTGTCCAATTATGTTCATTTTGCAAGAAAGGAATAATGAAGTGAAAGGCATTTTTATTAAAACCTATGAAGCCCTACTTAGTAACATTTCTGGGGCTAAAAATCTATTTTCTTAGCATTTCTGTTGGCCTGCCTGGTATTTATTTACATGCTTTTATCAAATTATAAAAAGACCTATATCTCTGGATTTAGAACAATGTTGAATTCCCTCATCGATATGGTAAAAGCACAGAAAATGACAAGTGTTTCTAAGATGCTTGCAAAGAACAGCCTTAGTTCCTTCTCAGATAGAGGCATTTAATTAATAGAACACTTGCCAACACCAAGAAAGAGACTGTTCTTAAATACTTTTGTTCAAAAGGCAGTGGAAAGAAGTACATTAAAAAATCTCAGGTTTTGTCATTTGTAATATGACAGTTGGCTGTGACATTGTTGAGCATGGAATTTCGGGTGACATTCCTCTAAGAAATTATTTTCTTGACAAGATCCATGTTGCCTGCTATAAATAGAAGAGGTTTAGATTTGCATTATTGAAGAGATAGTTCAGTGATGTTCTTGGGCCAGAAGGTACCTATATCTAATTCTAAACCTCTGCAGTCGGACCTTGGAGGTTGTACCAGTAGAAAAATGGCCTTTTAAACATGGTCCCTAAGGGACCGGGGAGCTAACTCAGTAGAAAAAGTACTTGGTTGGCAAGCGCAAGATCCTGAGTTCAATCCCCAGTACTACAAAATAAATAAAATAAACATGGTCCCTGGTTGCTTCTCATATACAGTGGAAATAATCTGTTTGCCAAATTCAGAGTGGATTGGATCACAAAGTGTTCATCTCTGCATCTTCTTCTCCTTTTGCTTTGCTAATTAGAAAGTGAAACAGAATATAAGCTAGAATTGTAGAAATTGAGGAGGCGAATTCTCTTATGCTAACTCAGCTGCAAAGTATAACTGCAGACAGAAAGACTCCAAATCCTTTGCTTCAATACTTTTGCTCTTGACAAGCATGAATTCCAGAAAATGAAAATAGAACAAGAATCAAAGGAAAATAATCTATCTATGATCAATTCCCTGGTGGGAAAGCAAAATAAGATTAAGCTTACAAAATTAAAGTTAAAGTTACGTTTTCATTATAATTTTTAGGTATACGTAAATTAGCAATTCTGCTGTTATTTGAGCTTAGTTCTTAATTTATTGTCCTTTAAAAAAAAGTTCTGTTTTACAGTATTTCAGGTATTTTTTAAAAAGAGATATCTTTAGCACCTGAACCTAACTGAGACTCTCCTGCCCAGTAAATCTCCAGTTCTTACAGTAACGAGAACGAGAAAATGATAC
Source organism: Octodon degus (assembly GCF_000260255.1). Lineage (NCBI taxonomy): Eukaryota > Metazoa > Chordata > Mammalia > Rodentia > Octodontidae > Octodon > Octodon degus. The sequence continues at coordinate 1,427,497 of NW_004524755.1, read as the reverse complement.
CACGGTAGCATTTGCCTGAACAGCACCCATTCTTGCCTGAGTGTGTCAGACATTACGCCAAAAATTCAAGGATTGCAGGCAAAATTACAGGAGGTTATTTGTTCTCAGTTGTGAGACAAATGGGTTCTAAGAAGCACAAAATTAAACATTGTAGGATGCTATATATTTATTTCAACTGTTCTGACAGTGCTTAAAATGCTTCTGGAATTATTTTTAAGTTTTTCTAAGACTAAATTACTTCTATTTGAAGTTGTTCAAGGATGGGCAGTCTTCATAATTAGACAGTGACCTCAATTTGGGGAAATAATCTGATGATGGGGTCATTCATTTGAATTTTTAAAAAAGTGGTCAAAAACTAAAATACTACTCTAAAGTAGCAGAACTGTTTTTCATCTACCATAAACATGTTTCACAGGTGATCCAAGGGCAAAATTCTATTACTATTTTAAGCATAAATATTAATAAAATTTGGAAGGACTTTGCGTGGTCTGATAAGAATTACCCTGGTCTTATAAGTTGTTTTAAACAACACTCTAAAGAGATTAACTATGAACCTGCTTGCTTGAAGTTTCCCTTCATCTTTAGAAATGAAGAATTGCATAAGACAATACACAAGAAAGTGTTTTGTGAAACATTGTTTTATAAGAAGGTTGTTGCTGATGAACAGACCTGTTTCTGAGCTGTCAGTTTTGAAGAATAACTGCATTTTCACCTGTAAGTGGTTTTTCCTTGAGTTCATATTTTGACAGTCATTATCCAGTTATATATTTAAAATTATGCTTCTTAAAACAAATAGTAGGGCTAGAGGCCTATGTCAGTGATGGACTATTTGCTTAACATGTGCCGGGCTCTGAGGTCAATTCCCAGCACCACCAAAAAATAACATAAAAACAAAACCCCATTATTTATTCATTACAGTAACTTTCCAGAATTCTCCATTTGTCAACATGGTCTCTTCTAGAAGACACTGAAAAATAATGCAGTTATATCTTAAACGTATAGAATCTTCACTCTTCACTATTTGTTTTTGTACAAGTAAATTGAAATCATGGACTTTTACTGCTCAAATCTTTGCAAAGTTGATGTTCATAGTGTAATATAAAAGGTGAGTTATTTACATGACAAATAGGTGGTATTTCTGATGACAGGCTCAGCCATGTTTATCCTTGTATTCCAAGTTGCAGAAATAGTTCTTAGAGAAGTACGTTTTAATGGTCTTAATTTTCCTCGATGATCACTAAAAGAATCCTCTTACATGTGTAATAATGCAAAGGTGCATTAAGCTTAGCCACCATAATCAATAGAAAAGCCTTAAAACACAATGGACACTTCTTTCCTCATAAACACTTTTGTAAATAGGAAAACAGCAGAATGAAGTCATTTAGTGTGAACCTTTGTTTCCTGTTCTTTTCCTCATCGTTAAATTTGTCAGATCCAGGGAGCTGCAAGAGAGGGCGCAGGTGGGCTCAGCTCTGCACGATTCCTGAGACCTCTTCACAGCACTGAGAATGTTTGGCACTGGGAGATTTAGTTCTGAACGTCTCAGCACACCTCCTTCTTCCCTGACTCCGTCTCCATGTCCTACGCTTTGTGAATTCTTGGTTTCTGGGCAAGGGACGGGATGCTGTGGTCAACCTCGCAGTCCCCATCCATGAGGGCTTCTCTACAAGGACACTTTGGCACCATGGCAACCAGCCCTGCATACTCGATTAAGGCAATGACCAAGCTGGAGGATGGAACCAGGGAGGAAATGCAGGCCACAGGTGAGGGTAACGTCCTGTGGGCGACGCCATGACACACCGTGAACGTCCGTCCACACGCTCTTGCTGGAGATCAACTCTTCATCAGGTCTGTGTGTCAGCCAGCCACAAAGCACCGTCCTCTCCCAGAGTCCATGTTCCTGGTCCTTCTGTCTCCTGTGCTTATTTTATGAGAAAAAAAGAGACTGCATCTCTCCCAAGTCGATATAAAGTGCATCCAAAATATTATTACTTGTTTTTAGAGGATGCAAATAATCATTTCTACCAGGCATTTAAAGAGAGGCAATTTTCCTATCTAATCTAAAACCAGATTTGAGACAATGGAATGCATTGAGTTAAAGGAATTACTTCAAAGATAAGTAAATGGCTCAGTGAAGGCTGCTGCGGTCAGCTTTAAGGTTGAATTTGCCAAAATACATTTTTAGTTGCTCTGCTGCTAGAAATCGGCTATATATTCCAAACAGCCACTAATTTGTATTTTATTTCTGTGATTATTTTTCAAGTAGAGTCCTATTATTCTCTCTCTATCGGTGCAGTCTGCCATCCACATATTTAGCCAACCACAGATAATGGAAAATATTTAAAAACAAATTATATTTGTACCGAACATGCAAATTTCCCCTCGCTATTTTCCCCTAAGAATACAATGAAACTATTTACATAGTATGTAAGTCTTCTTGTGTTGCTTCATAAGTAATCTAGAAATGATTTAAAGTGTACAAGAAGATGTACAGGGGTCCCATGAAGATGTTGCGTCATTACACTGAAGGACTTCAGCATCCATATTTTCTTTGCAGGCTTCCTAGAACAGATTTCTTGTGGATACCAAGGGACAGGCATATTTTATTTCTTCTTTGGCTGCTATATGGTACGGTGCCTTGCCTAAGTAAGTATATAATAACACTGCTTCTTTCTTTTACTTACCTGGGCATGGAGACTGGGGAAAGTACCAACAAAATTTCCTGGTTCCCAGTCATCTGAACACCTTATTTGACAGCACTCTCTCAACTCTCCCAGGAGATATTTTCTTCAAGTCTTTGTCTGTTTGTGTTTTAACGATGAGTTAAGTATCACCTTGACATAGTCCAGGAGCCCAGGCCCGGCGAGTGAGTGAGACGACCCGGGCCCGTGGATCCTCATTTGACCCAGGCTGCAGGCCCAGCGTGGAACCCTTCAGCAGAACTCCATGCAAAGAGGCTAGAGGCAAGACCCACCCAGCTGATTCAGGAGCAGAACATCTTCCCAGATAGACACAAAGGGTTCAACTCTAATGCTTGCATCAGAAAGAAGTGGAGCACACAGCCAGAACCAAACAACACCCACCTAGAGGAATCTGAAGTTCATAGATCTGGACCTGGTGCTAAGGTAATAACTCTATCTAAG
>NW_004524755.1:1408619-1422309 GCF_000260255.1 Octodon degus | reverse complement strand
ATGTCAAAAAAAAATAAAAAAAAAAGAATCACCTTGACAACAATAGCACTGCTTGACTCTGTAGTTGGGCCAAGTGCTACCCTAAGTTCTTCCTGGTCTTATCTTAGTAGTTCTCTCTAATGTAAAGCATCATTATTGCCCTCATTATTCTGAGAAGAAAGTGAAAAATTAGACACCAGGATCAAGGTTACTCTGGAAGAAGTTGCAGGGTCTGCTACTTCTGTCTCCAGAGACAAGCTTCCTTCCAACCTAAGGATTGCCAGACAAGTTTTTGAGACCCCAAGATGGGACTCTTCACCATTTTGTCAGAGTCCCCAGACCCATGACCACAGTGATTTGTAGAAGGCAACAGACTCATCGTCTCCTAACCTTTCTCCCTCCTACTTCTTCTCCCCAGGCTGTGGCTTCAGCCCCAGGATCTTTGCTCAGCTGCTTCAGAAAGGCAGCTCCTCCCAGGGTTGGGACCAGAGCCCCAGAGGGCTGAGGCCAGGCTCTGCAGTCACAGGGCAGCAGCTTCCATAAGTCATGGCCTGGGGCTATGGAGCTGTGCACATAGCCTCTCTCAGGTACTGACAGGCAGCTTCACCCTGCTGGAATCTCCAGCCTGAGCAGTGTAGGTGGGATCTGAAGAGAACTAGCCCAGAGCTTGCTGACAGCACGGCCGGGTCACCTGCCCTAGGTAACTGTATTCATGGCCCAAGAAGGAGATGTTGCCACCCTGTCCTGTAGTCCCTACTTCCAGGGCTGCCCTAGAACCTCAGAAAGACCAGTTCCTCCCAGACTGAGCCTTTGAAAGGGACCTGGAGGGACACACTTGATTTGTGAATGATGCAAGGTGACCGCAGGCACTGTGTATTTAAAACACAGGCCTTTAAGGAAAATAAACAGCATGTATTGGCTTCTTCTTTGCAGCCAAATGCAACACTGAGTTGCTGTGAACTCCAGTTTTAGAGAAAACAAATGGCAAATGAACGATGACGTTTGTCAGGTTAACCATTTATTTGTTTATTTATTTACTTACTGTTGTTGTTAGCTTCTTGTCCTTCACTGTCTCTAGTCCTCTTTCTAGCTCTCCTTGGCAATCTTTATGGAATTGGGTAGCTGAAAACAGATTCTTTATTATTATTTTTTTGTTTGAATAGGATAAAAAATAATTTTCAAAGATCATTAGAAATGATACAGAATTTCACAAACAAGATGATAAGAGTTCAATAATGGTTGTTATATTGCAGGTTGTTATCTTCGGGTTAGTGGTTCAGGTTGCCAGATATCAGCATGCGAAATTAGTCAAAAATATTAAGAAAAAGAAAAACACTTAAGTGTTAACTGTTCCTTCCAATAGCTTGGTAGAAGTCAGCCGTACAATCATCCAAGCTATCTTGTGCGTATACCCAGATATTTTTCTTCTTTCTTTCCTTTGCTCCTTTCCCTCATCCCAGTTGTTCCTTCCCTGAGAGGAATTTCTGTAGATTCTAAATTTAGTTCTCCACACTTAGCAAAGCCGGATGCCGTGTTTCTTTATACAGGAGGAGGAAGGAAAGTCTCAGGAAGTCGCCTGTGGAGAAAGCTCTGTCCTGTTTAGGGCTCGAGGGTCCAGCCCACTTCAGGGACTTCTCCTCCAGCTCATTGCCCGTGGGGCGTTTGTCCTCAGCCCCACTGTCTCCAGGATGGCGCCCATCCAGGCGGGCACTGAGGTGGAGGCTGCTGGCAGCTTCAGGGTTGCCCTCCTGCAGCAGGACGCACTTCTTTCCCCACGCTGTCGCCAGGCTCGCAGGCCCTCCAACATCTTGCCTGGGTGGAAATGTGAGTGGAATAAACACTCAAGCGGAATCTTCCCAGGAGTTCTGTGGAGGGAGTGACCCTTGAATTGCCCGTTTGCACTGAGGGTGTGAGGCTGAGTGGGGATCCTTGCACTCACAGCCCAGCCCAGCAGCACAAGCCCCCTGCTCCCTGCTGGGAGGGGACAAGCTCGCACCTGCACAACATGGTCATTGTGCTTTCCACCTGTCTGGGGCTCAGTCCCTCCTGCTTGCACACTTCAAAGTGTGCAAAAGGTTGACGATGTACAGTTCAGGGGACATGTCTGAACTGCACAGGGAGGGGACCACAGCGGGCTCCGGGAGTTGGCCTTGCAGTTTTCACTCCTGCCTGTCGGTGGTCAGCCCTCTGATAGGCCTGAGTGGTTCCACTGGTAACATCAGTAGGACTGTGTCACTACCCAGTTCTGAACCTTAAAGCTGCTCCTCTTCTTACAGACCTGATGCTCAGACCCTGGCTCCTCTGACTGCGTCACCTGCACCCTCCGCTCCAGCCCTCTTGCTGACACTCACACTTGCCGAGGAGCTTCTACCATAGGGCCTTAGCATGAGCTTTGGGCTCAGTGTAGGGTCCTCTCCTTCTGCCTCTCTCTGAGGTCGTCCTCTAATGGCAGTTCCTCAGGCCTTTCTTGGCCACCACATTTAAATTTAGAGTCACTTACCACTCTTTGTCCTCTTAACTCAGGAGTTTCAAACTCATTTGCCTGTCATACGCAATAAAAAATGCTCTCACACTGACTTTGTCTGATGCATAGAAAATTGCGGCCAAAACATTCCAAAGCAGTACCTGCTTTTAGTGTGGGCTGTGCACTCTAGTGCTTTCTCTTCCGTTCTTGATTTTATCACACCCCTTTTATGTTTTAGTACTGGGGATCAAACTCAGAACCTAATGCTTTCCAGGCAGGTGCTTATGCCATTGAGCTATATCTGCATATCTCTGGCTATCGCATTCCTTTCTCTTTATTGTAATCCATCCAAAAACCTTGTGGGCTATGGCCTTTGGGTTGGCTTCTCCACTAACTCAATATGCAAATCCACTGTGTCATAGAACTACCTTACTTTGCTTTACTTTTTCTTTATAATAGTTGCAGTCTATTTTCTTCTTCTCTTTCATCATGTCTTCCTGGTTCCCCTCCAGTCTCTGGAGGAGCCAGGCCTCACTTATTCTAATAAGCGGATCACTGTCTAGGCAACAGTGCTGAGAATCACCTAGCAAGGACGTGGTCAGCATTCATTGAATGATTGTATCAAATGTTGATGGGAAAAATACTTTGTTTTCCCCTCATTTCGGGGAATCCTGTGCATTTGGTATCTGTTGTGAAAATTCATAATACCCGTGAGAGTATTAAAAGCTGAGATAGCCTCGAGCTGAGACACTTCTTTGGCTTCGTTAGCAGGAATTAGAGCCACACAGCTTCAGTTCTCTAGGCTTCTAGTCTAGATCTGCGGGTAAGGGGAATGGGTCCCAGGAGGTTGATGGATTAAGGGGTGGGGCAGCATCAGGGCCTCCTTTCCTTGTTTTCCTGATCTCTGGGAGATGAGGAAAGGAGACTTGAGGGTGCTGCATGGAGCAGAGGGCAGTTCCAGGACTGCTCTGCTGCTGGTCTACACAACAGAGACAGGCTGGCAAGTTTGCTGTCATTATCATCATTATTAATATTAATTGTTCATGTCAGGAATTGAACACGGGGTCTTGCACATACTTGTTCAGTTTTCTGTCAGCGAGCTACACTCCTGGTCCTTTCACTTTTGATTTTTATCCTTTTATTGGGGTGTGTGTGTGTGTGTGTGTGTGTGTGTGTGTGTGTGTTTAGTCCAAGGTCTTGCTAAATTGCTCAACTTGCCCTTGAACTTGCAATCCTCCTACCTCAGACTCCTGAGTAGCTGGAATTATAGGCTTGTGCTGCCAAGTTTGCCTTCCTTCTACTCTCTTCCCCTCCCCTCTATTCTCTCTTCCCTTCCCTTCCCTTCCTTTTGCTTCCCCTCCCCCACCCACTCTCTCCTCTTTCTTCTTCCTCTCCCTCCCTCCCTCCCCCGACATGAATTCCACAGCAGAGCTGTTGGGCTCTGTCTTTACTTGCCCCGCCCTCTGGGCTGTGAGGAGGAGCTACCCTTCTATTGCATGAGGTGACAAGAGCCTTGCTTTTACCTGCTGTGCTTCTACAGCTGCATGTTATTATAAAAAGCTTCATCTCCCAGATTATACTCCTACCCAAGAAGGACATTTGGACAGCAATACAACTTGGAAGATATTTTTAAATCAGAAAAAATGTTTCAACACCCCGTCCAGTTATTAAGAAAGATAATTGCTATAAATATGCCAAACTCATGATCATCTTTAGTGCTTTGGTCTAGTGTGAAATGGAAGGTGTAAAGACCAGCAACTGCAGGAGAAGGAAAGGGGACCCCCTGCGTCCTCGAATGCTGGCTGGCCACTGTCCGAGGGAGGGGAAGGCCATGCGCATGACCGTCCTGGGAGAGGGTCGAGCAGAGTGTGGCCGGGAGCCAGCCCTCAGCGTCTGTCCGGGGCAGGGGACCAGCGAAGGAGGGCGCCCTTGAAGGTTACGAGGGTTTCCCAGACCCTGAAGGTTAGCAGTGTGCGTGATCAGAATGAAGCAGAAATCAAGACTGGGCCAAACCCAGCACCAAGCTGGGTGGGATGTGTCGAAGCTCACAAAAGCTCAGAGGACACGTGCGGGACGCAGGCCACAGGGAGCCCGGAGCTCCTGATCGCCGTACTTGGCGCAGAGCAGAAGGTGGAGCTTTCCATCCTCTGTGTGCAGCAGGGGATTCAAATGCGTCTTGACAGGACAGTCCAGAGCCGGTGCTACGCCAAGTGAGTCCTTGAGGAGACAACTGTCAGCCCCTCTTCTACGTGGGAGGAAGCCAGCCCCTGGATTTCGGACACGAAGACCCCTTTCCTCCCCCCTCCCTCCCCCGCAAAGACTGGACCTCTTTCCGTCTTCAGTAAGCCTATGCTTTCTGATCCTTTTCTTTTTTTTTTTTTTTTTGGCGGAACCAGGGATTGAACTCAGGCCCTGGCGCAGGGAAGCGCTTATTCCACTGAGCCATCTCCCTGGCCCCTCCTTTTCTACATATTGTGTTCATTTCTTTGTTTTGGACGCCAGGAACCTGAAAGAAATTCCCATTTGATCCACCATGCAATGACGAGAACCAGGAAACCAGTCAGGAGCCAGGCTGGGCACGGGCACGCCACCCTCCGGTGTGCGACCCAGGGGCGTCCGTGTTCAAATGGCCCACACCCAGCAGAGGCAAAGTTTTTGGGCACAGAGCCTGCTTCTGCAGCGCTGGTGAGAGGGTCTTTTGGTGGGGAAAGAATGAGCTCTTTTTCACCGTCTCAGCCGCTGCTTGTGCTACTTTGAAACAGTAACTTGAACTCTGTGGAAGGATGGTGGTCGCTGTGCAGCAGGCTGGCTGCGGCCTGTGGGTCTCCAGGAGGCCATCGCAGGGTGGACAGTCCGAGTTCAGACCTCACCCTGCTTCTTGTCCGCTGTGTCTGGTGTGGGCAGACAGCCTCTCATGCGTGGTTTCCGTGGGTGCACAAAGGAGTAGTGACCACTATCCACACCAAGGGATTGTGGGGAGGACAAAATGTAAAAGCACGTGTCAAGCTTGTAGCTCTGGAACGTTCTCAGAGTGAGCTGTAGAGCCCCAACACGGCAGCATTGGGTCCTGCGTTCCTGGCAGGTGCCTGTAAATCTTAATCTTTCCATCTCTGAAGGTTTCCCATTCTTGGGCTCATTTACCTATTTACTGCACGCTGAAGAAAACTCTCCTGCATAAAGAAATGTGTAGGGACGTTTGTTTACCATTGTGCAAGAGCACAAACACTTCTCCAGGGCACGCTGTGGATGTTCTGCTGAGGGCCTCCAGGTTGCCCATTTTGGGTACAGAGACCTTTTGTCTCAGAGAATCTAACTTCACAGAGGGGTTGGACCATGGCCCACTTCTGCAGCAGGAAAAGGTGATTGTCACCGATGTTGGGGATGTGTGGCAGGAAGCCCTGCGGACTGGACTCAGAAGGGAGGGGCTCAGTCTCTCCTAACCCTTTTCTTCAGCTCATGGCTCTTCCTTCCTTCCTTCCTTCCTTCCTTCCTTCCTTCCTTCCTTCCTTCCTTCCTTCCTTCCTTCCTTCCTTCCTTCCTTCCTTCCTTTTCTTCCTTCTTTCTCAGCCTACTGGTCTTTCACCTCTTTACCTGAAAATCTGCCATAAAAATAATGTCAATATTAAAACCTGACCAAAAAAGAGAGTCCAAGGGAAAAGTGCCCGACATTTGCGAACTATACAGCCCCATCCACACACCTGAGAGCACAAGGGAATTTATCTCTAAAACCTTACGCTCCTGGGATAAGATAATTTCGGAGATAAAAAAAGCGAGCAGCAGCGTTATTTTAATGGGCTGTGGCTCTACCTTAAATGTTATGCTTGTTAAAGAGGTTTGTAAAACTGTTTTAGAAAATAAAGGCAAAAATCACAAGACCTTGGGGTTTATATTTGCCTACCTCTAAAATTGCTTCTATATTTGGACCTGCAATTAGGAAATATTGCTTTTAAAAGGCACATCACGAGGTGGTTATCTGGGATGTAGAGCGATTCTGTCATTCCAAATAGAACAGAATGTAAAGCTTCGGAGATCACAGAAGCAGAATGTCAGGAGGGACATTCGGCATGAATTGTCCCTTGTGGCGTGACTATGTCACGGCTGTGCGAAAACATGGCTGAGGAATATTGCATTTCTTAGGGTGAAAGCATACCAAGTTTGTTGTTAAAAGCGTGGGATTTGGGGGCGCAGTACTGATGCTTGCTAACTATTTTCTGTACCGTAAGATTGCAATTCCTTTTCCTGTTCTGTTTGCTCACGTGATTTTTTGTGGCCAGTGAGATGTAAGCAGGAGCCAAGCATCCTCCCTCAAGGCCAGAGCCCTCCAGCTGCGCTGTTTGGTCCTCAGAACCCGCTTCCTCTCCTGTGCAGGGATTGACTGCGTCAAGGATGGGGCTGCTCTTGCAGTTGCGACCTTAAATGATCACGAAAGCAGATCTGGCTCTGCTGTGTGAGGTGCACTTAGTGCTGGGAACAGCGTTCCTCTGCAAAGCCACCAAGGGTGGGGCGTGGGGGTCAGTCCTTGTCTTTCCTAACACAGATATCGACAGATTCACGCTTTGGTCTCCCACACACTGAGTGGCCGCTGGGTGTGCAGCTAAGTGTTTTGTAGCCTCAGTCTGCCCATCTGTGTTATTATCTCCCTGGGGATGATAATAATGCCAAATTGGTAAATGATGAAAATCGAGTACAGGTCGAAGGTGTAGGTTAGAACCTGGTCTGCGGCAAGCGGTAAGTAATTTCTTGTCATTGTCACTCTTTTATTAGAACCGTACGATTGTAGCATTTGAACACAATTTAGCTGCCATCAACATTAAATACTTTGTTTTTCATCACTAATAAAGGAACAGCATTTAGGTAGGTGAACCACTAAAATAGAGTTCTTAAAATGCAGATACCGTAGAACAAAGGTGTGTGGGCAGCGCTGCTGGGTGCCATCATCTTCTCTGTCCTCCCGTCCAATGATGTGCAGCCCTTCACTAAGGTATCTGCTGACTTTAGGATTCTGTGATTCCCAGTGCCTTGCTGAAGTCCAGGCGCCCCATGGCATCCTTTTGATATCACTACTCAGAAAGGAAAAGAAGCAAGTGAATGTGGCCTGACCAGGGGAGACCGCCTCTTTCGTCCTCAGTGGTGCTGGCTGTGACTTCAGTGTCAGGTGGTAGAGGTGTCCCCTTGGCAGCCAGGAGTAGCTGCTACATCTCTCCTGAGAGTTTTGCAGCTGCTGGACCCTGGAGCAGCCTTGGTGTCCCTAATCAATAAGAAACAAACATTGAGTTGTTCTTAATCTAAGTGACAAACACAAGAAATATCCCTCTGGGTGCTGGGGAGCTATGGTTCAGTTCTAGATTGGCCTAAAACCCAAGGTGAGAAGCAACAAGAATTTTAGGGAAGCTGGTTGTGGTGGCACAAGACTGTAGTCTCAGCATTCTGGGAGGCTGAGGAAGGAGGATCACAAGTTTTGGCCCAGCCTGGAGACTTTAGCAGCTGAACAAGAATTTGTCTGGGAAAACAAAATAGAGGTGAAGAGATAGCTCAGTAGAAAGGTCCTGGGTTCAATTCTCAGGGTGGCAAAATAAATAAATAATCGGGGGAGAGAGTGATGGATGGGAACAGAGGAACCTTAGGGGCAGACGAGGCCAGCAAGATCTAAATGTCTACCACTGCTGTCACATGAGGCTGGTGAGAAAGAAGGTGCAGACAAGGCTGGGAACAGATGCTCCCAAGATTGCAACAAGAGGACAGGGATGTGAACATGGCCCTGCTGGTCTTGGCAGGAGGTGCAAGGCCTTTGCATTGCTGGACGGAGGTGACTTGGTTGAGGACAAAGGTGGCAGAAAGGAGACTGCCATGCAGCCCCACTCTCTTAATTAGAATGATCAACTTCCTGTCCCACAGGTGTCTACTGAGCAAGAATGAGATGCTGAGAGTGAGTGAGCCAGTCTGGATCTGACGAAGGCAGCAGCAAGAACCCCACTCGAAGGAGCTTGTGTTCTAGGTGGAGAACACAAAGGAACCAACAGTGCCATTTTGTTTGGTAGGACAGATAACAGGGCTGAATAATTGTGTCCCATAACTGATTTTTGCCCTGCCAGAGGAGTTTTCCCTTCTCCCTCAAGTCCTACGATAGCTGCTGAGCCCTCTAGGTTTTCATAGGCATGTTTTTGCAAGCACAAATTGACCTTGCTTTATTCTTGCTAGTTGAAGTCACTGTTAGGGCCCATGTTTACGTTTGAGCTTCTGTCCTCATTTTTTTTTCCTTAATAATTTCTGGGGCTGGGGAGATAATGCAGTAGAATAAGCACTTCCCTGGCAAGTGTAAGGGCCTGAGTTCAACCCCTGGTTCTACCAGGGGAAAAAAAATTCTAAGCCCATTAAAGGAAAATTAAATAAAAATTTCCTTCTATGTGTCTACATTCACTTTCACTTGGAAATATAAGTCACTGAGTTGCCAGAATTTTGCTATCTGTTTCTTTTAAGAGTCTCTTATTTGCCCCCATTGAATTGACTTTGCTGTGAGAACAGTAACTCAGAGTTCCGCCCAGGCTCACTGACATTTGTAGCCTGCAGCGATTGTCATGCACATAGTGCTCAGCTGCAATGGCCTCTCCTCCTCCTCCTCCTCCTCACAGCATGCTCTATGTTTTCTTCAGTTTTATTAATTTTTGGCATCTCAGGTTGGCCATTTGGGTAGAAAAGAACTTGGGATTTCGATTCCCCTTGGCTTTGTGGCCGCCCCCACGCATCGTGGATTGCTGGGAGATGGCAGTCTACAGCACAAGGGCCCATCTCAATTCTAATTATCTGCACTTATCAACTGGCATAGCTCAGACACCTCGTAGGGTGGCATTTTGACAATTGTATATGTCCAAGTTCAGCAATGGAGATGAGAAAAGAAAACTGAAGGGCTTGTTGCAGTAAGTTCTAGTAGCACCAATTTTGGCTGTGGAATTAAAGCAGACTGGCTGGCTGTGTTGTAGCGGGGACTACCATTGCTCAAGTAAACAGGCACCGCTCAGTAATTAGTGCCATGTTCAAGGAACTGCTCCCTGCATGGACAAGGCATTTGGGTTTCTGGAAAAGATTCTGAATACTGTCATACATGTGCGCTGTGACATCCGTGTGTGTCCTCCTTCCCTGTCTCATCTTTGAGCTTATATGTACAGCACACTGACCCATTATTGTCTCTGTTTCTGCTGTTTAATTCATAGTCTCCTTTCATCTCTCCACCAGACTTTACATGCCATCTCTCCCATTTTGGAGGGTTTAATTACCCTGATCTTGCAGGGGTTTTTTTCTGGTTAGATTTCTCCCCTTGTACATCTGTGCGTCTGTCTGACAAAAGAAAACCCTGGCAGTTCTATAGAGATAGAGGCTGCAGCAGGTACAGCAAGGAATCACTGGATCCTTGTGCACCCTGGGGTCTGAGATGACTTTGAACCTTTTAGAGAGAGTGTGTGTGCGTGCGTGCGTGTGTGTGTGTGTGTGTGTGTGTGTATCTTTTCTAAAGATTTCTATTTCTAAGGGGACGAAAGCATTTCTTTACAAAAGCTTAAAAGACTGCGACATCAAATAACTCTTACAAAACAACATTTTGATGAGTTAAGTGTAAATGAATCAGAAACATATGGATTGAATTTTCCTTAAAATACACATGGGTTTAAAAATTAAGGGGAAAACTGCTTGGCAAAGTTCTCCTTGGGTCTGGCCAAGTCTGATTCCTTTGAAAACTAGCTCCAGCCATGATACTAATCTTGCAATGCTTCTGGGTTCACACATCTTTGGTTCCAAATGCTATCTTCCTCAGAATCTTCTGGGTTCCCCTTTGGGCACTACTGTTGGGATTGTGTTCCCTCAATAATCCTAATCAGAATGACAACTAGGATAGAAAGTGTGCGTGAAGTTCCCCATCAGGGATTGCTCATGGCCAGAACTTGGTGGAGTGCATTGAATAGGCACATTAGCTTGAACTTACTCCTCAGGCAGTTATTGGGTATCTATCACACACTGAGAACCTAGATAGCAAAGCTCAATCAGGTACAGCCTCTTGACCTAGAAGATCGAGTCTGTGGTCAAAGCAGATGTACTCTTTGATAGAAGGCAGTGAGACAGATGAGTGTAGTATAAGCCAGAGTCCTGGTGGGCCGCAGAATTCACTCCAGATGCTTCATCTAGCTCTCTTTCCTTCTTAGTGCACTTTGACTATTGCTTTGTATTTCACTGGTTCCTAAGTTTAGTGATGAATCTGGGCAGAGAAATGAGGATAAGGTCAGAGAAAGCTTAGAGCCAGAGAGGATCCCCAGAGTGATTGCCTTAGGACTGAAAGAACAAGGGAGAAGGCAGACCCCAGAGAGAAGTGGAAGCACAGCGGGAGGCCACTGCTTGGGGCCTGGAGCCATGGACAGATGCAGCTACTGTTTGGGATAAAGCATTTGGTAGAGAAGGAGCAGAAAGGGACATTCTAGGGTGTCCTGTGTGGCAGTCAGGGGCACTGAGTGGGGCAGAGAGTTGAGGAGGTGTCGAGTATAAACAATGAGACTACACTGCGCTCTGTCTGTCTCCTTGGGTGAGGATGACAGGACATGCCATGTGGCTCCTGGCATGTTACCTTCGCTCTGCCAACTGGGCTAGGAGTTTGGTGAGTGTGTCTAGTGGAGGGAATGTCTTAGATATAAGCTGCCACAGAAAGCAAGAAGGTCACAGCCTGCCGGGGGAGGTGGCTGGTCCCAGGTTTACATAAGCACTATCCGCAGGAACACTCTGGATCCATGCAGGGCAAGGAGCAGGAAGAGAGGCCCAGCAGAAGTCTGGGTAGCCCACTGAGGAGATTTTTCATTCTCAAAAGTGGATTCAGGGATAAATTTTGAACAGAGGTGTTTTAAAATCAAAGGCATGTTTAGAAAAGGTAATCTGGTAGCTCCATGGAAAATAGATTAGAAAAGGCAGAGTTTGCAGGTCAACTAATAGGTGCTTTTAACAGTTCAAATATAACATGGTGAAGACTAGATGAGAGTGGAGGTATAAAAAAGAAAATTTCAGGGGCTGGGGATATAGCTCAGTGACATAAACGCCTGCTCAGCAAGCACAAGGTCCTGAGTTTGATCCCCAGTGCCGGTAAATAAATAAATAAATAAATAAATAAATAAATAAGAAAATTAGATCCTTTTCACGTGTACTTCAGAGAATTCTTAGAATAGGGCCTAGCAAACCGAAGCACTCCATTGGTATTTATTATTACGGTAAACATTATTGAACATTAAAGCATCATGCCCGCCCTCGCTCCTGCCCGACTCTTTGTATAGCTTGGAGATCAAAAATACATTCTGACTATTTTTAAGTTTTTGGTTTTGATCAGAGCAATACATTTACAGTTAAAAATCAAGCAATACTGAAAAGTTCGTGGTAGAATGCAGAGGTTGCTGGCCCAGTCCTTTCTGTACTGAACTTGTACTTTCTTGTTTGACAGGAACAGGACTTGCACTTTCCAAGGGCAAACCCTGCTCTCTCCTGCCTGCTCCTTCTCCACAGCATCCTCTTACAGCTCCCTGTCGTCTTGATTTATCTACCTTGCATGCGGTTTATTGAGTTCTTGGTGATGGGCAACGTCTGGGTCAAGTTAATGAGTGACTTTATCATCTTCATCTGTGAGAAGTTGAGCAGGACACCAGCGTTGCTTATTTTTTTTTTTTTTTACAAAGAGTTTTATTTTTTAAAGAGTTTCTAATTGAGCCTACCCTCTTCGCTTGCTAGCTACAACAGTTTAATTATTTTCAGAAGGTCATCATTTTAGCTGTTCTACCAAAATTTCCTTTTGCCCAGCTTCTTCTCTTCCGGAGTTCTCAGTCCTTCCTCAACTGAGACAGCGGTTTTGTGGCTTCCTCTGAAGAACGTGGTTTTGCCTTTTCTGGATGAACTCTTTGGTTTCTTTTTTGAGGGGATTAATCCTTCTTGTTTTCTTGTATTTCTTTGCTGGAGCACATTTTTTAATGGGATTACTGGAAAGAATAGCTGTGGGCTACTTTTCTGCCGCCTTGCATCTGTTCCTTCCGACCTCTGGCTCGTGGCTCCCTCCATTTTCAGGACGCTTGATCTGTAACTTCCTTTCACCACTGTGGCTGAGACGGTATGGCCACAGAGAAGTCTGATGTCATGTTGATTCTGGAGCCTTTGTTTTTCTGCTAAGCGCTTCTCAGGTATTCTCTTTAGCCCCAGTGTTCTGAAATTCCCCAGCTTGTGTGTGCATTATTTGTTGTCTTGGCCACTCAACGGATCCTTCCACTATAGACATTTTGGGTGCTATTCATTTATAATTTTCGTATGGTAATCTCTGTGCTTTTTCCTTCTGAGTTTATTTATTTGGTATTTAATGGGAATTGAACTCAATGCCTTTCCTTTGAGCTACATTCTTAACCCATTTCTAGGGCTGGAGAGATAGCACAGTAGAATAAGTGCTTGTGTGACAAGTGCAAGGGCCTGAGACCAATCCCCAGTTCCACCAAAAAAGCCTCCAAAGGCCTGAACCTAACCCATTTCTAGTTTTTAAGACCATGTCTTACTCATTAAGTTGCTAACATACTCAATACTGGGTTTGAACCTTCCATCCTTTTGGGAAGGATTTCTTTTTTTTTCTGGCTCAGCCTGTCTTAAGGGAGGATCTGGGGATTGAACCGCGGTCCCCTGAGCCTGACTGGGATTGCCCAAGCAGGTGCTTAAAGAACTGATCTAACCCACAAGCCCCCATTCCATCCTTTTGGTATGGTGTTCATATTAAGCAAATATTAGCTTTCTTTATTAATCCTTTAAGTATTTTCCCTCTAACTTTTTCTTTATTTTGTATTTATTGGAAAATTTTCACTTCATCTGGTATATATGTATAAAGCAAATATATACAGATTATATTTGTATATATGATTTCAGCAGTGACGTCTTGCTAATTGTTCCTTTCTTATAGCATTTTCTTATTGGATCAGAAGGAAAATGGAATCTTCATACTTCCTTGAGAAATTTTGTTTCCATCTCTTTCTCTTTTCTTTTTCTTTTTATGAGCAGAATATATTTATTGAGGGAAAGGAAGCTCCCGACTAAAAGAGGGCTAGGAGGGGCCCGAGCGGGTTGTCCCCGTGTTTCCACCTCTTCAGCTGCTGTGTGCAGCTTTTCATCCCTTTCCTTCACTGTGAGTCCCTTTGCATTTTTCAGATTGAAAGATTTTTCTTTGGTGTTGGGCAATCCAGTCACATTCATGAGCACGGT
>NW_004524755.1:1390869-1402023 GCF_000260255.1 Octodon degus | reverse complement strand
AACTCATGGTGATTGTCTTGCCTTAACCTCCTGAGTTTTATCCTATTTTTGATGTTGACAGAGTCAGCATCAATTTTGATCTTTATGATTTGTGGTTTTATAATATTTTAAGGAATCTTCCCTTGCCCTTATACCATAAAGATATATATTTATATACTTAAAATTTGCATTTTTCCATATTTAGTTTTCATTGAATGTGGAATTAATTTTATACTTTGTAGAAGGCTAGAAGCTGAATTCTTTTCTTTCCACATGGGGGGGTCGGTGACCACCTGTGTCTTAACCAGGTGTCATGGCCTAGGTTGGGGTTCCTTGACAGCTCTTGTGTTTGGAAGGTGATTGGATCATAGGTGCTGGGCTGATCCCTGGATCAGTGATTAGCGCTTAGCTAACTCAGCACCCTGACATTCTGTGCTTTTGTTTCTAGCCCTTTGTGCCTTCTCTTGATAGTTTGTCCATTCCAGAGCCAACAGTATGCATTGTCATTACTTGAAATTTCAGTATCTGACAGGAACTTTCCTCACCTGGCTCTTCCTCAAAATGATCTCTACTCTCTTTGGTCTTGTAAACGGTCCAGCTTGTCCAGAGAAGCAGAAATTGAACCCACTTTTTAAAATTTGCTTTTCTCTCTTTTCTTGCTTTAGGACTTTTTTTGGTATAATGTGTGCTCATTTGGAATTTATTCCTTTTTTAAAAAATAAGAATTCAAAATGAATTTAAAAAATGAAGATCAATTGCACTAGGAATGCATCTGTGAGGGGACATCAGAGGAAGAGACCCAGGGCAGAGGGTGTGCAGGGACAGCAGCAATGCGTGACAATCAGAGAGTCATGAATATTAAGATTAGCCACAAAGCCACAGGAAAACCATTGCAATGACGAAGAGGTGTGTGTGATAAATACTTGATTCCTCTGAGTAAAGCAAAAGTTCAAGTTTTATGGTGAGAAAAATTGGGTTCTAATACCAAACAGTGTCAGAAAAGTCCTAAATGGGCCTTTTCATAAGGAATATTGAAAAAAAAATCCTCAATAATAATTTATTAACTAGGGTAAAAATGGATTTCTTTTTTTCTTTTTTGTATTTTAGTACAGGGTCTACAGGGTATACAGGGTCTCACTATGTACATCGGACTCATGGTGATCCACCTGTGTTCAGCCTCCCAAGCGCTGCACTTACAGGTGCGCACCACCACGCCCAGTCTCAATCAGTGGCTCAGCACGCCCTGGGGTCGGGGTGGGCATGGAATGCTGGGGATCAAACCCTGGCTGCTGCATCTACCTAAGCAGGCTTTTTAATCCGCTGCGCTATTTAGCTGGCCAAAAAGAGATTTCTTATAACAGTGGTAAGTAGCATGTTAGTGTCATAAGTTGATACCAAATAGCTAATGTTATATTATCTACTCGTTCGTTTGGTCTACCTTGATTCCAGTACAGACGTGAGAATATGTAAGTCTTTTTCTTTTTACTAGGACTCTGAGATTAAACCATCCCATTATGTTTGTAAATAAAGTTTTAT
Source organism: Octodon degus (assembly GCF_000260255.1). Taxonomy (NCBI): domain Eukaryota; kingdom Metazoa; phylum Chordata; class Mammalia; order Rodentia; family Octodontidae; genus Octodon; species Octodon degus. The sequence continues at coordinate 1,400,508 of NW_004524755.1, read as the reverse complement.
TAAAACACACTGCATTCATTTATCTACAAGTCATGTACAGCTGCTTCCCTGTTGCTAAAGGAAGATTTAAGTAGTCACGAGGAAAAAACCACAGGACCTGTTAAATGGAGAACACTTACTATCTGGCACTTTCCAGGAAAAGTTTGCCAGCTAAGCTCTAAATTACCATTCTTCAAATTGATTTGCTCTGATTGGTCAAGCAATGGCCATGACTCATCCAGAAGGTCAACATGAACAGAAAATTCACAAGGTGCTGTATACATGGCTCCAGGGTAAATCCTGAGGGGATTTGACTGACCTTATCAGATAGCAAAAGTTATATTTTTAGTTATATTGGTCTTGCTTTAACTTGGTCTTAACCATCCAGCAGAAAAGTATAACCACGAGGTATAAACAGTAAAGCCATATTAATATGCTGAGCTGTAAAAGGCTCAAATCAACAACTTTGGACAATTGCCAGCTGTACTGATGACTCATTACTATTATGGACTATTGGACTATATTGGGTTATTTTGCTAAATTCAAGTACCTACAATCTTTGAACTGGCATCAGGTATGAAAAGGTCCTTTAAAGACTTCTCCAAATATAGCTTCTCTAACAGCAATGGAACACCCATCTTTGACAAAACAAAACAAAAAAGGGGGATATAAATAAAGGACTGTTTTGTTGTGAAAAAATATATGTGTATATACAAGATAGTTAGGATAGATATACAGCTACTTTCTCTTGGTTCATTGAGAAGAAAGGTTTATATTAATATTGTTTAGACAAGACATCATGACTGCATTTATTTTGGCTATACACTTCCAGCCCCTGTTTTAGCCTCTGGAAGCCCAAACCAAAGGCACAGTGTGCAGAGTGGTCAAAGTGAGGCACTTTGGAAACACAGCCCATTAAGGTCTTTATTCAGCAAGATATCAGCTCCCATTCTATGCACTATAGCTTGGAGTTTCATCAATCCAGGCAAGCAGACAACTCGCGAGCACGAAGATGTGTTGCATTCTGAGTCACAAAGCTCCTCTGACAGCTTCAGCAGTGCAGTCCTTTGCTTTCCCCCCTCCAACCCTCTGCTACACACCAATTAGAGCGGTGTCTCCTGGACTCTCAGTGCATGTGTGGGCACCTAGGGGGCATCTTTCTCCCCAGATCCTTGTCAGCCCGTGACTCCTGCAGTTTCTGTTCCTTAAGTGCTGAATTCCTCTCAGTCCCCTAAGGTTGAGTCAGCCCTGGTAAAATATGTTTTTCTTAAGGTCTCATTAACAGAGCTGTCATAACTCCACACTGGAATGGGTTCCAGTGGGAAAAAGCACAAAGTTAAGCACTAGCAGTTCTGTCTCTGAGTTCCTAACCTTGTTGCCTGCCCAGGACTGGAGTTGGTCAGGTCGCTTGAGCGTGGAGCCTCAGTTTTCTCATCTGTAAAGCAAAGATGCTACGAACACTTGCACCTTCTGTGTATTAAGAAATAAATGGGAATCATTTGCTTAAACTCCATTCTTCAATTTCTTACCCAATTCTTTTCTCTCAATGGGCTAAAAAATCAATCAATCAATCAATTGATCAATCAATCAAATACAACAATAATAGAATGGAAGCCAGAATAACAATGGGGATAAAAATCCAATTGCACCCCCAATACTGCCCATCTCCACCACCTTCTCCTTAGCATCCAAGAATTTGTGCTCAAGTTCTTTCTTTTATGAATTTTTGTCTTTTTTCTATATGTTTATCTCACCTCAGGCCTGGGAAGAGGAAATGGTAATTGCACTCACTCAAATTCAGGACAGAAACAGGTTCACTTATAAACAGTAACAGGCCCACTCTATATTAAGAGATGTGGGAAACCCTTCCTTCTTTCTTTTCTATCCTTGTTTATCCTACTGCCATTGGTACCATCAAGCCAGCTCAAGCATGCTCAGAGGGCAAGCTTTGGATTTGAGCTCAGGAGATCATCCGGCCCTTCAGTGGCATTTTGGGAAACTCATCAACCTCTTAGCAGGTTTACCAGAGTTCTGCATTATATGTTGAATTAAGATAGAATTAGATGCACACTAAATGAAACATTTGTGCTTTGCTATTTTCAGGCCCATTCTCCCAGGGCCTCACAGAGAAAGAGCAACCTAAGTGCCTTCGCACCACCAATACCTTCCATCGTTTTCATGGGTGCAATTGCAGAAGTGCATCTCTAGAGTGGCCATTGGTCCATTGGTCTTTGCACGTAGCCAGTTTCTACATCCCAGATAAAGCTCAACTGGGACACTGTTATAAATTATGATCTAAGTTTTCTTCAATTCTGAATTAAGTGATTCAGAAAGGAAAAATGAAGATTACAGAAAAAAGTGGCCATAATATTTTTTTTTTTTGCCAGATAAAACATGATTTGCTTTATTTTTCCCTTTTGCACCATTAGGAGATTTATTGTCTTCTATTTATTTTCAGCACTTTTCTTCGTTTCTGGGAAGTCTGAGCTGCCCAAATCATTATTGCATCTGACTAGAGTTTTGCAGACAGATTTCCAGTAATGGGCTTGAATAATGGGCTCCACTTGGCTTTTCATGATGGTTCTTTACAGCATGGAAGGGACAATGTGTCTTCCATGTTTCCTGAGAAGCAAACGTGAGTGGCCCCAGGGCCCTCATAGCATAGGCTGAAGCTGCACATTTAGAATTTCCTTGTGATGCTACAGTGTGGAAAATTTGCATTCCACCTAATAATATATTTGTTTTTTCACATCCATAAATGTCTTGGATTTAATTGGTCTTTTGGGAAGGTTGTGCCATTTTTATTCTGTACTTTTGGCTGGTTACTCTAGGTCTGCCTAGACCCTTCCACTCTTCTCCAGTGTTAGACAGACAGGGCTTGGATGCTGGAAAGTTGTATTTGAATCTTGATTTTCTCCCCTTAAAATACCCAAAACTGATGAAGTCACTTCTCCTATTAGAACGTAGATTTTCCTTTACAAAATGGGCTGCCAGATGATTGAATCTACAACTGTGGCTCTTTTTTTTTTTTTTTTTGTGAAGAACATCTCCATGTCAAAGGAAATGGACTGATCAGAACTAAAGGATGTCTGAAGCCCAGATTATTTAAAGAGGATGAAAGGTGAGCCTTTCATAAGATGCAAACAACTCCTATTTTGTAATAATTCTATTCTCATATTTGAACTTCCTCAGGGAACTTTTTGTTCATAGGAGGGCCAGTGTTCAGTGCATTAGTTCTCAAAGGAAACTTCTGAGATAGCTGCCATCTGCAGGCTTCCAGGGCACGCGCTGAGAACCCAATTCAACAGCAGCTTATCAAATGTTCTTTCACTGCCCATCACTTAGCTGGTCGTCTTGACTATGTGGAAAAATTGTGAGCTATGGCCCATGTTCTCAAAGACTTCATATCCTAGTGGAAGTTTTAAAATAGTAGTAAGAACTCATCAGCAATAACATAACAGTATGTAAATGTGCAATCTAAACATATAATAGTGTGCATGTGTCAGGAGCCTTTTGCGTTAGGTAGCATGTTATTAGATTATTTCCCTTAACTCTGAAAACAAACTTAAAAGAGAAAAAGTACTGCTGTGTTCCTGTTCTGCTGATTTTTTTTTCAGTATATTTCATACAGGGCTATGGGGTCTCACTACACAGATTAGACTCATAGTGATACTCCTGTTTTCAGCCTCCTAAGCACTGGGAGTACAGGCACATGCCACCACACTCAGAGGGCAGGGCCAGCATGCTGGGGATCAAAACCCTGTCCCTGCGTCTGCCTAAGCAGGTACTTTAATCCACTGAGCTATCTGGCTGGCCCTGTTTTGCTGATTTTTAAGTGAGGTCTCTAGCCCATGACTGTACAGGAAGCATCCAAAAGGAAGAGTAGATTTAACAGAGTCATATGTGAGGCACCATGGTGTCCCTCACTGAGATTTTCTGTATGAGTGAACTTTTCCTACATTAGCTATTTGAATTGAAATATCTGGCCTTGAGTAGAGACAGGGACGATGGACTCCAGGGTTCTAGAGGCAAAGATGATAGAAGACTCACTCAGTTCTGGGCAAAAAGGCCAAATGGTATGTGAAGTGACTTAGCTCAGCATCAAATCCCATGGGCTTTGCATCCCCTACCCACTGCTTAGCAGCATGCCTGGTTCCAGCCAGAGAGATAAGCTGGTAATGCTCATCCGTACCCACCCACTACCCTGCTCTCCTGAGTCTCTTTATGAATAAATCCATCATGTCATTTTTGGGCTGAAATGTGGCTGAAAGGATGAAGTTGTTCAGAATCAGAACTGACTTCCACATTCTCTCCCTGTGCTGAGTGTCACCTCGTAGGCACCAGAACTGTGCCCAAAATAGGGCACAGGCACAGATGAAAAGTACCTGGATCTCTTAAGTCCCCTCCTTGAAGAAAGCTTTGAGCACAGCCATGCCCACAGCCATCCAAACTGGGCTGCAGATATGCAGGGTCATAAGATGTGTGGAAGTAGATACTCCTGGGATTTTTGCTTTAGCAAGTTCTCAGGTGCAAGTGTTACAGTGGGGGTTCACCAATATATTAAATTAGAGAGTCACTGTGCTAGGACATTGAGCTCTCATTATTGAATATTGGACAGTCAAAGCATAGTCCTTTGATGACAGTCAGTCTCCTGGAAATGTTTTTTGTCAGAATCAAATCAGAATCTCAAAAGGGACGCCCCTCTGGATTCATGTGTCTGAGGAATTCTGGGTGTGATCCTTGGTTCATCAGATTTTGCCCTTCACAGTGAGCAACACTAGTATTCTTGAGTTAGACTCTCCCACCTTGCTGTGGTTCCTCTACCCTGAGTCCTGCCTTGTGAGAAACTCAAGGTGGGAAGGATGGTGATTTTCTATTTTCAACCTTATGAGTGGCTTCCTATAGTTGCTTGATACGGGGATCTCTTCTGGTGCTTGAAAATGGTTTATAAACAATTATTAAATGTGGAAGCTGTGGATCAGAGAAATTTTCCAATTGAGTGACGAGGGATGAGGCCTGTGGAAAAGTCAAATTTGAAAATGAGAAACCTCTAAGATGATGACATAAGTCAACCTACGATTCAGCTGACAGTACTTCTAATTCTACACAGCTTTTAGGAACCGTAATCTCTATGTAAGGAAAGCTGCTTGCAGGATGCATTTAAATGAGACATGGATAGGACTTAAAAGAGAAATGGGAAAGGGATAAGCAAAAGCAAGAGGATGGCTGAAAAGAGACACATCTCCCATAAACCCAGTGGGAAAAGCTGGTTGGGCACTTTCATCATGACTGGGGACACTGCAGGTTTATAAAGGTCTAAAAATCTCTATAACAGTCCTTTTTGATCTGACAGAAAGAAAATCTCATTCTCTCACAATTCCTTATGTAAGTTTCTCTTGCTACCTTGTTGGAAATTAGCTTATTCTGGGCAGTGAGGAGGTATGTTGATAATTTACCTGGCTTCTGGAAGACTCTGCATGTTATAGTCTGCAGGCAACCACGTGCCTGCTAGCTTTGCCTCTCCTGTATCCTCTTTCCTCCTTCCCTCACTTTCATCTCTGGGCACTTGTCGAACACCAGCTCTGAGCTGGAGTGTGAGAGGTGCAAGGCATGAAAAGGAATTCCTCTGTTCAGGGCCTGACAATGGCTATAGTCTCAGCGACTGTGTGCACCCCAGTTCCAGCAGGGTCTGTCCCCTTGGAGACGGCAAGAGAAGCGCGGCTGAGAAAGATGAGCAAGCGCACTTCTCTTTCTCTGAGAAACACAAAGCGAGCCAACACATGGCCTTCATGGTGATGCTCCTCACTGGGTGCCTTTGAGGGCCTGAATGAAGGATTATGGAAGGAGGGTCCTTTAGATTAGGAGTGGCCTGCAGACAGCCTGGCAAAATGCAACGCTGTACAAATGGAGCACCTGGAGGTCTGGGGGGTCCCCATTTGGTGGGACAGATCCTTGAGGCTGACTCTCACCTATGGGTACTGGAGGAGGCTGTAGCATGTTGTACAGAGTGCACTACACTACGAGAAGGGTGTCCACAGGCTAAAATCCTGGGAGTCACTGGGCCACCAGGCCTAAGTCCTGGGAGGCAACCCCTAATACAAGAACATAACTAAAGCACAAACATGGGAAGTCCCTAGCCATCCCCATAGATTAGAGGTCTGTCTTCAACTCTGGTAGAGGAGGCACATGATGAAGGCCATGCAGCAGTGTAGCAGAAAGTCCAGAATTTTGAGTCAGGTAGAGCTAAATTCAGATCCATGCTTCACTGCTTTACTGTATAGCTTGAGTGCTACCGCTTCTATGTCCTCCTCCATGAAATAATTACAAATATATGCTTACACACCTATATTTTATAAGGCACTTGTGAAGAATAAAGGAGACCATGCCCTTAAAACACTCAGCAGGTTGTCTGGAGTGATAAAAATATGATCTTTATTCTTCATGACCACTGCAGTTTTCGGCAGGGAAACATGGAGAACAAAGAGATGGAGAAAATGTATTCGAGGTACTTTAGGTTGTAAGAACAGTGACAAAGGCAGAAATGCAATTTTCCATAATGAATAGGCCTACAGCACACATAGGAAGCAGAAATTCAGTTACTTTAAATGGGTACTCACCCAGGGCATGGGTGGCAGCCAGACAAGCAATTACAGCAGGCGCATGGCAGTGAGCTGAGGACACTGACATGTTCTCCAGGGAAGTGTGGAGAGCTGGTTAGCCACTGAAGAAGCTACTTCGAGTTTGGATCCAGGGACAAAACCCATCTTTGTGCAGTATGAACTGTGTGACAGGTTCAAACTATTCAGCTCATACTTGTGAAGAAAAAGAGTTAGTGGGAGGAGATGAAAATGCTTTTTCATCTCAGTCACTCTCTTCTCAACGGCACAAAATAACTCGACACCTACGACCTGAAGGAGGAGATGTGTATTAGGGCTCACAGTTGCGTCCACACCTGGCTGGCTCCAGGCAGAAGTGGCAAAGTGGAATGACATGGCAGAAAGCAGCGGCTCACATCCTGGCAGCCAGGGAGCAGAAAGGACAAAGCGGGCAGGGAGACTCGAACTGCAGGTCCTACCCGTGGGCCCTCTGCTAACCAGACTCAGTGCTCCAGGAGCGCGCTCAGCTATGGGTTCACCAGTGGGTTGATGTGCTGATGAGCTCTGTGCCTCAAGCCAGTCAACTTCCAACAGCCCCACCGGTGAACACAGAGACCCGGGGGAACATTCTAGATCCAACCGAAACACTCTCAGAAGTAGAGTGAAGGTCCTACAAGTCAGTACAGATATGGCTGAAACTCACAAAAAGCTACTTATCTTCATCGAGTGGGGGCAGGGGTGAGTCCTACCCACAGGCCTTGTTGACCAACTATGAGGACAGACTAGGTACAGCAGCCTACCAGGCAGGAAAGGTAAGCATTATTTTTTAAGCTTAGCTCAAAATTATACATTCTTTTTTTGTATTTTCCAATGTGCTTTCCAAAGTGCTCAGTCTATGTAGCAAAAAGTGCCAATATCCATATAAATCTACTGTAGATAATCAGACAGCATGGTGTGCTCACCACGGAGAGAGCGAGGCCTACGCAGAGTCTCATTAGGACACCCTGAGCTCTCCACTGTGTACATAGCTTCAAGGGTTATTTTTCATCCCAACTGCCTACCAAAGGCAAGTGCAGCTTCCAGCGTATCCTATTAAGGGCACTCCACCAAGAGCATTTCTCTTCCTTCTCTCCCAGAGTGACGCGGGGGCTTAACAGATCATTCGTCCTTAATACCTTCTCCTTCTAAGGTCCGGTTCAAGCACAAGCTCTTTGATAAGTGCTATCTCTCCCGGTGCTGTGCTGAGCTGGTTTGCATCTCTGTCCTGGCAGTGTTTGCTCCTGAGTGGGGAAGGGAAAAGATAAAAAGATACTAACAATCAAAGTACAAAGTGTGCGGCGCACAGTACTGGGTGATAAATCTCTTCAGATGTTCTTGTTTCCTGTCTGAGTAAATATAAATGATCAATTTCTCACATAAACAATTCATTTAAGAAAGGAAATATATGCACATGTACATAAATACCACTGCTGGAGGATGCTTAAAAATGTGGTTTATTTCAGCTACAGGTTAGTGAAATTTAGTAGTTTCACAGAATTATTGGTGCAATAAACCCCAGAGATTTCTTACAGCATTATAACTATCCAGTGTTTATTTTAAGCTATTAATCATTAATCATTACACCAGCCATCACTTACGATATTTTGAGTGTTATTGCCAGCAGTGTTTGCTACACTTTCTTTCTTTCTTGATCTTTCCCCTCTTCTTTTCCTTTCTTTTTCTTCTTTTATCCTTTGCTTTTTGGCTGCATGTAGCAGAGGAATAGGAATAGTTAGCTGATGAGATATATTCTCACATGTGAAGTGTCACAAATTTAATAGGCAGAGAAGATTTACTCAGAGAAAACATTTCTTTAAATCAACCAGCTGGAAAATATCCCTCTAAGTAGTGAAGAAGAAGAAATGAAATATGAGTGTTTCATATAGTAGCTCGCCGCATACCTATGTTTTCTTCCTGGAAGCTTGGTTTGTAGGTAAGAGTATATGGAAGAGGTGGGAGAGCAGCCAGCTTCCCTGAGCCCACAGGACCTCTCCAGACCAAAACCCAGGCATGCTACAAGATTGAGACCCTCTGCTGTGCCCTCAGGACCCCTCCACTCCTCCAGAGCCCCCACACCCAAGCCCGCTGAGTGAGTGACAACTTCTGCGATGCTCTCGGGACCCTCAGATGCAGCCCAGCCCAGTCCCAGCGAGTATGTGGGAGAGCTTCTGGCTTCCCTGTGCTTGTGGCCCTCTCTGGACCAAAACCCAGGCATGCTTCATGAGTGAGACCCTCTGTGATGCTCTCAGTACCCCCAGATCCAGCCCAAGCCCAGGTCTGGCTAGCGAGTGGTAGAGCTTCTGCGCTCCCCTGTGCCCCTTGGGCCAGGGGCACAACAGAGGGGCACCACAGGTTCACTGTTGTGCCAGAGGGGCACAACAGGTTCACTTCCAAGGGCTGCAGCAGGAAGGAGCTGAACACAACAGCTAGACCCAAGCCAGGCATAACTGGATAAACTCAAACTTAATAGATCTGCACATGAATTTCAGTAGGTGCAAAGTTTATGACTGCACCAAAGCTCTACACCAAAGGCTGGAAGTCATTGCTATATGAAATGAAAAACAGAAGGAGAAAAATGCAATCTCAGGCCTCGAGCCCACCCAGAACAAGTGCAGAGGACACTAGCTGAGCTGAAATGAATGAATTAACAGTGTTGGAAGTACAGAAGCAAAAGCAGAAAGGTACAGAGGAAAACAGCAGAATTAATTTTTGAAATAAAAAAATAAAATCTCTGAATTCATAGCATCTGAAGAATCAAATACAGAAACATATGGAGGAAACACAATGCCCGCCCAGAACAAGTGCAGAGGACACTAGCTCAGCTGAAATATATGAATTAATACTGCCAGAAATAAAGAAACAACAGCAGAAAGGTATAGAAGAACTCAGAGCAGAATTGTTTTCTGAAATAAAGGAATCTCTGAATTCATAGCATCTGAAGCAAAGAATCAAATGCAGAAACATATCAAGGAAACTCATCTGAAAAATAATTGTAGTAAAATAATTAATAAATGCTTCTAAAGAA
>NW_004524755.1:1382851-1383665 GCF_000260255.1 Octodon degus | reverse complement strand
TCACCCCAGAAAGAATGGATATCATAAAGAAATCAACTAATAACAAATGTTGGAGAGGCTGTGGGGAAAAGGGAACCCTTCTCCAATGCTGGTGGGAACGTAGACTGGTGCAACCATTATGGAAATCAGTGTGGAGACTCCTTGAAAAACTAGGACTGGAAATCCCATTCAAGCCAGATATCCCCCTATTGGGAATTTTCCCGGAGGAACTGAAAACGTTATATCATAGTGATATATGTGTACCTATGTTTATAGCAGCACTATTTGTGATAGCTCTATCTTGGAAACAACCAAGATACCCATTAAATGAGGAATGGTTGAAAAAGATGTGGTATTTTTATACAATGGAGTATTACTCAGCTATAAAGAATGATAATCTTGAAGCATTTATATGTAAGTGGATGCCACTTGAAGATATACTTATAAGTGAAAAAATCAGCACCACAAGTGTAAATATCATATAGTTTCCCTAGTATAAGAACTCAAAAGGAGAAATACAAATAGAAAGATATAACACAATTAAAAGGAAAGTGAGAACTTGAGGATTGGACAATGAGGAGAGGGGAAGGAGAAAAGCTGGGAAACAGGACAGGGGCAAAGCCATATATTTATATGCACAGGATGGGTAATGCAATGATCCTGAGAAATATCAGCAGGTTTTTGAAACTAGCAGTTAATTGGTAGGATTCTCAACCTGACTAACTACACATGCTGATACCTGTGAATCAAGCAACTGCATTGAAGATAGCAATGTGTAATAGAAGGGTCACACTTGGAATGCCTGTCATTCTGGTCTTCTAAATACGTATTTCTT
>NW_004524755.1:1347383-1381881 GCF_000260255.1 Octodon degus | reverse complement strand
AAGTTACATTTCTTGTTATATAGGTCTTGATTTATCTTGGTCTTAACCATCTAGCAGAAAAGTATAAAAATGAGGTATATAAAGTAAAGCCATATTAATAGGCTGAGCTGTGAAAGGCTCAAGTCAACAACTTCTGTGGATAACCTACTACTATCGTGGACTCCTGAACTGTGTTGGATTGTTTTACTGAATTTATGCACCTATAGTATTTGAATGCCAATGGAATACCCATCTCTAATAGGACTAAACAACAACAAAAAAAAAACGGGATACAAAGGAAGGACCATTTTGTATTTGTACAGAATAGTTAGGATAGATATACAGCTACTTTTGCTTAATTCAATGAGAAGAGAGATTTGTACTAATAGTGTTTGGACAGGATATCTTGGCTGCTTCTTGTACTATGGATAACCACTAAGAAGATAACAATGTACAATGTATTAATTATTGAAATAGTCTTATCAATCAGTTTTGAAACTCTCTCATTGTTTTGTTTCTCTATAAAATAAAATAAATAAAAGAAAAAATAAAAATTCCAAATGATAAAAAAAATGCTGTCTCAGCCTGCCCTAGGGGTGGGGCTGGCATGGCTGGGGATCGAACCCCTGGCAGCTGCACTCTGCCTAAGCAGGTACTTTAGTCTGCTTAGCTATCTGGCCAGCCCCACTTTCTAGAGTTTATTGTTATTTATTTTGTAACTTCAAACCAGTTAACTTTTGTCAACTTTTGCATTTTAAAAATAGTGGTTACCTCTGTTAATGTAAGTCTAGCTCATTACTTGTGATAGTCAAATTCTCTATATCTTTTTGTTCATTTCATTTTTATTCTCCCACCTCTAATAATTGTGACTAAAGTAAGTTAAGATTTTTTTAAAAAGTACATGGAAGACAGTAAAATCACCTGTGACAAGTGTCCGTCATGTCACTTGAAGGTGTGCCATTTATGGAATATGTTCCCCCAAGACATGATCCGCTGAGCCTCAGACATTTTCCTGGTTGTAGTGTTTGCTCTTCTTTTCATCTGTAAATATTTGGTCATGCCTCTTTCCATGTCCTTTGGCACAGGCTCTGTTAGGATGACACGTGGCTTATGCCTCTCTTGAGGCCATGTTGACTACTGAACTGCAAACTCGCATGCAAGCAGAAGGTTGTGCACCTCGCGTTCCAGAGAAGAGTAGCCAGCCCTGGGCTTAGTGACTGAGGACAGCAACTGTGTCTGTCATTTCCTCACCAGGGGAATCCCCTCTTGAGGGTGAGTTCGGTTTGTGCATGAGTGCAAATTCTGCACAATGGTGTTCGGTCTCTACATCCGGTCTGGGAAATGAGCATTTTCTAGAAGAGGTTTATTTGTCCTCTTCTGTGTCTTTACTCTGGGCTCAGTCATGATCACTCAGGTGGAAAAGGAACAAGACAATTCCTTCTTGCCATCTTAGCTACTGAAATGCTACGTGTGTGTGTGTGTGTGTGTGTGTGTGTGTGTGTGTGGTACCAGGGTTTTAACTTGGCACCTTGCACTTGCCAGGGAAGCGCTTATGCCATCGAGCCATGTAACAGCACACAGTGGTTGGACGGGGCATGTTAGACATTCAGTACTGATGCTCTTCACTTCTGGTGGGGTTTGGAAAGCATTGAAGTTTCTTTAAATATAATTCACTTAAGTATTATTCTACAATTTAAAAAAACACATACTAGGCAAAGACTAAAGAGCTCAGCATGATGATAACCTACTTTCCCGCCTTCCCAAATGGGACACCCTGTGCTTTCGTCCGTGTGATGTTTCCAGCTCATGTGAGGGTTCCAAGTGCCCTGTTTCCAGCCTCTATTATGAGTCTAATCTCCCATGTCCAGCATTATCTACATTTTTTAAAGACAAACAGCAACTTAATTCTTCATGAGAAACTCACAAACCTTAAATGCCTCCTAGGGGTGCAGGGCAGAGGTGGGAGGCAGCGAGGAGCCCATGCCTTGTTGGCGTTGCTGCCCTCCATCACTGCTGCACTGCATGAGCTCTGTCCCCACCATGTCAGCCACAGCATTCGATTCCACAGGAGCGTGAACCCTGCTAGGAACTGTGCGTGCAGGTATGTGGGGAATCCATGGTGCACGTTCTTTAAAAAAAAATTAAGTTTGTTGATTCCCTTTAGATGTACATAACAATCACATTCATCATAGGGAATTTGTACCTGTAAATGGTTCATTCTTCTTTTCCTGTTGTCCTCCCCTCTCTTCAACTCTTTCCCCCTTTTGATTTACAAAGCTTTGTTTCCGTTTTATTCTTCCTCTCTCATACCCTCACTTCCCTTTTCCTTCTGAACAGATTTTTCCTATTCCACAATATTTATTATATATTTTGGTTCATATTTACACCTGCAGCTTCTCACACCAGAGAGAAAATGTGGTATTTAAACACGTGTGTCTGATTTATGTCACTTAAGAGTATGGTCTCAAGCTGCATCCATTTACCTAGAAATGTCTCAAATTTATCCTTATTTATGGCAGAGTAGTACTCCTCTGTATAACTTCACACACACACACACACACACACACACACACACACACACACATTAAAAAAAATCCATTCATCAACTGATGGACATGTGGTCTGTTTCCAAGATTTAGCATTATAAACTTCACAGCTAAAAACATGGGCATGCATATGTGGTTTGATGCTTTTAGTTCCTTTTGGAAGATACCAAGAAAGGGACTATTTAGGTCAAATAGGACCTCTAGGCCTAGCTTTTTGAGGAACCTCCATACTAATTTCTACAGTAGTTGTGCCAGTCCATACTCTCACCAACAGTGGAGAAGCATTCCTTTTCCCCCACAGCCCCAGTTGGCTGTTGTGATTTATTTCTTGATAATATGCATTCTTCTTGGAGTGAGATGGAGGCTTGGCATTTTAATTTACGTCTCTATATGTTGAATATTTTTTCATACATTTATATATCATTTGCACTTCTTCTGCGATGTGTCTATTAATTTCAGATGCTCATGGTGGATTGGATCTTTACTTTTGGGGGTTCTGATGTTTTTCATGTCTTTATATGTTCTAGATATTAGTCTTTTGTTGAGCGAGAACTGGCTGAGATTCTTTGCCTACCTTGTGTATTGTCTCTTCACTCTGTCAGTGATCTCTTGACATGCAAAAGCATTTTAATAAGGTGAGATCCAAGTTGTTGATTCTTTGTAGCATTTCCTCTGAAGAGAAAGAGTTTGGTTCATGAAGTCTCTGCCTACACCTACGTCTTCAAGAGTTCTTGAGTCTTCCTGAAGCCACCATGAAGTCTACCACCCATTTGTCCATGTCCCCTGGCGTGGAAAAATTGCCTGACAGCCTGAGCTAGACTTAGTCGATTCTCAGTAAACCACCTAAAGTTGGGATCAGAACTGGCTGAGACTCCCAGTCCTTCAAGAGAGTTTTGAAAGGTTTGAATAATCCTCTGCTAAAATAGATGATCTATTCTGAGCATATTAATTTCTTATGCATATTTCAACAATAAGCGGACATGCAAACAGTGTGCACACTTAAAGATAATTTTGATTTACATAAGTTTCATTCATCGCCTGTTAATTGTTCGTATCAAGAGAGTTGAAACTTAGGAGAAGATTTGGTAGCAAGTTCGTAAATCTCTGCTTGGCCACAACTGTTCCAGGTTGAGATGTTTGCTTATGGCATAGCCTGCTTTATTGTTTAATCTGTCTTCACTTTTATTTGTTTCTTTTAAAATACATGATCTATCTTTGTTGCTACTCAGCTTCAATCAAGGTTTTTCCTTGAAATAGTTTCCTATATAGGAAAAATCCTTTAACTTGATTAGCAAGACATTAAAACAGCTGAAATTAAATATCCATTTTCAAATGAGTTTAATTAAATTTACTTGCTTATAGATTTAATATATTTTCAGTCCTTTATGTCCTTTTTTTAGTGCAATTATTTTCCCCTTTTCTCCTGGGTCTGTGCTTTTATCTCCCTGTGTATCTGAATACTGTACATAGCTTTTTCCCATTACATAAACAGAATTTTATTTTCTTTGCTTGTGCTTCCCTCCAGAATTCTTTTCTCATCTATATAAGACACAAATCAACTTTTACGACATTTCCTATCAAAGTATTACTAATATTTTTATTTCTCCTACTAAATGTGATATGTATTATATGACTTCTTGACGTTTTTCCTGCTGTCTCGAGTGGATTACACATATAAATGAAAGTCTAGATTTGAGCTTTCTTTTTCATTAGAATACATATAAGCTATGTAAAAATTCTGGTATGTTTTAAATGTGTTTTCCAGAACTGCTAGAAATGAAATTCTATCAGTCTACTCAGATTAAATTGACTTTCCCTGCCTCTTTGTTTCAGACTGAATTTTCTTTTAATAAAAGCACCAAATGAAACTAGAAATGCAAGCCAACTCTTCTCTATTTGGGAAAACAATAAAGTTATAAAATGTAGTCATCAAGAGTGAGGATTGATAGGTAGCCTTTTTTCTCCTGCAGAAAAACCCAGCTAACAATTTTGACAAATTCTACAATGCTGGAAGAAAGTTTTAACTTCCAGGAGGAAGTTAAGTTACTGGAAAGTGAGCATTCAACACTTTAATCAAAACACTCAACAAGCTTAATTCTGTTAGATCTTTTTCCTAATCTGTAACTCCTATTTTCTAACTTTTATTTTGGTTACTGCTACTGGAGACTGAATGTGTTGAATGCAGTGAAAATGAAATCTGACTGGAGAAATCAAATTGCTTATCATTTTAATGCCAATATTATGAAGTTGAAAGACCCTCCTTAGGAGCATGCAGACATGAGAAACTAGATAAGCTTAAAACAATACAGTATTTTCTATGATCCTGTGAAGGTTTTGAGGTCTACTGTCTACCTGTTACAAACTGATATATAATAACAAGCTTTTGTATCCTTACAAAATACTGGAAAATAGTGAGCTAAGAATAACGTATACTTTGGTCACTTCATGTGTTTGTTGCAATTAGACTGCGTATCCACTTGGGATTTACTCCAAGTTGTCTAAAAACAATTCATAGTGGAAGGTATAAATTTTAAGGCGTACTAATTCCCAGACTTACCCAGTTGTAGTGAATGTCATTTCTCCTCTTCCATTTGTTCTTGCCAAACTTTTTGATGTTACATGCATACTATCCCTTCTCTTCCAATTTAAATCCAGTACATTACCTCAGCCTTTTCTCCTACCACCAAAATGTATCCCCAGTCATCCTTAATCATCACATCCTTCATAGCTTTCAAGACTACTTGGACATTTTGGTCAGCCACCGTCATCTTTCCCTTCCTTACTTTTCGCCCAGCTTTTACAACTGCCCTTTATTATCAAACCAGAACCATGTGGTGCAAAGAATCCACATCAGGTGTTTCCTGACCTCAAAACCTTTCAGTGGCTTCCAATTTTACTTAGAATGAAAGCTCAAGTCTATGTAGGACCTTCATGGCCCTCATGTTGATTTGTTTTAGTTTCTATTTTTGTCACTGGGACAAAATACTTGACAACTGCAATTTGAAGGAGGACAGGTTTGTTTGGGCTCCTGTGTTAGAAGTTTCATCCTTGCATGGTTCACTGGATCCAGGCAGAAGTGGCAGGGGTGGAGTGTCTGGGAAGGGGAAACCTGCTCACCTCATGACTCACCAGAAGCAGAGAGAGAAGGGAGGAGCCCAGAAGAAGGAGGAGCCAAGAAGGGAGGTAAACTTTTCCAGGCCAAGGGTCAAGGGACCCCATATCCTTCAACTTAGAGGCTTTTTGGGACATCTAGATACTAACCACAGCACCACTCCTTTTCCCTTGCCTCTTCGACCAGTTTCCAAGAACCTCTACCTTGTCCTCTCTGCTCCACTCCCCCAGTTACCTACCGTTCCTTTAAGGAGCTCTACTGTTTCCCCTCAGAGCCATGATTCCCTGGGTTTAGAGAGCTCTTCTGTCTGATACACATAGGATTTCTCTTCCCTTAACCTCTCTGTTAGTGTCCCTGGGTCAGAGAGTCTGTCACGCTCCTGTCGTGTCCCGCCTCAGTCTCCCCCACCACCCTGCTCCCTGTTGCCCGGAGGCAACTTAATTTCTCTTTAGGAAACCCACCTCCTCCTGATAACTTATTTGTGTATTGTGCACTGGCTAATTTCTTCCTCTGCATTAGAATACAGGCTCTATGGTTTTGGCTCTCACTTTTCCAGTGAGAGCAGGCCTTGCCTCATGAAGAGAAATTTATTACAGTGACCTGTCACCCAGATGACTCAGATATAATGTTTGATTTTAGGAGTTTAGGAGCTTAATTGGTTTTTCAATAATGAGGATTGAACCTGCGGCCACATTCTTGCTAAGCCAGCACTCTACCCCTGCACTGCAGTTCTAGACTTCATAAATTTTATCTTAACACCAGTTTCTACTAAGTTGCCCAGGCTCACTTTGGACTTTTGACTTCTCTGCATCAGCCTCATGAGAAGCTAAGGATATAGTTGTGCATTGCCGTATTTTTGCCAGAGTTTGTTTGTTTATTTATTTTTGTACTAGGAATCAAACTTACGACCTTGTGTTTGCCAGGCAGGTGCTTGTGCTGCTGGGCCATACCCTCAGTCCCGAGAGCTTACATTTTTATGAACAAGATTTTGTAAGTAAACTGACTTTTCAAATTGGCAATAACTAAGTAAATACACACATATATAAAATCAGTGAAACAGTGAATGTCTTATATTTAGGTTCTTTTTTAGACATCTTAAATGAAAAAGGCAGTTATAGTATCATATCACCTAGAGTTTAAGAGCAAAGAATGAGGACCATTCTTACCATTTTGTTAAAAAATTGTTGCATGTTGGGCACTATACAAATGTTTTCATGCTTTTCTTTCTATTTTAGTTCACTTATTTCTCACAAATATTTTATATGTACAGTATGTACATGTATATGTGCTCATATAAACATGTGTATGGTTTGTAACATGCTATTTGTATCACATGTATTTATAATCCCAATTTATAGATGCTAGAAAACAAGAGGCAAATAGCTTATGCCGACTCACACATTTGGGATTTATCCAACTCCCCAATTTTTTCCTCTTCTATTGTAATACTTCATCATGATATAAAAAGAAACACAAACTATATTATCCATGGTTATTTGTGAATCACAATATTATAAAAGAATTAAATATTATAAAGTATTCTTCATGGTTTGTGGGTATTGCTTTTACTCTTGCTCTTTCTTATTCAGAGTATCTTTATTGAAGAACCATGTTGTTTCAACAGAGTGTTCCATTTGCCTGCGATTTCGCTTTGCTGCTACCTTCTGTCAGTACACATTGTCCAGGTTAAGCAACATAAATTCAGTGCCTTTGTTTCCACATTGGGAAAATGATACTATCCAGGACAGTACCCCTAAAACACAGGTGACCTGACTACCTATTTGAGACCTTAGTGTGCTGTTTTATCTTCCTATTCAATTGTCTTTTCTTCAGGCTGTCTTGGTGATGTGGGATCGTGAGCCTGGGTCTTAGGGATGAACATCCGCCATCGAGGTGCTGGCTGGGACGTCAGATGAGGACCTGAGGTGGCAGTGCTGCCAAGGGCACTGTTGGTAAGGACAGTGAATTTAGAAACAGAATGGATATGAATTCCAATAAGAATAACTTACTGGAAAGGGACTGATAAAATCAACTTACCACCAAGAGCTGGCTGGTTTTCTTGTCACACGGAGCCATATTGCTGGTTCAGCTGTTAATGTTGGACAATGATCAGCAAAAATGGTACCTGAATTCATGTGGGTGTGAACTGTTGGATCCATTTGGACTTTCCATACCTGCCAATGTTGTATTCTGCTGGTAAACTCCTCTAACTAGCACCTGCGTGGGGAGTGGAGAAGCCACATGCCAGTTCCGAGATAAGTCACATGCTCTGTGGTTGTTGGAGACTCTTTTAGAGTGGACACAATCTTCATCAGAAGGCTCGGTGTCTTCACACTTTGTTCCCATCAATACCAGTTCATCTGTGTCACCTTACACACATTGCTTTGCTTCCCAATTTGTTGAGTTTTGCTCTTTTCAGGTCCTTTCAGCTAAACTACTTAAGTGCTATCTCCCCAGTATCTTCTTGGGTATCTTCGTGTTACTTTTCCTGCCCAAAAAAATTACTCCACAAGATATTCTTCCATGTCGAGGTGAACTGATCAGCTGAGTCCAGCATCCACTCGCCGCGGCCCAGGCCCGAGATTTTGTTCTTGAGTTAGTTGGTGGCAGGAAACCACCCGTGGGGCTCCAGGCTTAAGTCAAAGGAACAGCTTCAATGTCACCCATGGGGGACATGAAAGTCGGTACCTGCAGCTGGTATGTGCCTTCTGTCCCTGCTGGGCTGCCGTTATGCCCACCTGACAGCAGCACTCAAGTCATGCGGGGCAGTTCAGGCTTCATGTCAGATGGCAAGTACTCAGGCCTCCAGGAGGTCAGTAAGGAGACCAGAAGCTCTTTCTGAATGGCAAATAATTCTTGAGTGCTGGCAGCATGGCTCTGAGATAGACGCCTTAGTGTATGTATGACACCAGTATCGGGGCTTCTCAGAGCCTACACACAACATCCTCATCTACCAAACATAACTGTGGCACCATCACTTGGCTGGATTAAACATCTTCAGGAGTAGGACAGCTTATCCTATAGCCCAGATCATGGCTACCCCTGGAAGCTCTTGGAGCCAAGTGATAGAGTTTTTAATATCTTAGTAGCTCCATTTCAGAGGTTAGAGAACCATCCTCACGTAAGAGTAGTCATTCTAATTAGGAACACTGAGGCCAGGAAAGCACATCATGGGTGCAGTTATGACTCCTGCCATCCCAGTGCCATTGCCCACAAAGCCTGTACCCTCTGCGCCTCAACCCAGTTCAGCGTTGTCAATAGCTTGCAGTGTGAAGCTACGGTGCCAGATGTTGACATCAAGAAAGGGAGTTGTCATTCTCTGATCAGGGAGAATTCCATCCTGCTTGTCACATTTCCAGGCCACTCCTTTCACAGTGGTCTCAGCCCAAGTTCCTCCCGAGGAACCGAGCCCAAGGAAAGGTTCTGATGCAGTTGCCTTCCTTTGCAAATGATCTTTCGACTTGGAGTCAGGGTATAGATGAATGAAATGAGAAAAACTAACACAAGAGAGCTTTTCCCAGCTGTGAGTCCCCGAGTTTCCACCTCCCCAGGCTTCTTCTGGGAGAGGAACAGTGTACCGTACCACAAGCCCCCCCCCCACCCCCGTGAAAAAGATGGAAAGGGGACGGATGGATAGATGGATGTTTTTGAAACCACTTCACCATTAGTCTACTGTATCTTTCCTTCCCTTCTAATTTCAGAATTTCTTTCTTCTTTCTTTCTTTCTTTCTTTCTTTCTTTCTTTCTTTCTTTCTTCTTTCTTTCTTTCTTTCTTTCCTTTTTTTTTTTTTTTCAGAACCAGGGATTGAACTCATGTCCTTGTGTTTGCCAGGCAAGCACTTAATCCACTGAGCCATCTCCCTGGCCCCTCTAATTTCAAAATATGATTTTGTATTTTACACTAAAAACAAGTTAGAATGTTGAAAGGCTGAGTTCCGAGTGCTGAGCAGCAGCCCATGGCTAGTGGCTACCATACTGTACCTCTCAGGCTCTAACATGCTTGGGCTGTGTCTGGCTTGGCTAATTTCTGCTCACCTCTAAGACGCACATCAAGTATAACCTCTTCTGAAGAATCTTTAGAGTCTTGCCTTTTTATCTTTACAGATTTCTAACAGCAACGGCAACAACAGTTAAACAAATGTGTGTCCTGTCTGTGTATTAGTAATGGAATCAATAACATTACATACATTGATTTACAACTCCTCGTTAGATTATAGATCATTAGCACCAGATGAGAGAGCGAAAATTGTATCTTTCATCTCTGAAGCCCAGAGTCTCACTTGTTTTAAACAACTGGGTGGAGTTACTATAATAAGGGAAATTAAATACATATAGACGCAGTGACACTGAGTCCCTAAAACTAACCCTGTAAGTACAACATGAGTCTCAAAGCAGTCCAGTAGAATCTCATTTAAAGACTTTAGATTGAATCGTAAGTTCAGTAAGAACAAATCTCATACTTTACTATTCAATATGGATTTCTACTAAGTTGGTCTTAATAATTTCAGAAAGTAAAGGAAAAGAGAGGAACCAGAGTTTCCTTTCAGTGGGTCAGACCACATAGTGGACAATTTTGCTGATGATCCCTTTGTGGGAAGGCTGCAATGGACTGGGATGGAGGAAGAAAAGACATAGAACCACGTCACGTGAGCAGCAGGTTCAGGGAACCGCAGATTTGGGACAAAGATGAAAATGACTCAGGAAGGGGATATTTCTTTTAACTGCTTCAAGGACTATAGGACTGACAATAGACTAGATTTATGGGCTTTTAAGACATTAAAATCAGATTTTTAAATAGATAATGACTCATTTCACCCTTCCTGAAGCAAATACCTTTACTGATACCTGAAGTACTTGTAAATGTCTAAATCAAAACTGAAGTGAAATCAAGAGACAATTGGTGACTCCCTTGGCAGACAAACAACTTTTCTTTCTGCAAGATGTTTGAGCCCGTAGGAACTGTGGAGTACTGGATGGGGATGATGAGGAGATACTTGTATCTGATGCCTTTCTGTAAGCAATGAATTATATTATTTTCAATATTTCTATTCTCTCTAAAGAAAACAACACTGCTTTATACAAGTCAGTATTGACAATGTACACATAAAAAACTCTTTATCCAAATGATAATGTCCATTTTTCAGTGGGTTTCTGCTTTGGGAAAACTTACCTCATGAAAGAATCTTTACAATCCATGTTTTCACAATGACTTTTTGGACTCGAAGCCAAGCTGACGCCATCATGGATGTCTACTCAGTTATGACTATGGTGTAGCATATGGCACAGGAAGAGGACCCTGGTTTCTGACACACAGGCCCTTGGCCTGCAGTCACAGAGCAGGAGCCTGAGCTTCCCCAGCAAGTGTGGGCATCGCTGATGCCGCCAGATGTGACTTCTGCCAGGCAGCTGTGCTTCCTTTCGTTTATTCTGGAAGCTTCAACTAGCATACCGCTCAGGGCATACTCTAGTCCTCTAAAAAAATACAATGCCAGTATCTCTACAGTTGCTTTGAAAATGTAGAATTTGCTGGGAGAATTTTAAGTGGTCCTTTCACACTCGTCTTCTTTATCATCTGTCAAGAGATCTGAGTGCTTCTTATGTTCTAAGTACAAGAGGAAATACAGATGAGTAAGAGATTTCTCTTAGCCTACATAGAGCTTACACATAAGAAGGCAAAATATACTAACGCAAAAAGATGGTCAGATACCTGCTACAAGGCTCCTACCTAGTACTAGCCACCAGATCTCTAAATATGATGGGTATACATTGTTCCTATTTGCTTTTTCAGAATATAAACTTTGGTCTTGCACAAATCTCAGTTTGAAACTCAGCTTCACCACTTATTTGACCTTTACCAGTTCTCCCAATTTTTTTCTTTTGTTTCATCTTAATATAACACTAGTAGGGCTGGCCAAATAGCTCAGCAGATTAAAGGGCCTGTAAGTAGGTGCAGGGGCCGGAGGTTCAATCCCCAGGCCTGCCCTGCTGGCCCTGCCCCCAGGGTGCACTGAGACAGCAATTGAGACTGGGCGTGGTGGCACACGCCTGTAATCCCAGCTCTTGGGAGGCTGTAAACAGGTGGATCGCTATGAGTCTGATCTAGTAGTGAGACCCTGAACACCCTGTAGACCCTTCCCTAAAATATAGAAAAATAAAACAAAACACTAGTGTGAATGTTTTAAAATTTGAGTGAAATCCAGTAGAAAGATGAAAAGCATTGTTTTAGGTGCAAAGCAGTGAGAGTCAATCAGGAGTTGGCAGCTTTTCTGTAGAAGGCCAGGTAATAAATATTTTAGTTTTTTACAGATGCGTGATCTCCATCGCAGCCATGCAGATTGGTCGGTGTAGTGCAGAGGCACCACGGCCTCGGGACCTCAGGTAAGCAAATAAGCACAACAGGAGCCTGATAGTATTATCTGTGAAAACAGGCAGCCAGATCTATAACTCACCAATCCTGGGACGAGACCACAAAGATGCTAGAAGTCAAGAACAAAAAATGATTGGGCCAGCGAGATAGCTCAGTGGATTAAGTGCCTGCTTTGTTAGGTGCAGGGATCAAGGTTTGATCCCCAGTCCCACATGTGTCCCACCCCCCTGCGCTGAGCCAGCAAAAGAGTCTGCAACCCCAGTGCCAGGGAGACTGAAAACAGGAGGATCAATACGAGTCAGAGCTGCCTAGTGAAACCCTGCACCAAATACGTAAATGAGAAAAAGAAGAAGAAGAAAATGAACACAAAATTACTATCAAAGAATGTGGTGTGCCTCTTCAAAAAGCAGAGGGAATACCTACATAGTTTTTACTTAGATTTTATTTTTTATCTACATTCAAGTTACACAAAGTATAAAAATATCAATGTTTTCTGTAAGATTTATAGTGGCAAAACCAGCAGCATTCTTTGTGCCCTAGCTGGAAGCCATTCATTTTCAACTTTTTCTTCTTATTCTCCTAGCATATTCTCTGAATATTCTAGATATGTATTTCCTCTGACTGATTTTTTTTCAGTTTCACACTTTGTCTAAAGCCTTCTCACTGTGGCTCTTATACATTTCCTATAATCTTCCAAGCCAGCCAACTTGCCCTCCACAGTCTTACTTTCTGCTGCTCACCCTGTCTTCCAGCACCGTTGTATCTTAGTTTTGGTTAAATCAATAAATAATATTTACATGATCATGAGTAAGTGCGTGAGTCAGTATTGAATCATACAGTAAACCATGGTTACTTGGTCTTTTTGGTAGAACATTTAGTTTTGCTTGGGTTTAATAATGACCTTTTCTTGATATCCTTCATATTGTAGCTACCACTAATTCATTCTCAGTGTCTCTGGGAGTTATCTGATATCCTGCATAAGATGTTCACATGCATCGGATGCTCTGAAGATCTTATTCCATCAAAGAATGACTTGGACCAGTAACTTGGAAGCTAATGCCTCGGTCAGAGTTGCTCAGAGGAGGGCATGTTGCAGCACACATTCTCTGGACCCAATCCTAAAGATCCAGATGTTTTGTGATAGGGGTGGGATTTGCCTTTTAGCTAACTCAGAGGTGACAATGACTTTTGTCCTGCGTTGAGAAGCACTGAGAAGTGCAAGCCAGAAGCCCTCATCTTGCTATGGAATGGACTGGAAGCCCTACGTTAGATGAAGGCAGAAACCCGAGATTTCCACTCCTTGCTGTCCTGAAATTTACATGTCTTCTCACTGCTATTGCTACCAAAACGTTCAAAGCCATTGTGAGTCCAGATTCCTTGCATGCAACCCGCACCAAACAATGCCTAAGATTATGGGTTCAGCTTGTCATAATATGCATGTACTTCACCCTCCCTGCAAGAGTGTTCGAAGGACAATGTCTACCTCATTTTCATATCTTTTGTGTTGTACACTTAAAGATACTCTAAACTATGTGCTTGGCTAATGATTCTATAAAAACATGTCTTTGTTCTCAGTGGTCTGAAGAGAAAATCTGTTAATAAGTGCTCTCATATATAGAGCAGATTTGCTTAAAATTTTCATCTTTCTTTTCATTCATAAAAGCTTCTGTATTCAAATTTATTCCTGTGAATTTTTCTCCAGAAAATTTCTTTCTGAGTATTCCTAATCTTTGAGCATGTAGGTAGCCAATACATACTTACTGGTTGTTTTTATAGATCAGTAATTTTTCATGAGCCTTGGCCCTAAAGCTCTTATTTTGTAACTCCTATAAGGAGTTAATTTTTCTCTGAAGAGATGGGTTCCAAGTTTGCATGAAACTGATATGGGAAATCAACCTTTTTGTTTTACTAATTGCATGCATTTTAAATGCCATAGTTTCTGGCCAGACATAATTCTCTTTGTCTTTACATAGACCCCCAAATACTGTTGTAACTGCAGCCAAACTTCACAGGGTATCAGTTTTCCTATGCCAAACTATGGTCATCTTCTGGAAACTATGCAGTAAAATGTTATACAACATTTTTCTTTTAGGGAAAAGGATAAAATAAAAATGTTATTAAATAATTTGGTTTTTTTCTATGATGTAATTAATAGCGAGAAGCACAGATACCACATGATTTACTGTGAGACCCATAAAGCCTTTCTATCATTTCCCCCAGGCATTTCTAAGTTTTCTGTCCCATCTTAAATCATAGTCATTTAAAGAAATCCTTCACAGGACTTAGATTAATTGCATACAGCATCAACTTGAAGATTTTATCCAGAAAACAAGTTCCTTTGCTTGCTTTCCCTTTCAAATGCAACTACGGAGCATGACAAACCCACTTTGCATACAGGACGATAAAATCTTGTACACCTAGCAGCGAGGGAGTAGACCTGTGTGCGGGAGAAAACTGGGACAAGCGAATGATAAACATGGTGATAGAACTGTCAGTACTCTCCTCAGATGGAAACTAAGTCTGTGAGTGTAAATGTCATATGTTAAATAAGTGAGCAATCATCCCCCCATCCATCACTGCCAGTTCCTTCCGTGTTATCTGGATTATATTACTGCTGAGTGCATCGTATGAGTTATATAGCAGTTTCTTAAAGATGAAATTATGTGTTGCAACAGGCCAAATGTGTTTGTTGTAGGCCCATCTGTCTCCACAGTTCTTGTTCACACACTAGCTATTTTTTCATATTTAAAGATATTTATTGCTTATAAACACCCCAAAGCGCAAATAACAGGCAGGAATATTTTAGACAAACTCATGACATATATCAAATTATTAAGAGAGACTCAAACAAGAGGGCAGTAACTCAGCTGAATGTCAATAGCAAATTTTTCCACATCACTTACCTAACATTTGTGCATGGCCCTTAGGGTTTCAGTATCCCTGGACAAAGCTGTTGGCGAGATGGAAGGGAGATAAATCTGAACGTGGCATTCTTTCCAATGGGACATAATAATTTGCCTCAGAAAGTGTGAAATCTCAAACCCATCCAAATTTCATCTGAATAAGAATTGAAAACGCCCTAAATATCAAAATGGGAAGGGACCACAGAGTTCTTTGCATGTAAGCCTCCTGCTGATACTTGAAACCCCCTTGGAGCCTCGAGGCTTAGGATTTTCCCAGCCCTCGTTGAAATACGTCTCTTGGTGGAGGAGTCTTTCTGAGAGCTGCTGTGTGTGCCTGTGCTGCGCTCCAGATCTTTGATCATTCATGGCATTCATATTTATCAAATCCTTCTGTACCATTCAGCATTCTTTTATTTGTTTATTTATTTATTTATTTTTAAAATTTCAAACACCATTATAACCAACCCAAACACTGCATTTCAGCAAAACAGTCAGGGTGGGGAGAGTTAAAATAACTCATGTGGTTGAAAAATGCAAGGGCTGGGGAGATAGCTTGGCCTTCTAAGCACCTGCCTGCAAAGTACAAGGACCCAGGTTCTAGTGAGACCCTGTACCAAATACACAAATAAATGAAAGATTTTTTTTTTTCAAAAAGAAAGATGCTGAGGTTTTTCTGATGTTGGGGGCTCTCACTTCAGGGTTCTCACTTTAGGTTACTTCATTGGGGCAGCTGATTTTTCCCTGGGCCTGCCTTGATGGCCTTGTCCCCGGGGCATGCTGAGACAGTGAGTGAGTGCGCCTGTAATCCCAGCTCTTGGGAAGCTGTAAACAGGTGGATCACTACAAATCCGATCTAGTAGTAAGACCCTGAACATTCTGTAAACTCTTCCCTAAAATACAAAAAAACAAAAAAACATATTCTTATCTAGGGCCTACTAAATGTGTGTGAAATGGATGAATGAGTGAATGATTGAGTGAGAAGTTGACAAACTTGAAGATCAAATTAAAGTGTCACAAGTCCAAAGTGCATGCTCTTTTCACTATCTATAATGTATCTCGCAGCTCTGATGACTGAGTATACTGATACAGTTATGACAGACAAGCAAATAACAACAGCAATAATCTGCACACACTGTGGCAGGGGTTACAAGAAAGGGAGAGCCAAAGTTTTTGAACACCTTGACTTGAAATACTCAATGAAATACTCCAGAAGTTTCCTGATAAGAGTATGTCATGTAGCACAGTAACAGGCTATGTTGAGTAAACATATAGACAACTTGGGAAAAAATGCTGCAAAGTTGCATTTTCATAATTTATTCATGTCTTTAAAAAGTATGCACCAAACTAACTGAAAAGAACTAAGACTATACAGCAGTGGATTGTACCTTTTACTAATGTAAAAAGTTCATTTCTCTGGTTGTTTCAAAATCATAATGTACTGAAACTGCAGCAGGTACCAGACCTACATCATCAGATCCATGGCTCTTCCCTCAATAAGTAGCATGAATTAGATAAAAGAGTGTTTTGTGTTACAACACTGTGAATGAGAGGGCACAACTCTCCATGAAGTGTCTCACACAGGAGGAGAATGCCTTAATAGGAAAACAAGGGAAGATGAGGGTGAGGGTGAGGGTTAGGGTTAAGGCCTTGGTATTAGCACCTTTGGAGGACTTGATAGCTGAGTTGACTATTGGAGAATTAATAATCTAACATTAAAGAAAGGGGCCAACTCATGAGTATGACTAATTTATCATCATGGTATTGATTTGTGAAGAATAACTCTAGATTTTTATTTCTCATCCTTTCTAATTTATCTTGGCACAAGTCATGTAGATGACACAGACTGGTTCATCAATGTGTCTTCTGTTAACTTCACCCATGGAGGAAACAACTTCCATTTCCTTGTCCCAGTCTTCCCGTTGCTCGTACCCACCACTGCAGCAAAGGTGCTGCTTAGGTTGGGCCCACCAGTGCCACATCTTCCTAACCAGAATCAGTGTTCTGGGGCAGATGCTATGGCCCAATCTAGACTGGGAAGACTTGGTCTCAGGGCTTTCCCTGGATCCACTGTGAGGAATGTATTTTCTCTGTCTCAGAGATGTTAGGCTAGGCTTTCGGAAGGCTGGTGCTCATGGTCGTGTTTGTGCACCTTGCAAGGAAATGGTTAAGTTAGAAGTATTTCAACACAAGGAGAGTGGGGAGGCATCAGAATATTGATTACGTTAGTCAAGACCCCAAATCCAGCCATGGCTGAAGAAGCTTGGTGCTTGGTGTTTCTCACATGTACTATGCAGCATATTCCTGTGCTTTTGCTACTTTGAGTTCAGTTCCTGTCACATATAACCAAAATATCCTGCTGAGTACACTCGATTACTTCGAGTCTGGTCTTAACTTAGTGTTCAGGAGTGCAGTAGTAATTGGCCCTATTTTATTCTGATAAAGGAAGGCTGCTGATGGGAGAGAAGCTAGGCATTTCCCAAAGCCTGGTCTGTGGTCAACTTGACAGAATGGAACAGTAGAAAGAATACAGACTTTCAGGACCATCAGAGGGCTGTGAATCTGCACGCTGCCACTTATTAGTGTTATTGTGGACACGCTATGTTGGGTTTGCAGGCTTGTCCTTGAAAAAAGCCCATTCTGAGCATCACATGTGTAATCTTACTTTCCTGTGCATCTGCATACGATGGGATCATGCTGGTAGCCCTTCCCCTGCGATCTTGTGTGTACGAAGAAGTTTTGGCAGGCAGAAAGTCTCCCGCAAGAGCTACTAGAATTCCTCCCAGGGTGCAATGTACCAGGTTACAAAGAAGGCCCCTGAGGATACTAAGACTCCACAGACACAACAGAGAGGAGAGTGTAGGGATGAATAAATACAAAGTACCCAGTGTGCTTTGTGCTACCTTCCAAGAAGGAAAGCTCAAAAGGTACAACACAGATTACCAGACTAAGATAGTTTACAGAATTTTTAGTGCATCAGAATTTAATCTCTGCTTTACTTTTCTCTAAACAATAACTAGCTGAAGTTTTCTGACTACTTATCAAGTACCATAAATTAGCCCTTTGATCAATTAATGTAAGTAATTCTCATGAAAATTCCCTGATACTATTATGAGTCATTAATGACATTTCACAAGTGATGGCTCAGGCAAGTCACGCAATCTCTCCTAGGTTACACAGCAAAGGAACAGAGGGGCTTGAATGTGAATCCTGATGCCTCACCACTGAGATTGTGCTCCTGCTCCTTGGTGTTTCTTTGGCATGGCTGTGTGATTGCGTGAGACTTTATTTGGCTGGATCTGGTAGCAAAGTATTGGGCTTGGCATGAGTCATCATTACGCTTCAGTGGCTGATGTTTTGTTTCTATGTCAAGCCAGCTATGTGTGCCTCATTTTGGACACAGATCTCCTTGGAAAGGATCCTCAGAAATACACGAAAACACACAGGTTTTTGGGAAGGGAGGGTGCTACCATCGGTCTTTGCTGCTCATTACACAAGATCTGGAATGTCTACATCTCATCTCAGGGTTCAGCCAGGGCCCTTGATAAATGATTTATGT
Organism: Octodon degus; assembly: GCF_000260255.1. Classification (NCBI taxonomy): domain Eukaryota; kingdom Metazoa; phylum Chordata; class Mammalia; order Rodentia; family Octodontidae; genus Octodon; species Octodon degus. The sequence continues at coordinate 1,363,418 of NW_004524755.1, read as the reverse complement.
TTTGTGGGTGGAGAAGAGACAAGTCTGAGTCTTTGCAGTGTAGCCAATTGAGCCTTTTCTCAATCTCACAAGTAAAAAGAAAGATGGTCTTATTAATTGGGTTTAAAGAAATGCCATCCATTTGCTTGTATGGCTAATAATTTCTTGTCTTGATCATTGTTTTGCTGACTGTGAACACAGGCCAAACCTTTCCAGCCAAAGCTCGAATTATTTCATTGATCCTGGTTTTTATGGGAGCAATTATTATGTGTAGCTACCTGCTGGTGCATCGAAACATGGATAAACTGTGGTGGAGGTTTTGTGCACGTCATTCTACCTCGACTACTTAAGTCTTATTGCTCTTAAACAGATAATTACATTAGCAAAATCTTGTCTGGTTTTTCTAGTTCCCAGCCATGTCTGTCACCTTAGAAACACTATAGCCCTTATAACCCCAGCCAGCACATCATAACTGACTATGTCGATCACCCCTATATCTCTGATTTCCACCCACTAATGTCAGTAGCACATTCTCCCTGTTGTGAAAAATCAAAAAAAAGCCTTTAGGCCTTACCAAAGGTCCTGGGGGATCAAAATGGCCCTGGTTGGGATCATTGGTGCTACGGCTTGAATCAGTCTCCAAAAGCATGCGTTCAAATTTTAATTCCCAGTGCAGCGGTGCCAGGGGGTGGAACCTATTAAGAGGTGATTAGGCCACAAGGCCCCATGAGTGGGTTAGTGTTGGCACTGAGGGAGTGGGTTTTATAATAGTGAGTTTGTGTCCTCTTTCTCTCTCTTACCTTCTCTCACCCCACATGACTCTACATGAGAGCCCTTGCTATGTGCTGGTACCATGTTCCAGAGCAAGGAGCCAAATGAACATCCGATCACAATGAATTGCCCAATGGGTGATATTCTACGAGAGCTGCATATCCTATTGAGACAACTGGCCTATGCCAAGCTTTTTAAGTATACTTCCTTATAATTTTGCTTCTCATGGTTGTTCGTATTTCCTCAGTTAGATGGCCTATCCCCCGAGGCAGACACTGTGCTGTCTCATATGCCTATTGTTCAAAATATGAAAGCAAAGGGAAAGACCCAATCAATACTCACCAACCTTCTAGCAAAAGCCAACCAACCAAGTGCCAGCCTCATGGCTGAACAGTTGCAAGTGGTTTGTGCACACTGTCCTACCATTATGTTCCATAAATCTTTATTGAATGCCGGCTACTCAATGTTCAAGTACTGATTCTCTTCGCTTGCTATAACCACAGGTGATGGATCTGAAGCTCACATTACTTTGATTTCCTCTCTCACCCTGTGCGCTGTGAGGAGAACATAAGGTGAAATGTGTAGAACACATAGAATAGGACCTGTGTACATAACAGCTGCTGAATCACAGTAATACATGTTGTTATTACTGGAGCTCAGGCTTGGAATGAGGTCCTGAGGGATTTGTAGTGGAAAAGGTTCCTTTTTGTTTGTGAAATTTATATACAAATTTGGTCTTCATAACCCTCACAAAAACTTTATGCAATACAGTTAGCACCACTGCACAGATGGGGGAAGGTACAGCTCAGTGAAAAGGGGTAATCAATCCATGGTTGTACAACTACTAGGCTTCAGGAGGATTAGAATCTAGCTCTTGCTGGACACAAAGCCTGGCTGAGATGTTAGTGCATTCTCAGTATCCTCACTAATGACTAGACTGAAGCAATGTGAGCTTCCCTGTTCTCCATTATTCTGCCTTTTGTTATTTTTCTTAAACATTTTGGTACCTTCTTTTAATTTTTTTGAGTAGACTTATTTTTCCTAACCTTATCATGATAATTTTTTTTTTGTATTCCTGGGATTTGAACCCACAGTTCCTGACATGCTAATCAAGTGCTCTAGCAATGAGCTATATCCTCAGCCTCTGATAAATATCTGGGGACATTCATTTTGCTCATGGAAATCCTCTCTCTCCTCCTGATGGACCAGTCTTCATCTCAGGATAGACAAAATTTCATTGAAAATGAAAGGTCCACAGTGATTCATCTTTGCAGAAAGTGGGTAGTGTGTACTTTGGGCTTTAAAAATAGAGATGAGTCAAGGAAATCATATGTTTTCTATTTTTAAAGAAATCTTTTCAAAGATTTAGGTGTCCCTCCACCCGCTACCATCATATTAACTACGATGACCACAATTGGGGTACACATCCAAATAGAACCTAAAATAGCTCCTACCTTTCCAAATATAGCATTTGGAAATGCTATTTATCATAATAATAATAATATCAGCTATTTCTAGCCAGATTTCATGTGGGCTTAGGGACACTCCCAGATGTCAGGACTCACCATCTGAGGCCTATCACCCCCCAACCTAATGTGGGCGACGAGGCACTGGGGTCACAGACACGGGCTGCCTTCTTGGTAAATGAGGCTTCTGTTATTCTTCCCCCAGGATTCCATGTGCTACTTCCTAATGGGTGTGCCCGCAGAGCCACAGCCAGCTGGCTAGGTTGTGATTTGTGTTCTGTACCTTCCAAGTCAGCTTCCAGCTTCAGTAGCAGGATCAGCGCGTCGACTGCTACACACCCTGTGTCCTGGGCTCACTGTGATGCCAGTCAGATGCTGATTCTTGGGTTAACAGAAAACTCTTTCCTTTATTTTAGTGAGATCTTATAGAGCTGCTGCCCGAATGACCTAGCTATGCGAAGAAGTTTGCTCTTTCTTTAGGCAAAAGAAAAAGAATCGAAGTTTCTAAAGAATTCTTTAAAATTAAAACCATCTTTTGTATCTGATTTGGAGTCAACACTCTGCTCGAAAAAAGGAAAACTTCACCTCTTTCTTTCTGAGTGGAGGGCGAGAGAATTTCCCCCAAAAAATGAAAGAAGGGAGGAAGTACCGAAAGAGTCAGAGGAAGAGTGACTGAATGAGGGAGAAGAAGCAGACCACATGGCGCGGCATCTCTGTGGTCCCTCTGCATCCTTCCCCTGGGACAGGGCTCCACTTCCACTGAAGACCCTGAGATTTCTCCTGGGTCTGGGTGCAGCTCTGTCACCTTCACTGCTCACGCTCCCACAGTCCACCACGTTCTGAAAGTCTACCCTCCTTTCCAGTTGCATTTCCCAGTCAGGGTCCAAGACATTCCCAAGAAAATCTCCTACCTTGGTTCTGCCCCCGTCCCAAGATCAATACCTGGAAAAGGAAAGCTGGACTCTCCCTCATCATTCCTGCCACCTCCGTGGGGCTCCACAGTTCAGCAGTTGTGCATTTGCCATTGCCCAGTGATATGAATTTTCAAGGTGAACCATTAGCTGTCAAAACTGTGGGGAGAACGTAGAAGCAAGCCCCCTTTTGCTGTCTCAGATAGGAAAGTGTATTTTTTTCTGCCAAATCTCTGCATGTAGTTGGCACATTTTATGTGTTTCCTATCAATTCACTCCATAAATGATCCTGCGTTTCCTTGTGCAACACACACACAAGCATACGCACACTCCTTTGAAAGACCAGGGGAGTTCTAATGTTGCAGTTGTAGACCACTAGTTCTATGACAAACACTGTAAGGCTGGAGACCTTTCTGAAGGTTGAGTTAGAACCTTTCTGAAGGTTGCTAAAAACAAGACCTTTTAAGAAAAAGAAGCCAAAGACTGCCTGTGAGGAAGACACCCACGGTGGGGAGCGTTTGCACTAGATGACGTGCATCCTGCACTTGCCCAGACGCTGCTCAGATCCTATCACGGTTTCCTATCTCTGCTCTTTGGATGCATTTGTCTCCTATAATTCTGCCCGGGCTTGCACATCCAGCTAAAACTCAGCTTCCTCCAAATGTTCTCCTAGCAGCGGCTACCTTTTCCTGCAGGGAGCCTCTACTGCCTTTTGGCCGCCTTCTGCAAATGTGATCATGTTTTTCTCTGGACTTTGATGTTCCTGATCTCTGAGTCTGGAACCGAAGGAGTCTGTCTCACTGAGCCTCCAGAGCCTCACATTGCCTATGCAGGAGTTGACTTTGGGAACTCCCCCTACCCATTGTACCCCTGATCTGTTCCTCATGGAGAGAATATTCCTTGATACCCTTTTTTTAAGAGTAATATTTTCAGCCTCAAAGGTAAAACAGAAAGGGATAGAGCACAGGACTAAGCACCTTCCCTGAGTTGGCATACCTTAGTTCAGTGGACGAATTATCAGTATCATTTATTTATGATCTTTGCAGAAGTGGTGCTAAAATTCCAGTTTTGAAGCAGAAACGCAGTTACAGAGGCCAGAGAAAAACTCTCCACTGCACCAGCACAAACATTCCTCTCCCTCCCCCAGCAGGAGCATTTGTACAGTCTTTTTTTTTCTCTTTTGGCATCCTGAGCTCTTTGAAAATTCACTCCTTTCTACTTATGGGTGGGGGGACACCTACTAACAGCCTGGAGGAATTATGCAATGTGCTTTGCATAAGCCTCTAATGGCCTCAGGTAACAATGTAAATGAACCTTATTAGACAATTTTTTACTGTACATGGGAGAAAATTATTTTTAAATGAGTTAGTTTTCTTTTGGATGCAGTAAGACTCTGCCTTGAATGAGGAAGAGCCATGTGAGGAGGAATTAGGGCATGTTACAGTCTGGCTGTTGGAGGCAGATGTAAAATGAAAAAAAAAAAAAATTGGCTTTTCTGAGGTGGAAAAAGCTAGGTCTTCCTTCTTAGGAATCACAAAAATAACTGCAGAAAACCTTCAGACTTTCCAAGAGAAACGTCTTTAAAACTTATGTGTAACTAAAAATAGAGGGATTATAATGGAAGTCAGTGTGCATGTGTGCAAAGTCTCAGAGGCACAGGGGAGGCATGGGCTGAGACACAGGCTTTGTGATTTCAGATCTGTCCACAGATAGAAATCTGTTGGTCCAAAGGGTGTTCACCTCGGAGAAGGCACCTGCATTGCTCACCTGTAAAATGGAGAGCTCAAAAACAAAACAAAGCAAAGCAGAAAAAGCAAAACGCTCTATGAGATGAACTCTAGGTTTATCTTTTGGCTTCAAAGCAAAACCCACCAGTTACACAAAGGAAAATGACAATCGTCTTGCAAGACTAGAAGACTGGGCTCATGGCTGTGGTGGCTTTGATCCGTGGAATGCGACTCTAAAGTCGTGGGGAACTCGTCTTTGTGAGCATTTTGTGTCTACCCGAGGTCTTAATTGTGGTCAGACCTTGAGAAAACCCCCAACCCGACATGACTGGGTGGGTGGGGGCCTAATGGGAATGGTGATTCTTGCTCAACCACAACAAAGCATGCGTGGATATTGTTCCAAAATGCTATTGCACCCAGGGCCTGTCAGGGAGAATAGAAGGGGGCCTGTAAGTAACTACCCACTGGGAAGCTTCTCTTTCAGGTGATTAAACACCTTTTGGGATAGAAAGGGAGAGCCCTTTATCTAACATATTGAATGAACTAAATGCCTTTGGATTGTTTCCTTTAAAATGATAGCTTTTATAATACATAGGTTTTATCTCCACAAAGGAAAGAATCTTAGTGATTCAAGTCAGAAGGTGTCTACTCCAGGCAAGCACTACGGTCTCCTTGCTAGCAGATATGGGTAAGGAGATTTCAGTGTTTTTGCATAGCACTGGCTGCAACTTACAAGTCCATCTTTCAGGACATTAGCTATCTTCCTTCCAAAGATGAGCATCTGAAACAAAGGAGATGTACGATTCAGAAGGTGAGGTTTTGTTTGTTTATGAAATTTATTAGTGCACGTTTGCTCTGCTGGCCACGTTTGGCCTGGGGAGTTGGTGCGTGTAAATGATGCACCTCCATGCCTCTTCTCTTCTTTCTTGAGTTTCAAACTGGAGTTTGGGGTGTTTTTTTTAAAGAACCAGCACAGTCATTCTCTAATTGGCTGCAATGTAGGCATAGGGCTTAGCAGGAAGAGAGGACAAATGAGTGGGCGAATGACAGCCTCATCTCTTGGGCTTCAAACTTGACCTTTGGTGCTTTGATGACACACAGCCCTTCCCAGACATTTTGACTCATGCAATCTCAAACAGCACTCAGCTGAAAGGAGTTTGGACCCAGAAAAAAAGAAAAGATTGTTCTTGCAAACTGATAAAAGATCTCTACCAGCTTGCCCTATATACCATGACCTAATCATTTGGCCTGATAGTGCTTTTTCCTGGGGTGCCTCTCCTCTTTCTCAAGCCGACCCCTAGCCCTAACTCCCTCTTGAAGCCCTTCCCTGTATCTTGCTTCCATTGCCCTGGTGTGCTTGGAGAGGGGAATGTCATACCAGGTCAGGACCGGCTAACGTACTGATTTCTGCAAACAGCAGCATTGGTTTCTAATCTAATGATGAAGCTCCTGCCCAGAATACTCCCAGCTCCTGTCTCTCTCCAGGTGGAGCTCTAGACTCTCGGGTGCCAGATGATTAAGCCTTGCTTCTAGCCGGGGTTGGAAGCAGCTGCTCCCATATCAAACTCTTTTGCTCTCAGCCAGTTGTGGCTAAGTCTACACCCAGCTGTGATTCGCAGTGCCCACTGGCAGCTCTCATCTCCACTGACAACCTTTCATCTGGATTCTCCATAAACTTTTCTTAATATCTGCTTGTTAAGCTTGACAGAATGGCAGTAGAACAAAGCTAACCTGGCTGCTGAAGTGCTGGCAGCAGCATCTGTCAGGACTTTTTCTCTCGCCCTTTGATAAAGTTTTGCCTGGCTATTATTGCGGAGGCCTGGCTGGATGATTTTGGAGCCTTGGAGCAGAAAGGCATCCATAGGATGCAGAAAGCTCAAAGGGCCATGCAGTCCTGGGGCATATCCTGAGATGAGTCATGCGTTTCTTCCCCCAAATTATTCCCAGTGAATACCAAGTCAAGCCTTCCCATCTCAGCTTATGTAAGTACTTACAAAATCTTTTGATATACAATTTGAAACCAGGTTACTCTGTTTCTAAATTCCAGAAACAAGACTTTAGGCAGTTGCAATAAGTGGTCATGGGGATGAGTTGCCTTTTAAGAGACTCAGAGAAAATTGGCATTAGAGTGAAGATGAGAAGTTAACTCTCCTTAGATTAGGTAGAACTTAGCTTTCTTTGTGCTATAACACAAAGTTCACATCCCTCTCTGAAATCCAGTGTGTGTGCGTGTGTGTGTGTGTGTGTGTGTGTGTGTGTGTGTGTGTGTGTGTGTGAATTGGCAGTACCACAAAGCACCTTTGGGTAGACCAAAGGGCAAGCTTTGTAAATTTGTATTGTTGTAAAGAGCCCATCAAGTTTTCCAGCACTTGAGGAACCCTTTCTAAGATCAGGACATGGACAAGAGGTAGACCTCAGAGGAACAGCTCTTGCCTCTGGTACCAGGAGCTATGGATTCAATCCTTAGCATTGCCAAATGAAACAAAACCAGGTAAGGTTTGGCCCACTGCAGCCAAGTGTGCCTTCAGGCTTTCTCTTAGGTCAGTGCCCGCCTGGCTTTCTACCTAGTTTCATTCAGACCTGTGGAGGAATGTGTAGGAGCCACAAAACTGCTCCCTGAAACTTGGGTAGCACAGCCCTTGCCAGGGAAGTAGGTGTACAATAAATGTCACTTGCCATTTGATTGAAAAGTATTGCTGATAAGTTAAAGAAAAAGGCGTGCTGAATCCCAAGTGTCTTTCCTGAGAAGAGCTTCAGTGATTCATTTAGTTGGCCAGATTTTGCATTTACATTTTTGCAACAGAGGCTTTACCCCTTATGGTCCCCACTGCTGGCCAAAGAAGGAATAAAGAGTAGTATGGGTAGAACCATCATTTGTGTAGTCCTCTCCCTTTTCTTTATAACTGAGATTTCCAGAGCCCCTTGTTTAACCTCAGTGAAGGTAAGTGCTACATTTAAAGCACTGTTTGCAGATTGCTGGCTTCTTCTGTAGAACCTAGCTGTCTAGATCCCAGAGAAATTGCTGTGAATGTTGTTGGCAATACCTACTTGGCAGAGCATAGTAACAGGAGTGGAAAATTCCTAACTCTCTTTTTACCTCCTTAAAGTGCTTTTTAATATATGGTGCACATTTGCAAGAAAGAAAAAAGGCATTCATTCAAAAGAGTTGTGGGTGATCAGGTTAGGAACAGTGCTATGGCATAATATTAGTTATACTCAGTTCGTGTCAGTTTCAAGCTCAAGAACAAACTGAGGTGATTCTTGATGCTCTGCTTCCCCATTTCCAAACTTTCCTCCTCTCAATCTCTGCCAGAGACAGAATTTGCATCTCTAGACTTTTCTCATTATAAGGGTGTGGACTCTGCCATTAAGAAGTCTGCCTGAAGATAGAAGAACTCCAAGTCCTTTAGGTAAATTATGTCTTCTCCTCCTTGCAGCAGCCGTGCCAGGGTCCAAAAGGATACTTGGGTAGGTAGGTGCGTCCTCACAGGAGACAGTGTTCCTACTCTAATTGCTATAAAAGCTTTTGAAGCTATTGTCTGGTGGATCTAAGAAGATTGATCCTGAAGGTGTGAGCTCAGAGCTGCAAGTCAGAAGCTCCAACTTGTAATTCTTCAGTTGCCAGTGACTCACCGTGGGGCCCGAGGCAAACCCACTCATCTTCTCTGTGCACCAAGTTACTCATCTGCAAAACTTAGGGAAATGAGCACACAATTTCCTGATGGAGGTAATTTATGGTTGAGGCATTAATAGCCATGGCTTGTGGGTGACTGAAAGGAGCCCTAGAGATTTTACCTGCTCAGCGCATCTGAATTCTGAACAGGCTTTGTTATTCTTGTTTCTAAGTCTGTACTTCCCTCTTTGGAGGTCTTCAAGCCCATAGTAAGGAAATTCAAATTCCCATGAAGTTTTTGTTTAATCTTGGTAAGCACAAATGGTTTCCTTTAGGACTCTGTCACATGGTGGCTTTGCACAAGAGGTCTTCTCACCTACTGCAAAGATCCCCCCTGCCACCCTTCAGGACCAGATGCCATACACCATGGGAATCAGCCACGTTGTTTCAGAACCCATCTGTGTAAAACCTCCTTGTGGTCTCCAGTCTTGGCAGAGCTATTGGAGGGAACCAAAGAGCATCCTGAAGACATCCTCTTCTGCTGGTGTTCTTCTTCCACATCTGATGAAACAGCCCTTTTGGGGATAAAAATGTCAAAGTGAAAAATGATGTGTCAATAGATGGAAATTGGATGAATGTGTTAGCATTAATTTGTTACATTCTACATATGCTCCTCTGAAGAAGTCGTGTTTATATTCAGGCCCAGCTGCAGGCTTCATGTATGGTAAAGTCAGAAGGGCCCCGAGAGGAATGGATCCGGCAGCCCCAGTATGGCTTCCATCCCAGGGTGAGCCTCTTGCTTTGCTTATTTCTCTTCCTGAAAGTAGAGCCATTGCTAAGTGTTATGGGCTCTGGGAGAACCAGCCCTGGTCTCTGCCTTCCATATTTCAGCTCTGCAGCATATTTCTGTCTGATCTACTCAACTCTGCTGTTAAATCCCTGCCACCATGCCTGTCTCTTCAACTCACTTGATTTTACCCTTGTTTGCCAGTGGCTGTGAAAGGAAATGACAGCAGGATTTCTCACGGACTTGGCTCCCATCCAGCATGGAAAATACTGAGTTGAAATCTCCCAGAACTTGTCTTTCACTCAGGTGTCCGCATTTTATTGGGCTCAGCAGATTTCCCACATCTGGGGTGGATGACACAGTAGACTCCAACCTGGAGATTCATATTCCCCTGATGTGTTCCCATCCACGTTTCAGCCCTTGAGCCTTTCCTGCCCCCGGGTCTCAGGCTGAAAAAGTGCAGAAGGTGTCAGTTCTGCTTTTAGCAAAGTCCTGTGGAATAAGATACCTCTTGCTCAATGTTACTTCTCTCTCCTGCTCTTAGGGTGTGAACAGATGACCAGAATGCATGGGCCTACAGCATGTGCTATGGGCACTAGGCCTGGCGAGCAGTGGTGTGCTCCTGGCCTGGAGGGCAAAAGGGGAACCCTGGGCAGGGGGAAACTCTGGGCAGGAGGGAAACCTGGGCAGGAGGGAGTGCTTCTGTTCTCTTTCATTTATGCCCCCAGGCTCTCCTTCTCCTGGTAGATAGTTTCTGAGTGCCCACTGTGCTGTTTGGGCCATGTCAGCCATGGAGGTATGGTAGGCTGACATTATTGACTGCCTAATGCTGAGAAAATAGGCCCCACACTAAGCCAGAGCTTTGCAACCCTCAGAGATGGGGCAGTGGTGATCTGCTCCGTACGAAGTGGAAATCAACATTGAGGTGCTGGCAGCCAGCGAGTGATGGAGCCCGATCTGCATATTGATAAGCCATCATCGGGTCCGACCAGTTGTGCTGCACTGCTTCAGTCCGAGACATCTGTGCCCAATGTTGTGAGAGATACCAGGAAAAATATGGCATAATCCCCCCCCCAAAAAAAATTAGTAATAGCAGAGGTAGCAAACACTTGTTGCAGGGCCTCTCTACAACACCATAGCCTTGACTACAATATTTAGCTTATCTGTTTCTCAGTGTTCCCATCTTATACTGGGTATGTTGTATTTCTTTCAGCTATTTCAAGGGTCCAGTGTAGTAAAATATGTAAAATATTTAGGACATTGAAGGTTCAATACCTTCTTCATTGTTATGCATTTATTGTTGCTTTCATTACCAATAGTAACAATAATCATTGATGAACTATCATATTTTAGAAATTGTGTTCATCACTCAGGAATCTGTAGAGACTGGGGTCTTAAGTGTGTGTGACCTGGTATGGTTTCCTTTAAACGACAGTAGTTCAAAGAAGAATTTCCACAGTTAGGAAGTGAGATCTCACCAGGCCTTTCTCCTAAATTCCGATTCACCCCAAAGTGGACTTCCTTGGGATTGCAAAATCCATCACGTACACCCATCTTTTTCATGGACGAGTATGCGTTTCCAGCTCCTCCAGCATTCTTTGTTTGGAACTGCTTCTTCCCGGCAGTGATATTCTTAAACCTGGGAAGAAGGAGGAAATTTCACTGTTGTGGTGAAATTACCTCATTTAGGAATAATTGGTATTCGCAGAAGAGATGCACATTTTCATCCACCTAGTAATGAACAAATTAACAAGACACCTACTGAGTTGTGTTAACAAAATTACCAAATGTAAAAGGAACTAATTGCTAACCACTTCATCCAAACTCAACACTGCATTCACAATGGGCTTTGCGGCTGCTGAGCGAAGAAAGGGGCAGGTGCCTGGGGATCGAAGACTGACCTTGGCAACAGTTCTGGAAGAAGAGCCTGCCTCTGAGAGTGGCAGAGACTGTGTCTAGAAGACCCATCTCACTCTCTGAAAGCAGTTTGCAGTATTCTGCTTTCTCTTCAGAGCTGACTGATGGTTCTCCATGCCATACCCATCAAAGCCTATGGACATGTGTTTTAGGAATAGCAACCTTCTGTGAAGAGTCAGGCAGCAAACTGCTCTTGCGATGCCAGGGTCAGGTGGGAAAACTCACCAGGACCCTTGCTTGGTCCCTTGTCTGGAAGGGTTTTGCCTCATGGAAGATTTCCTGTAAAAATCAGAAGTACAGTTCTCGTAAAAATACTGAAGTTTTGTGCTTGCTTGTTTACCTCCAATAGTTGTTTTTCTTCTCTCTTTTGTTGATATAGAAGAAATACAAGCTATTTCTTGGCTCCAAGTTTGTGAATTAAATCTAATTGTGTTACCAATACATTTTTCTCTGACTTGATACAGTTTTTGGGCTACTTAGTTTAAGCTAAATACTTCAGTACATGTAGAGGGAAGTCAAAGATAAAAATAGGTTAATACTGACGTAGAATGAGTTAGAAAAAAATAGATGCCTTTAGGCAGGTCATGCAGCAACTGCCCCTTCATTCAAGTGTTACAGGTTGGGGACAATGCACCAGAGAATTCTAAATGTGAAGGACCAACAAAAAATGAGAAAAATCTCTACTGTCAAACAGTGTACATCCTGGGGCACAGGACACACAGAGAAGGAACAGCGAAGGCAAAGAATAAAAAATAGGTGACTTCAGAGCATAATACATAGCTTGACATAAAGGAAACAGGAGGTGACAGTGCAATAGGTGGGGGCGCCCATGGGAAGCAGGGTGGGCAAGGCAGGCAGGGGCTGCAAATCCAGATTTCACTGGGGAACTCATTTGAAGAGCCAGTTTCCAAAGTCCCTGAAATTAGAGTCTTTTGTTTGATTTTCTGGGCCCTGCGATCTTTACTCAGCTCTGGTGCTGGCTGTTCTCACTGCTGTGTGCACTGAGCCACACCAGTGTCCCACAGTGGGCCTGGGGGCCCACAGCTGCCTCTACCACCCTGCTAGGGGCTCTGCAGGGAGGGCCATGGCTTTCCTCCACAGACTGCAATGAATGGATTTCAGAATCTGGGCAATAATTACCTGAGGGCCTGACTCAGCGTACTGGTGATTGGGCTCAGGGAATGTTTCCTGGGTGCACCAGTACATGAATGAATTACTCAATGAATGAAATTTAAAAAATATATGCTTTGGCAAACTATTTTGGATATTTGAGGGTGGTGGCAACTTGTGCCATGAGAAAAGTGAACAACAACAACAGCAACATACACTGCAAATCAGTGATTTCCTCCAAGCATGGCTCTGTGAGGACACCAAAGCCTTCTCTGGCTTGGTCTGACATGAAGAAATTTATGTCAGTTTTTTAAGAGATGTCACCTTTGAAAAGTCCAGAAACTTTTTATGCTATTTCTAAGAATATGCAAGGTGTCTTTTCATTGGTAGCTAGAGTCATCCCAAAGTCAGCAAATATGACAGCATCAGATTTCCTTTTTTTTTTTTATAAGGCAAATAGAGTGAAGTAGAAGGAAATAGTACCATCAAGACCAGAGACCCACTCGGCAAATTGGTCACAGAAAAGTACTAGACCAGGACCAGCCTAGAGCTGGCTGGTGGCATTGAATGAATTAGTGAACCTCCCAAAAATGTGGCTTTCATTACAGATTGCTATATATCAGTTTTCAAAAGATAGTCTTTTTAGAATCTAAAGAAAAGGAAAAAGGACTCTGTGAGGGGACAGTTGCTTTATACCATTCGATCAGGGGCTTTTGGTGCAAATGGACCCCAAAGGACTCCAAAAGTCTTGTGCTTCTGACATTTACTTGACTTGGCCTAAAAGAACATCCTATAGCTTTTTCCTTTCAATAACTATTGACATATTTTGGAGCTTTTCCCTGAAAAATATGATCTTAAGGTACGTATCAAGATTGTATAGCTGGTAGTTGTGCACACACACACATTGCCTAGGTGTATCTCTTTTTTCCAAGTGTTTCTTTCTCTGCATTGTATTTTCTCAACACCTGCTCAAGTGAAGTTCTAGCTGTGCAGGACTACCTGAGTAGTTCTCCTTGAAAGAAGAGCAGTTGTCTCCAGTTTGGCTGAGCTTGGCCCTATTTCCATGTATTGATAGGTACAGAGCTGGCTAGGACTTTTCCTTATCCCTTCAATTGGTCTTAAGCAGTGCATATTGGTTTAACTAAGGTGCTTGTGGTAGTCTTTGAAGACAGCATGCTTGTTTCCCTGATAACACACATCTGCTGCTCTTTAATGTGAGTTGGGTTGAGACAGGCTGAAGAGCCGGTGCTCCACACTGTCTGCTGGGATTGAACCTCGAGATAGAGGCTATGACTCCCTGGGCTTGAAAGATTACACATCAGAGCTGAGGCACCGGACCCCAAAACATCAGATACTATCTCAATAGTATAATACAAATTACTTTTCCTGCATATCCTTGTCTCTGCATATGACAGAGGTAAACGCAGGCCACCCACCTAGCCCAGCTCATAATACTCACTTACCTCCCACAATTCTCAGTCATTCATCCTCAAGCCACTCCTTCTTCATGACTGAATAACATCTTGATGCGGCCCTGGGTTGGCCTCTTTGTTCCAGATAGCCATCTTCATGGCTGGACTTAGGGTCCGTGGCGCCCCATAATTATAAATATACTTTAGTGTCTTTATTTCCACCCTGGGTTGCACTGGGAATTGTAGATTGGAATTAACTTGGTGGAATTACAATAAAGTATTTTTGGGATTACAAATATAGTCTTCTTGGACTGAGATGGGGACCAGGAGGGGCTTCCTACATCTATCCATTCTTTTTTTTTTTTTTTTTTTTTTTTTTTTTTTGCAGAACGGGGGATTGAACTGAAGACCTTGCATTTCTCAGGCAAGCACTTATTCTACTGAGCTATCACCCCCACCCTAGCCACTCTTTTTGAAGTGCTTGTTGAAAGAGATTTACAAATCTTACCAGGAGTCCCAGTCTCCTCAATGTTCCAAATCTTAGTGGTGTCCAAACAAAAATCCCATATTTGGATAAAAGCTATACGCATAAGCACACCTCTTCCCTGCAGTTCTGTTTTGCTACTTTTCCTGAGATGGGGCTACTCCATTTCTGATCAGCCTTTGATACTTCTATGGAGCGATGTGAATCTAAGCAGCAGTTAAGCTGGGTATACTTGCTAAGGTGTAGAGATTAGCTGATGATCATGAAGATTTTCTAGACTTCTCTTCTATCTTAGTCTTGCTACATATAATGCCTCAAACTTATAGGTTATCAATAAAAGGAATACATTCCTTGTGATTCTTAAGGCTGGGACGTAGAGGATGGAGGTGTCAATAGATTTTGTGTCTCATGAGAGTCAGTTTTCACCGATTACCTTTGTGACGTGTCTTTACCTGGTGCCTCCAGAGTTTTGCTTAGAAGGGAAGTGATCCCATCATAGGTTGAGCTAATCGCACCTGGAAGATGCAAACTCCTAGAAACCCCCACAATGATGTGGCTTCAACATGTGGGTTTTGGGAGGACTCAGGACACAGTCTCCAGTACCCTAAATCTGGTGGCTTTGTGGGCTGAGTGGGAATCCCTCTGTCTTTTGGCTTCGAACTTTCTTGTGTTGGTCACTATTGTGTTTTCCGTTTTAACAGTTTCTAGCACAGAGTTGATAAATGTTCAGTAAAAGACTGTGGGTAGACAAACAAGGCAGGGAAGAGAGTAGAAGGGAGGGAGGATATGACTGGTTTCTTCCCATTTTTGGAAGGAGCATCTCCATGTAGTATTGCATTATGCTCAACCCTGCAAGGTTTGGGCCACCACCCCAGTGAATGCTTGTTTGGCTGCAGTTGACCCTACAGAAGCTGGTGGTGGCCACTTGTTTCCAGAGATACTTTGGGGTTTTCTATAGGCCAATCAATAATACACTAATAGTTTTGGAGAGATTCTGCTCCAAAAATTTAATTGCTGGAAATCATATTGTATCATTTGGCTTGAAGCACAGCGTGCAGTTGTCACAAAGGGACATTCGCTCCGGGGGTGAGTGTGACATTGATAGGATCTAATTTCACACCCAATGCAACAGGTTGTAGCGCATCGCCGCTTTGCAGACCTTAAGTTCGGCCTGCTATTTGGTGCCTTCTTGTCACCAGACTCTAGTGCCGAGCGTGTTCTGCCAACGCTGGCAAGCTAGCAGCTTTTCAGAAAATTAGGCAGAGAATATGATTTTCTGTTGCATATGATACTAGATAGAAAAAAAAGCTGCAGAAATACTAACATGTCTTTATACAAATGCAAGTACTATAGGCGGTTGGCAAGAAGATGACTGTGTTTCTGAATGAGGGAGGTTATGACTAATTTAGATAAACAAATCTGCTAAGATCAAGCTCATCTCTAAGATGCTATCCTTAAAAGATAAATAACATAGATAAATTGGGTAAAGAAAAATGAGGGAGAGGTGGCATCTTTATCGAGGTCTTTTTACAGATATTAGTGACACTAATTAGCATTGAGATAAGTATGAAATGGTAAAAAGCTCACTGACGGAAGTGCATACGGCTGCACTGCACAGCACCTGCTTTCAGGGTGCTTCCAGGTGGGTGAAACTGCTAATTTTCCCCAAATGGCTAGCACCACACTTTATTTCACTTGTTTAAAATTATTTGGATTGCTGATATGTCAAATATTTCAAGGGCTTAGCTCCCCTGAGAGTACAAGGAGACAAAGAGTAGGTGTGGTTTTAGTCCTAGGAATTTTACGGTCTAACAGAGGATTATAAGCAGTTTTCCTACAAGGCAGAACGGGACGCTTC
>NW_004524755.1:1337755-1345713 GCF_000260255.1 Octodon degus | reverse complement strand
GGCCGTGTTAAGCGTAGCTCTGTGAACTCCAGTTTTGCCTGGTGGTTGTGACATCAGTCAAATTAAGAGAGGAAGAAGGACACAGTGAGACAGACACATGTGCGATAGGAGAAGTGCAGGGGAAGGGATCGGACCCCAACAGCAGAGCATACGATGAACTTCTTCAGGCCTTCGGGGTCTTACAATAAATCACGAAGGTAGTAGTTAGTGCCTATGGACTAGTGCTGTGCGACAAGCCCTATTCCAGGTTGCGCCACTCGTGCATACACTGACATAGCCCTCTCCACGGTCCTGTTATTATCTCCAATTTGCACAGAGATGGAACTGAGGCAAAGTGGTAGGCGAACTTCCTGAGGTGGCAGTGAGCGGCAGGGGTACACACGGTGGCTGAGCGCCGCTCATGAATGCGGGGGGTGGGGGCTCACTCACTCACTCGGCACCTGGTAGCGCCCAGTTTCTACTTGTAGTGTTTGTGCCTGGCATCTTGCCGAATAAAGCGGACGTTCCGGTAGGAACAGCAGAGACGGAGGGCTGCTCGCCGCGGCTGCAAGCGCGTGCTAGCCCTGGAGCCCTCGTGTGATGCGAAGGCCGTCTGCATCGGGCTTAGAGCCCCGATCCACCGCAGGCAGCGGCGAGGCTTCCGGGTAGGCCGTGAAGGGAGGTCATTTGATGGAAATCGCTGCTGATCTCACAGCTTAAAAATGGTCCGTGTGGCCGGAAGTTTTAAAGGCAGAAAATGCACATGAGTTCTAAGACTCAGATATATCACATATTGTTTTTTGATTTTTTTTTTTTTTTGAAAGATAAGACCAGAGGCAGCCCATCAGGGGTATACTATCCTGAAAAGGCCAACTTTAGAGTCAGACTGCTTAGGTTAGAAATTTTGCCTTGTCTTTGGACAAGGTATTTAAGAGCTCAGCTGGAGAGACAGTAATTGGCACTGTCTCAGTTCTGGTGAAGATACAATGCGATGTCCCAGGCAAGGAGCAAGTACAACAGGAAGGCCATCTATGAAAACAGGGAGTGTGGAGCGGCACACACATGCCCCAAGATTTCTCTGCTATTGCCCACAGCCAACTGCTGGACACCCAGCGCCTCTATTCTCTACGACTTATAAAGCATTTTTATCTTTAATTAACAAATAGAAATTTATATATGTGAGGAGGTGGAGTGTGAACTTTCCTTCAGTGTGTGTGTTGTACAACGATTGCATCAGGCCATCCTGGCTGTCATCACTCAGAAATGATAATTTATTTAAAATCTGTCAGAGTCGCCCAAAGTCTACTCTGGCCTGGTCACTGCCTGTGCAGAAATTAAAGATTGGACAATAGAACTACCATTGTTAATTAGCTATTCTTGTTACAGAACTCTGTAACGTACGTATTGTTGCATGTTACCCTGGTTCTGTCTTTGCTTTAGCTATTTGCTTTTCCTTTTGTTTTTACTCTTCAAAATAAAATAAAATAAAATTTGAAAAAGATGTAGTTAATGCTCTTAGTGATATTACCTAGGATTAGCTATCAAGATGCTTTAAAAAGCAGCTAGAAATAGTTGAAAGTGTTAATTTAAAATCTTATTGTCTATTGAAAGTTCCTGCCTGATATAATTTCCCCAGGATAGCAGCTTTCTAAGTTTCTGTCCTTTCATTCACATTTATTAGTTGGTGTTTTAGTTACAGAGAGAAGTTTTGCTTCTCCTACTCTATGGCAGGATGGATTTCTGTGTTCCAGATTAATGGGTTGAATTTCATTCTTGTCAGTTTATATGTAAACACCGGAACTCTTTCCAAAATGTTCAATGGGAAGTCCTTCCTGTGTCTTCTGACATCTTTTTGTCATTTTATAAGCATTTCTTTATTTTTGGTACTGTTTTACATTTCTTTTGTACATTACCAGTCTTTGCTATGATGGCAATCATTTATCAACAGAATCAGTTTGTAGTCAAGATATACTGTCTGAAACACACACACACACACACACACACACACACACACACACACATGGAGTAATACTCTTTCTTTCCCTTTCAGCAAACAAAGGTGTTTAGAAGACAAGATCTGGGTGTTAGCTGTGATTATTGCTACTGGGGTAGTATTTTTCATGACCTTGTCAGTAGATAGAGATAGAAATAGATGTACGTTTATGTGTACGCACAAACATCTATAGAATAAACATTTATCTATATACTATACTTGAACTATAAATATTTGTACATCTGCATGTAAAATCAATAAAACAGAGGAACAGAAAAAGGATAGGCACACAGGGGTGAAAGAGCAAAGATGCTAAACAGGTTTTTAAAAACATAAACAATAGTTGGTGTATTTGGTTCACATGGTTTTGATCAATTGTGAATGTACAGAGTAAATAGCAACAATAAAGAAACAATAAGAAAGCAATTGGGCCAAAAATGTGACCTCTCATAGTCAGGGCTAAGTTAAGGGAAAGGATTTTCACAGAAAGGACTTTTCTGTACACTCTAGAGTTAAAAACGGTCTTTCTGAATAAAACTGAAGACTAAATGTACACTTTAGACCAAATTATTTAAGAGAATGTGTATTTTGCCTGGAAAATTAGATTTTCCAAACTTGGAAAGCAGTTATTCAGCTTAGCATTTTTAGAAAGAATTCACTGATATTTCACTGGGTGTAGTTTGTGTGCAAAGCTTAGTACAGGGCGTGTGGGCCTGCATGTGCTTAGATCATAGAAGATATAGACTTATGTACAAATAAATGAAATCTAACGGTAGAGCCAATAATCCATTGGTTTCTGAGGTTCTTACTCAGGTGATGTAGGTAACGCTAGGTTCGAAAAGGGTCAGAAAACTGACTCTTAGACAATAAAGGTAAAGCCATTTATGATAAGCCATATGGACTAACAGGAAAAGACCCCATAAAATATTAATAATAACACAACAACTGTGTTTTGTGTATACATGTGTTCTAGAAGGATGTATGCAAACGTAAACAAAACACATTAATTTATTTTCTCTAAAGCGTAAACAAACATTGCCTTTTTTGGCAGAATCTGCAAAATGCATATTGCTCCCTTTGGCTTTTTTCTTTGTTACAATAGAAGTATGTTTTTTATTAAATCCATTGTTACTAGGAAATTAATCCCAAAATATGCCAGCGTGGCTTTCCATAATATTAAGAATCCATATTTCATATGAAAAAATGCAATCTCGGCTAAACACATCAGTCCATGGAAATTAAAAAGAATAAAAAGGATGAAGTTTTCCCTTCAAGTTGAAGGCAGAAGGCTGCAAGAAGAATCTGGAAGCACTGAAGATGTCAAGTCCCCTGGGAGCTGGTGGGGAGTGAGGGGCCGCAGAGCAGGTGCGTACTTGGAAGATTTAGAAGGAGCATCACACCCCTTAGGTCACTTTTTTGCAAAGTTATAGGAAGATGGGCCATGGAGACTTCAGGCCTCTGCTGAAGTCTCCACAAATCCTTTCAGATTTGATTTCTTCCTGTTTTGACCAAGTGACTGAGTTAGCAGCGGAAGGTGGTACTTGTGAGAAGTACAATTTTGACTGTAGCCAAAAGGCTGATGCAGTGTTGCCTAGCAACCTGAGACAGAGATGGAGACAGAGACAGAGACAGAGAGACTGAGACAGAATGGATGCACTGAATGCAGTACCGTTCTCTGGGCAAAGTTCTAGGCTCTTTTAGGCATTCATGTCCTCAGCCTCAGAGCCCTTTGTAACAACCTCAAACTAAGCTTCCATCCTCAAGGGGCAATGGACAGGGATGAAATTAAGGCATTTTTGAATGCTTCTCTGAGAGACTGGGGGAGCTGTAGCTCACAACAAAAAGAATTTATAGCTGTCATCTGGAGGAAGAATAACTAAAGAGCCCCAACTTTTGTTATTCAGAAGTTGCAGGATTTGGAGTTTTAAAAACTGGCTTGCTGGGAGAGGTGGCACACCTCTGTAATCCCAGCACTTGGGAAGCTGAGGCAGGTGGATTGCAAGTTCAAGGGCAGGCAGTGTGGGCTAAGTAAGTGATGAGTTCAGTGGCAGGGTGAGCTATATAAAGAACTCAAACAAACCAACCAACAAGCCCTGGGTAGAAACGCTTAGAAGTCCTTGGAATACCTTTTCTTTTTTTCCAGTGCAAGAACGTAAGTTCTGTGAAGGCAGTGCCCTCATCTTCTCTCACTACCGTGTCATCTTTCCGGGGCAGTTGCTCACCACGTACTGGGAGCTCAACAAGGTCTGCTGAGTGACTCACTACCGTGTGGGTTGCGGGCCCATCCTCTGTTGGTGCGGACCTGTCTACCACTTTCCTTTCCTCCATATCAAGTGCAGAGTGAAAAGATGAAAACAAAATTCAGTGTGGCAGTGCCTTGTTTGTCCCATAAGACTTTCTGCCTGTTGCGTGCACCAGGAGCAGTGTGTATGACCAGGGTCTTTCTGCCATCACACTCTGTTTACAGAGGGCCAAAGCCCTTGCATGGTAGTGTCTGGAAAGTGAGATTCCTGAAAGTTACTTCAAGAAATTGAATGTGGTCGAATTATAGTCCTGAAACTCTGAGACATGAAATAGGAGCTTTAACGATTCAGGACTGGAAGTTGATGGACCTGAGAAATGATGCCAGGCTGGATGACAGCACCAACATGATTGGAAACTGTGCAACAAAGCAAATAACTGGCACTGACCTGGAGGCTCTGGAGAAGGATTTCAGAGCTTATGGTTGCAGACATCTGCCAAGGGAAGGACAGAAGCAACTCATCTCAGACACTGATGATCTAGATAATAGGGAGAGCGGTCAACAGTGAAAATAAACTGGTGTCCTGATGAAGAACTTACGTATTTTCCTATCTACTAGGATGTTGTGATATCCTTGGATTGTTTTGCTTCGAACAGAAACACTCCTCCAAATGGAAACGTTATAAAGAAAATTCTGTCATCCTGGGTTTCTATGAGAATTATGCCTTAACAAAAATACAATACCAACTTGGTGCCACGCGCTTAGAAATTGGACTGCAAACGTCAGACTTCCATTGTCCAAGAGTTTCCAGCAAGAATGTTGACACTGGCCAAATTCCAAGTTTTAGTCAGAATTTTTAAAAAAGTAATAGAAGGTCTTCAGTTGGGCACCTCTCTGCTATAGCATATTTGATTCTTCTCTACACTTTTTGTATGAACATCTTGCAAATGCTAATTAATTCTCACACCAGCCCTGTGAATTAGTAGTACAGCCCTTGAAACTTCTGGTTGAATGAGCTGAGGAATCAAATTGAAACACATCTTAGTACCTGAAAGAGAAGCTTTTCCTTACGAGTTCTTTAAGAAAGTGTTTGAAAAGAGAAAATTAGGAAACCCACACACTTGTCTGGTCAAATAGGAAGAAAAGTTGGCAACTCTTTGTCATCACATTTCAAGTCATAGAAAATGGATCTTGGGTATAATCTGTAAGGAACTCTAGAATTCTTCTGCTCCTGGTAAACTCATTGGTAAATCTCTTTTATATGAGCTTTTCTTTTCCAGATCATTTATTTACATGTCATTGACAGAAAAGGAAAGCAAAATCTTGTAACTCAATATATTCTGTTGTGTGGCCACATCTCATGCCAGAGGGTTAAAATCTGGACTTAACTTCTTGGAGAAGGAAAAGCTGCATTCGCTGGGCTGGGCTCCAGGGAGGACTTTTTTTCTCTCTTTCTGTGGCCATGTGTGCTTTGTCCCTCCATAAGATTTTAGACCCTGGTAAGTAAACATGGTTTGGAAAAATCTACGTGGAGCATGTTTGGTAAATAACTGAAATTTACTCCAGATTGGAGAGATTGTTAAGGAACACAACAGCCATTGCCTGCTTACAGCATTTCCAGGCAGCAGGAGACAGAGGAGCCCTCTGTCCGCCTCCTCTTCCCTGTTCATGGGTCAAAGGATCCAGTGTGGTGAGCTATAGCGAGGACAGCTGGTGCATGTTTTTATTGGTTTACTTGTTTGTTCCTTTTTAAAGTGTATTTGATACAGGGTCATACTATGCAGCTCAGACTTGTAGTCATCCTCCTGTTTACAGCCTCCTCAGCACTGGGATGACAACTATGTGCCACCATGCCTGGACTCAGTGGCTGGCTCAGGGTGCCCAGGGGCCAGGGATCAGACCTCAGTCCTTGCGCATGCCTAAGCAGATGCTGAGTCCTCTGAGCTATTTCGCTGGTATTTTTAAGCTGATATACTAACGACATAAAATTGTACTGACTTACCCAGCGGTGTATGATGCTGCACTCTAAGCACATCCATGTCCTCTTTATGGCACAAGAAACACATTTATCTTCTCAAACATTTATCATTTCAATGCAAAAATACCCACAATCCCTTCTGTTTTTTAAATGCACAGTGCCTCATGGGTATCTGGAAGTGCTTGTCCAGGCAGGGTATCTACATCCGACACTTGTCATGTGAAGTGGTGGCATAAAAATGTAGTGAACTATTCCCAGTAAGTCTAAGAAATAACTCATAATTGCAGTTCTAAATATTAGTTTCAAGAGCTACTTCCTTGACTTTCTTGAGAAGAAAAAGGTGCAGTAACACTTCAGCTCATCAGCATTTCTGTTTGTGAACAATTCAGTTCATAGAAGTATTTGGCAAAATTTTGACTCCACCCATGCACTCTGCAGAGAGTGACAGTTATGCCCGCAGCCATTTCCCCCACCAGACATGAAGTGGCCACCTTTCCCAGAATCAGGGGACCAGCTGTTGTGAATAGCAGTACTACTGTGCCTTCTTTGCAGTGTCTGACCCCACCCCATGTTTCTGGGCCACAATCTTGAAATGCTTAAGGTCTTAGTCGAATGAATCCCTGTCTGGATTTGAAGAGCGAAGTCCATCAACCCTGCCTGAGGAGCTAGTTTTTGTGTGTGGAAGTCCAGTTTTCCCAGCACCATTGATTACACAGGGTGTCCTTTCTCCGATCTATTACTCACAATGAACAAGGCATGGGAGCAAAGGAAGTGTACACTGGAAGATGAATGTTAAAGAAAAGGTGGTAGGTATACACAAGGGGATCCCTGCAGGTGCGTAACCAAATGGAGTCCTGTTATGAGCAACAACGTGGGTGGAACTGGAGATTGCTGTGGAAAGGAAGACAGACCGGACACAGAAATACAAGTAGCACACCACCTCATGCACATTCTAAAGAAGTTGACCTTACTGAAGTGAAGAATTGAACTCTGCTTATCAAAAGCTGGGAGAGGAGTGAGGAGGGCGTAATGCGGAGCGCTGAGTGATGTTAGTGAGTTAGAGTGAGACAGGTGTGAGAGTGCTTGTGCGGTATGGCACAGTACGGGGACGGCAAATGACAATTTCACACTGTATATCTCAGAACATTAGAAGAAAAGACAGCGGCTATTTTTTTTATCATAAAGAAATGATAGATCATTGAGGAGATAGGTATGTTTAACCTGACTTAACTCATGCACAATGTACACATATATGAAAACATTATGTGGTACTCCACGTACGTATGATCTTTCTTTTTTTGTTAACTGTTCTTTTTCATTTTAGCTCTATTCTTACAGAAATTCACATACAGAGCAAACAGCACTCTGTCTGATCCTCTTGGTTATACCTTAGATGAAGTAACTTTTTGCTGTACTGAATATGTGCCGTACAAGTTGTATTTTCTCCACGCTGCACTCTTTGTCGACAAGCAGAAAGTGGTTTCTGTGCCTTCCGCACAGTGTGAAAGCCAACCAAGGTCTATTATCATAATAAATGATGCACTCTCTTTTCTGTAATATTTGGTTTTTATTAATTTTATGGAGAAACAAATAGCAATGAGACAGTTTCAAAACCGATTAATAGGACAGTTTCAATAATCAATATATTGCATATTGTTGTCTTCATAGTGGTTATTCATAGTACAAGATGCAGACATGATAGCCTGTCCAAACACTATTAGTACAAATTTTTCTTCTCATTGCATTAAGAGAAAGTAGCTGTATAT
>NW_004524755.1:1327989-1335125 GCF_000260255.1 Octodon degus | reverse complement strand
CTTATATCATGAAGAATTCATCTCTCTCTACCTCAGTTTACCAATCAGCAAAATGAACATAATTGTAACAGTGATAAAATTATTTACAATGAGTAATGCACACAGAATAGGGCCAGAAAGATAGAAAGTTTTCTTTAAAAAATGAAAGGATACAAACAGGAAAGTTACTGATATCTCTGCAACTTGAAATTTTGCCCACTATTAACTTCCCTAAAAATTTGCATTATTATGCCCAGTAGTAGCTGGACACGTGCCTAGCTTTGCATTCTGCAGGGACTATGCAAAGTATGGAGAGCAAACAATCCCAACAAGGAGAAAAGAGAACGTTCCCACCTACATTTTACTTTAAAAACATCCCCAAGGTCCTTCCTTAGTTGGGCTGATGACTATTATCTTTTTATTACTAATTGAAGTGTTGAATCTGAGCCTCTCAGCCCTGCAGCTCATTGTGTAGCCTGCAACATATCAGAACACAGAATACATGAACAGTGCAATTTACCTTTTACTCGCTGAAGAATGGGTTTTGATGGCTTCCTTTTGCAGTTGGATTTTATTTAGCTACCCACTGAAACTCTACCATCTTTTGCATTCACCTATAAGGTCAATGAAAGCATAGAACTTGTGATCAATGTTCCTCCAAAGCCACACATTCCAGCAGCCAAGTCTCTACTTTGTCACAGCATCTTCTGTAATTATGAACCAAGGAAGAGACTGCGCCTTAACTTCTGAATGAGAAATTGACCGCTATTGAGATGGCACTAATAGTAGTGGTCATAGAGTAGGGAGAAAGGCTTAAAACATTATTTGTGATAAAATATATTCATGAAAGAAAGGCAAAATTTCATTGGAACATAAGTCATTGGGTTCTACAAATGGCAGCTGGCACTTGCTTATTTATGAAAATAAAAACAGAACAAAACAGTGTTCCGTAGGGTTAGCATTGTGCACGTGCCGTTTTTTAGTAAAAGAGGTCATGCAAACTCCTCGACTCCTGCTTAGATAACCCAAAAGTATTGGTCATTTATTCTTTCTCTTTTCAATGATTTTGATGAAAAACAATTGAAAGTGTCAGTTAAAATACTTCTATAGTTTACAGGTTAAAAGCCAGCTTTTTCGTACGGGGTTCTTTACAACTAAAGTTTGAATTATTTTCTCTTTTTACACTAGGTGTGGAAAAAAGAATATCCATTAATTAGATAAGGCTGCTGTAGTATCTCGAGCTGCTACTGAGTTCTCACATACATTAAACACCATGATAAGTTGCTCATTCATTATCAAATTTAATTATCAGTGCAGTCAACTAATCCGGTGCTACTATTCCAATTTTATAGATGTGAAACTGACCTACATAATTGTGCATGTGTACAGAAGTATTAGGTAACTTAGAGTATGTATCTCATCATACTAGGACCAGGATTTGATTCATTCCAAAGAAGTATTATTTTATTTTATATTCGTAAGTATAAAAGAAGAATTTTATTTTCTATTTTCTATAGAGAATAAAAAATAGTAAAGAAAAAACCCATTAGAAATGAGACAGAATTTCACTAAAGAAAAATGATAGGAATTCAACAATGGTTTTTATAGTGCATAATGTTGTCTTCGAAGTAGTTGTTCAGGTTGCCAGATATAAAAATTCAAAATTGGTCAAAAAATTAAAACGAAAAACTTTAAGCATGAACCAGTCCTTTGAACAGACCCATAGAAAATAGTAGTACAATCACCAAGTTATCCTGTGAAGGCTCATTCTTCTAAATACTTTCTCTTGTATATATGTTTCTAGCTAAGTATCAGTCATCCACATCTATCTCCCAACTGAGGGCCTTCTATCGTAGATGCTTGTGACCAGAAGTATTTCAGATTTCCCAGAGTTTTGGTATGTTTGTACAAATACAATAAGATCTTGCAGATGGGACCTAGGTTTAAATAAAAAATTAATTTATGTTTTATGTTCATGCCATACACAGACTATGATGGCGATTTCACGTAATAGTTTATTGTATCTGTCCTGACTGTACTTGGTCACATGAGATTAATTGCGAAATTGAAATTTTCCACTTCTGGCTATTTCAGTATTCAAGAAGTTTTGGACTTTGAACCATTTTCGATTTTGCATTTTCAGGTTACAGATCCTCCAATTGTGTGTGTGTGCATGTGTGTGTGTACACACACATATATATATATATACATATACACACACATATATGTGTGTGTATATATATGCACCTACACATCTATATATGTGTACATACTTATGCACACATTATTTAAATCCATGTATCCACATGCATGTTTGAAAACACACACCCTCTTTCAATTTTTTTCTTTACATAAAATTTGAGCACACTCAGGCTACATTCTATCCATGCCTGTACTTTAGCAGGTGTAGTGAAAAGGAGTCCAAAAAGAGATGCTGGACATAGAATATCACTCACCCATCACAGCTCACTCTGCAGATGGTTTCAAATACTCCTATACTAAGCCAAACTTGAAAGCATTAGAATTTGAATCCAACCTTAATTATATCTTTTTTTCTCCTCCAGAATTTGAAATTTGGTAGGAACCCCCCATTAGCATTCTGTCAGCTATGGGAACCAAGGCCAGGGACTGCCCTTCTGTTCTTTCTGCTTGAGTTAACTTACCTCTGGTCCCAGAGCTGAGGGTGGCCACCTCGCAGGCAGGGCCATGCGCCCCATCTAGTGGTCCCAGGCGTAGACACCACAGCATTCTCTACAGGCCAGCAGCACACCCATTCCTCAGCCCACCAGCCAGCTGTCTTCACCTTCCTCTCCCCCAGGGCTGAGACGGTAAGATAGATCAAGGCAAGAGCCAAAGTTTCTTTAAAAACCTCAAAGCTCCTCCTTAAAGAAGAAACATCCTTGAGGAAATCAAAGTATCTTTCCCAAAAATGCAGATTCAGGTTTTGTGCTCTTAGGAGACCCAGAAGTCTGCAATTGTTCCCCTCAGTGGAAAACTGCATCAGGGTCCGCTGTCAAACCTTTGGTCCATCTGTGGTGCCCTCTGCTTCTCTCCAGGAAAGCACATACCTTGGATCTCATCTCTTCATTTCCCAGAGTCGCTGTCAGTCAGATGAGCTGTCCTCTCCCTGTATGGTAGCTTTGCAACTGATGGGCAGTCAGCATTTGCTCCATATCCACCACCACTAGCAGTAAACTGTTACCTTACAAGCATAAGAGCCCACCACAACTTGAATTTTGACTTTGTGAAGGGCTTAATATCATGTTGTTTGCTGGCTCCCGAATCTCATATGCTAGGTTTTGTTTTCTGTAACCTCCATAAGTGCATCAGAAGTTCAGAGAGACGAAATAGCTCATGTGGTCTACTCAGATGCCGAACAGGGCGGAGTTTCAAACTCAGGTCTTTTCCTTTGGTTTGGTTGGCAGTACGAAAGCTCATTCACTTGCTAGGCTTCAACTCGTCACTTCCTGAATCAGTGGCATGAGGAATAGAACACATTATAAATATGCACTGATGAGACTCATCATGAGTCAGGAACATAGTTCCAGAATAAGAAGCGCAGTCTCAAAATACTTGTTCCAGTCGGACTGTGTCTATAGTTCTTTCTTGACAATTTTATTGCTTTCAAGGGTACAAAGATAATGAAGATTATCTTCATCCTGAAGGACCTCTCGCTTCAGAGGGTTAAATGGATTATAATAATCTTTCCAATCTTTCTACAAATTCCACCATAAATGCCACAGCTCTAGCCAAGGTTTTTCCAGTTTTATATATAAAATGCATATATTCAAGGGACATCTTAAATCTCCCTAAGATTTTACTTACATACAAGTATACAAGTAATCTTCCCCTTCATATTGTGAGTCTTCAGGGTCAGAGGCTGGTGTTATTATCATTCTGTTTGCTACAGCATTCTTCCACAGAGTGCTTTCAAAGAACATGACCCTCGAAAAACTTGTTGAATCACGTGCACTATAAAAAAGCTGCTCACAAGATCATATGAGAACAGAGAGAACAACAGCAAAATGAAAAATAAAATAGTAAATCAGCTAAAACCTGAGCTGATGCAGTTTAAATTAGCTTATCAAACTAGGAAGGAAGTGACTACAACAAATAGAATGATTCATCTGAGATAGAATATTCAACAAATGAAAAATTATTGCAGTTTGGGGAATTAACTATGTCATGTTTTCCTCCCAGTGTCTTCATCCGAAGCCATCTCAACTTTGTATTTGGTGCAGGAAGGGCATTCATCATAAAACTGTTGATAGGTTTCACAAAAGGGAGTGGGCTGGTGCTCTCAGTCACTCCCTTCAGAAAGAGACTGCTTCATGATAGCAAAAGGGAAGGCACTGGATTGTGGAAGAGGAGAGCCACAAGGCAGAGCCGAGGCCTTGTTCCTCAGGTTCCATGAGGTGCAGTGGCTTTGATAAGCCCTGGGCTTATCTGTGTGAACTCAGGTCGAAGCAACATCTCTTGGTATCATGACTGAGTGTTGAAATGATAAATTTCATAATAATCTAATGATCCATTAATGATTTGTGTTTACTGGGTGGTGATTACACACACTGCTATGGCCTGTGTCTAGGTGTTCCCCCAAAGCCTCATAGAGGTCATGGGGTGGCTTCTGGAGTTTGTGATTGATTATTGTGGGTGTGGATGCTGCACCTACCATGGGGCAGGTAGCTTGCATTACAATGTAAGTAGGGAAGAGAAGCTAGCTAGCTGCCTGAGCCAGGCCCTTTCCTGTGCTCTCTGCTCTTTGTTGCCACCATGATCTGCTGCTCTCTGCCATGTGCCGCTCTGCCTTGGAGCCAGCTGAGTGTGGACTGAAGCCTCTAGTAAGCGTGAGCTAAATAAACCTTTCCTTCTTTCATTGTGAGTGTCACGTATTTGTCCCAGCAATGAGAGAAAAGTAACTGAGACACACACACATATACATTCACACACATACACAAATATACACACCAAAAAGTTCATAGTGTAATTGAAAATAAGACAGATTGGCATTATTGCTCTCAAAATACCCCATCCCCCGCTGCCACTCACTTAGCCCATCACTCTCAACACTTTCTGAAGCAGTTCTGGCAGTCGTCTTTTGTGAGTGTCTGTATTGCACTGTTACAGTGACCTCAGTGTCTTGAATTCATTAAAAATGTTTTCCTTTTATGGTTTTTGAGAAAAGATAGCAGTCCCAGGGTGGCAGATACAGTAAATGAAGCAATAAGAACATACTGTCCCTTTTTTGTGAGCCTGCCTTACCATTGGACTGTGTAAGACAGCAGGATTTCCATATTTTCAACCATGCCTCATCCTGAAAGAGGACTTCTAGAACTGCTTTAGAAAGTGGCCAGCAAGATGGTAATTGAGTTTGAAGTAAGAGGGACTATTTTGAAGGGGGAGGGAATGGTGTTGTACCTTTTACTGTAATATATCTTTTAATTTAAAGATTCACTGCATATTTTGATCAATTTTCAACATTCCTTTCCATCATAGCTGTGAGTAGGGTGTTCACAGAGGAGCAGCTTTTCAATCGAGCATCCTGTGTACCTCGTCACTGTCGAAGAATCATACGACATAGCTCAAAAACTCATTTTACAGTGATAGACGGGAGGCTTTCTTCAGTTCAGTGAGTAATTATCTCTCAAGTGTCTTTGTAGCCATGGAGACTAGTTTCCTGTGCATGAGCATTATATGAATATTTGGGGGCTATTTGTGTTGATTAATTGGTTTGCTCCCTTGTGGTAATTCAGACAATTACCATGGCCATGGCAAATCTAACAAGCAGTTTTTAAACAAAATGGCCTCAACGTTGGTTTTAATATGTGTATACAAGAAGGTAACAAACCTAACATTGAACACATATTGTGCTATGGTAAAATATATAAAACATAAGATTGGTCATTTTTGTCATGCTATATGTCTCATTCCACGGTGGTTCACAGGTCTGTGTAGCTCTGACCGTTACCTACCAAACTTTTCCTTCACAGAGCGGATGCAGGATCCGCTAAGCAATAGTTCCTCAATCCATCCAGACCCTTGTTAATGCTAATTGACTTCCTTCTGTGCGTCTGCCTGCTCTAGCTATTTCGTGTAAGAGCAAGCCAGCAGTATTTGTCCTTTTGTGTGGCTCACTGTGTGCAGTGTAATGTCTTCCAGGATCGCCTGTGCTGTGTGAACCGTGGGATGTAGCAGTATTCTGACACCCCAACCCATCACACTTTCCTACTGTACCGTACTTCACTGTATGATTTTACATAAAGGATGAATATTTTAATGCACTCATTCCAAGGACTGAGGAAGTAAGATCAGGAAAGAAACGGCCTGACCGATGAGACTAGTCTCTGTGATGCAAGAGTACATTAGCTTGCTCTCTCAGACTCCAGAGCCAGCACTTTCCCCTCTGCGGTCTTCATCTGTCTGTTTTCCATCGGATGCTCTTATATATTTGTTTCCTCTGTTTGTCTTCTTCTCTACCTGTGCACTTAAGCTTTCTGTATTTTTTTTTCTTCTAGGTATTTACTCTACTTTTAGGATTTGGAGATGTCTGATGACTTCTAGTGACATCCTCAAAGTGTCATTCACCTTTAGAAAGAAAATGCACAGGTTAAAAAGAGACCAGTGTGCATTCACCCTTAGGAAACCTGAAAGATGGTCTTCACAAGTACTTTGAAGCCAAGGGACACCTCAGTGGGAGAAGACAGCTTTTAAGACACTTTAAATGAATACTCATACATTTGATAGTTTTATAATATTATTCTACACTTAAGTAAAATAGGATTCTAAATATGAATAAAAATGGAAAAGTACATTATTATTCTATAATAATAAATAGAAAAAAATAAATGCAATAATTTGTAGGGCTGAGTCACCTGCTTTGAACTTCTCAGTGAAATGTAGCCTTAGTTACTTTTGGAAATCACGCAAGATGGTCATTTTTTTAATTTTTAAAAAATTTTTATTCATTTTAATGGGAAAAAAGAATAGTGATGAAATAGTTTCAATACAGGTTAGTAGGATGTTTACAATAATTAATACATTCCATATTGTTGTCTTCATAGTAGTTATTCATAGTACAAGATGCAGACATATGTTGTCTAAACACTATTAGTACAAACTTTTATTCTCAGTGAACTAAGAGAAAGTAGCTGTATATC
>NW_004524755.1:1325044-1327889 GCF_000260255.1 Octodon degus | reverse complement strand
TCCCCCTTTTTTTCACAACAAAACTCTCCTTTATTTACACTTTTGTGAAGTTAGTAACACATGACACTAAATTGCCTGGCAGCTGATAGCTAACCTTAACCAGACAGGATGTTCATCTCAGGAGTGAGCTAGCCTGTTTGCTTTAGGCACTGGGCCAAGTCCCACCTACATATATTTGATTGATTTCCTAGCTTAGTGGCTCCCAACATATCCCCCTTTTTCATAGATGGGTGTTCCACTGCAGTTAGAGAAGTTGTATTCAGAGAAGTCTTTAAATGAACTTTTCATACTTGAAACCAGTCTAAAGATTGTAGCTACTTGAATTCAGCAAAATAACCCAATATTGTCCAATAGTCCATAACAGCAGTGGGTTATCAGCAGAACTGGTAATTATCAGAAGTTGTTGACTTGAGCCTTTTACAGCTCAACAAATTAGTGTGGCATTACTTTTATACTTCATGGCTACATTTTTCTGTTGGATAGTTAATAATAGTCTTGTTATCTTAAAGCAAGACTTACATTTTTATTTATATAGGTCTTGCTTTGAGATAGTCCTTATTAAATAATGACATCTAATGGGTAAGTGCATCATGGGAGCACAAGGGAAAGGGGGAAAAGTGAGCGACTGCGATTCCAGTGGGGTACACTTCGCTGCTCACAAGAGTTACACAGGTAGCGAAAGTTCCAGGTTCCCTAGCTGAAGCCCACGAGGCAGCAATAACTGGCCATATCAGCATCCTACTAACACTTAAGAAGACAGGGCCTCTCTGTAAAAACACACAGAAATACATGAGGGAAAATATGTGAAAATGAAAGCATAAGCCAGGAAGCAAAAGGGTTTAATAGCATCATGAAAAAACTCAAGAAAACTTAAAAAGTGGCGTTTACTTCACAGTCAATGTAGTGAAGAGCAGAACTGACCTTACCAAAATGAATGGATGGCACATAAACTGAACGTAAGCATTTCTTCCAGGGTGCAGTGGAAGAATAAAGGGATGGGAATATCAAGCACAGCACAAATGCGGTCAGCAAAATAGACCTCAATTTGTGACTTAGAATTCAGGAATCCTAAAAGAAGGAAACAAAACAGTTAAGATAGGAATAGCAGCAGAAAATCGGTACTGAACAAAAGCTTTAGTAAGTGCAACTCTTAGTTACAGAGCCAGGCTACTCTCACTTCAGGTAAAAATCAAAGGAATCATATAAGGATCAGTTCAGATGAAACCAAATACCTTGATAAAGGGAAATTATTCTAAGTAGGATATCATATGTAGAAAATATCATATGTAGGTTAATTTTAGACAGTTTTAAACAATACTGACACTGTGAAGACAATAAAGTGATGACTATGTTAGAGGGAAAATAATATGAGACTATTTCATTTACATAAGGCTAAGAATTCATATTCCTTAGATAACCTTGCTTAAAATGTTATTTGATATTGTAGTTCAAATGACTATTCACTAAATTTTAAAGATCAAGATGGAATAAGTTGAGGCATAAAGAAACAAATGAACATAAAGCTATATAAAGTATAACTCTCTAAATAACTATTGTACATTTGACTCAAAAGCAAACAATGATAATAGTTACTATTACTTTTAAAAATTTCATAGTATAAATATTAATGTGATGAACACATTTGGATCTAACATTCTGGGTCTTATAGCAAAGCTGCAATTCGGAGCAGGCAGTTCTCAGACCAAGGGGCAGCGCTTTGTTGAGAGGCTACTCGGATGTACTGTGTTATGTTTGATCCTAATCATTCAGGAAGTGCATATTAAATACTGTTTCCAAAATCTTAGGAGTAGAAGTGAATATCTATCTGTCTATCTATCTATCTGTCTACCCGTCTGTCTGTCTATCTATCAAATACATAGATATAGATATCCTTTATCTTAGTAGAAAATATTACAATAAATATAAAATGATCAACTTCATAAGGAGAAAGAAACATATGAAATAGTAGTATTCTCTGGTTGGTAAGACTGTTTGCTGTCTAATTTTCCTTAAATATCAGTATCTTAAACAGAAAGCCTTAAATACAACTTGAGGAAGATTGACTGTTAAATATAGTAGAATTTCTTTCACATGAAGTATGTACAAAGAAAAGCATGTATTTATGTTTTCTTGATAAGATGTCAAAATGTACCTGTAGCAAAACAAAAATCCATAGTAAAAATCAAATAAATTTCATGTGTTAGGTTAGATTTAATATTTCCTAACAATCGAAAGGCTAAGATTTTTAGAAGACTTTTAATAGATCTGTCTTTAGTAGCACAGTTCCTAGTAACTAAAGCTCGGACGCAGCAATATGTTCATCAATGTATGAATGGAACGATTAAAGGAAATGTACTATGTCTACACAAAGTAGCTCTGCCTGCCATAAAGAAGGACAAACCTAATCCTTTGTAGGAAATGAATGTGTTTTAAGAACATACTGTTGAATGAAATAAATCAGACATAAACTTTAAAAAATAAATAAACAAATAAACTTCAGTATTTTCTAAATTTATTTAAGAGCAGCCACTACACTTTTCATCAGAAAGGTCAAGAAACATTACTTGAAATGTCACAATAAACATTACTTCCGAGAAAAGGGCAAGCACCCCAGCTAGGAAGGAGGCTGGACGAGGAAGAGCTCGACCTGTTCCGGGATCTGTCCTGGAGCTGGTGCCTGGGGAGGAGAGAAGAGATCCTGGACGACACCGTGGAAATGTTTGCATGGATTCTAAAAATGAGAAAATAGGGCTGGTGAGACAGTTCAGTGGACTAAGTGCCTGCTTTGGCAAGAGCAGGGAGCAGGGTTCTATTCCCAGTCCCATATGCTGTGCTGGCCCTGCCC
>NW_004524755.1:1282422-1324869 GCF_000260255.1 Octodon degus | reverse complement strand
GAAGGAAGGAAGGAAGGAAGGAAGGAAGGAAGGAAGGAAGGAAGGAAGGAAGGAAGGCTGGCAGGCAGACAGTGAAAATATGCAGTGAGATTTGTTTTAAGATGATCATCAATGCACTGTTTGTCCTTGATTCGGAAGTGCCCTCTCTGTCCATAAGATGCTGGACATTTAGTGCTGGGTGCTGTAACTCTAGACTTAGAAGACTGACACAGGAGGATGTGGGGGACCTCAAGGCCAGGTGGGGCCACAGACTGAGTTCAAGGCCAGTTGAAATTACATAGTGAGCCTGTGTTTCCGAAACAAAAAAAGAATGCTGAGCAACTCTCCCTCCATCTTGGGTGTTAGAAAGCAGCCAGGGGCCGTCCTACAGAGAAGCCCTACTCCAGGAAGCAAATGACAAAGGACAAGGTGTGGTGGGAGGAGTACGTGTGTGCTCACAGGCAGTGAGGCATGGGCAAGCCAATGATGCCAAACGTTTGAAAGATAAGACATCACCTCGAAAGTGTATAAAATATTAGATAACGAACTGGTTGGGGAGATAGTTTGGCCATCTAAACACCTGCTTGGCAAGCTCAAGGACCCGGTTTGATCCTTGTTACCTCATGCCATGCTGGCTCCCCACCTAGCCAGTCACTGAAACTGGGCGTGTGATACACACCTGTGATCCCAGCATTGGGGATGCTGAGACAGGCGGATCACTACGAGTCTGAGCTGCATAGTGAGACCCTGTGCCAAATAAATAAATAAATAAATAAATAAATAAATAACAACAAACTTCCTATTTTTCTACTGCAGCTTTGCCTGCCTAAGCACCAGTGCTAGTGTTACTATTTCTCTTACGGCCTCTTATTTTAAAGATTGCTATTTGCATCAGAGCTGCATGGAGTACATTTGCCTGTCCAGATCGCATGGATTTGCTTCCTAGTTCATTCCCACAATGTCTTTGGTGTTTCTGCACCTTCACAGCTGTAGATGGCAAGAGACAACTTGGTTTCAAAAGCAAGCAGACGTGGAAGAGCCATTGGCAAAGGACAATCCCTGTTTTTTTAGGCCCTTTGCTGGTCCTCTGTTATGTTTGGGGTCCTGAGCAATTATGCTCAGAGGTTCAGAATGTGTAACACTAAAATTGATCTATTTCTACATCTTACTCTTCAAGGTTCTTTTTTTCCTGTTCCAAAAATAAGGTGAACTTCATATCCACAGTCAGTTGCCAGCAAGTCCAGCTCCGAACATCGCCAGCTCAGCCACGAAGAGACCCAACAGGATGAGGTACCTGCCAGCCAGATGAACTCAGCTCCTGAGGAGAGCAATCTTGGAGCTTTGTTGTTTAGTTCTCTCATATGTTTTCTCGTAGCTTAATGTGTTTGTCTGGATACTTGGACACCATGGTGATAGGCATCATACAAATAAATAGAAATAGACATAGAAAAGCAATAAAGAAAAATAAAGACTTGGGAGGTGGAAGAATGACACTGGTTTCTGAGCACTTTTTTTTCTCCTTTTGCTTTCCAAATTCAGTGAGGGGAAAATTAAAAAAGAGACTGTGTCAGACGAGTTAGTGAATAATTTTTCAAACAGTGTTATTTTGCTGACACTAGACTATTGGAGCTCATTAGCATGCAGAGGCTATTTAACTCTACAAAATAGTGCCTTAGCTTTTGCTTTGCTGGGTATTCCTTACTTCTCGGCTCAGTACATCATTAAAATAGGGGCGTAAGACAGTTAATATTTGGTAGTGCAACACAGTACAAAGGGAAGAACTGGAGTTAGGAAGACTTGAATTTCAATTTTGCCACCATCTTTCATTGCTTATGTTATGAATCCACCACAAGACTCCGTTTTCTTATCTCAAAAATATTCCTAGTAATGCCTACCTCAAATATTCATGATAGCTTAAAAATTGAGACCCAAGCTTCTGCCATGGAGCCGGCAACACAGAAGTGGTTTCGGGGAGGCTCACTGTATTTCTCACTCTCCGCAACTTTAGGAATCATTTGGTTTTATTTAGTAAAATGAATGCCCAAGGAGAGGGAAAGATCTCATAGTCTCTGTTGCATGACAGTTATTCACAGATCTTACAAGTGTCAGTCAGTGCTGCTGTCCTCCTGCCACCAATCCAAGGCCAGGGTCTGTGCTAGATGCCCAAGGTGCGAATCTTCCCATCTCACTCTCACCAGGGCAACCTGCTTGGGTCTGCAGGAAAACATGGATTTCGAATGGATATTACTGATCAGTTAGCTTTCAGGACTCTGGCATTCAAAAGCTAAAAGAGCTGCATAATGCTGTCTAATAAAAGGAAAGCAAATAGAGATACCGGGAGAGGACCCCACCAAAGGGGTGCATCTAACATTTGAAGTAGGAATTGCACAAGCATTTCACCTTTGTATTAAACATGAGTTTAGGTCTGGATGTATTATTTATTTTGGGGGTTGTAGAGGAAACAATAAAATATTAATCTTTTTCTCATTATTTTAGCTCTGAGCAGCATTGAATCCCTGCAGACTGGTGGGTAATAAACTTTTTTTGGTTAGCTCTCACTGGCCACCCTAGGGTGGTATGACTGGAATGATTTTGTAAGGAAGAGTCTAGAAGCCACTACAATACAATGCTGTCACTCAGTCGATAAGACAGATAAATAGAGGTCTTTATTTTATGTCATTCGTTTAATTTTACATCCGTTGACTAATATAATTTACCCAGCCACATGAAGAATACTTTTTCCTGACCTAAGAGAACAATTTGAAATAAAACCGTACATTTGTTGGTAAAAGAAGGTAAAGAGAAATTGTGAGTAACCATTTCCTGAACTCTTATAAGTGCTAGGTCTATTGTCAAGATTCTAAAATCCAAATAGAATCCAGCACTGTGTGCAACTAATTTTCCTTGTTGGATCCTTATACTTTTTGCATCTCTTGAACATCTTACACCACTATGTTGCTGAATAATTTTGCTGAAAGAGCAAATTTAGACATTCTGTTTTAACTTTGCACATAAACCTAGATCCTCAAATGTCATGTCTTCTTCTCCATAATCAAAATAAAGCTCTGAGAGTAATTGGTGGGAACAACCCAAAAAGCTCATGGAATGCTGGAAAAGATTGTTCTGGAGGCATGGGTTGGGCTGATAGCCCCAGGGTAGAAGCTGTCTATTCCAGAAAGAGAAGTCATATAGCCGTACAGACTCCTGGTAATGAATGTGTAAAACCAAATGGAATGCATAATGACAAAAGTTTGCATCTTTGGATGAGCTAAAGCTGCTTTGTAAACACTGGGCAGACTTTCTGGGCTGACAAATTAGAATCCAACTTGGGAAAACTCCACCAATCAATTGGTCAAGCTATATGTGCTGAGTGCTTACAATGTAATTGGTGTGTGCTCTCAGGATTGTGGAGACTGTCAGAAAGGAATATCATGGTCCTACCCAAAACAACTTATTAACTAATTGGGTAAACAGGACAGACATCCACAAGAAATTAGGGAGTAATTAAGGCTAATGTATGGTCGCTGACTTGAAGCATTGTTGGAATTCTTAGGCGAATATGATCTATGTATGCAGAGAAAGTTGGGCAGGGTTTCATAGAAGAGGTTTGAGCTGAGTTTTCATGAAGAAAAACGGAAACACAGGCTAAGTGAGCAGTATACACTGCCTTAGGAGTATAATGAGTTTGGCTGAGAGGGATGCTGATGTGGTGCAGGAAGGGACAGAGAGGTGGGAAAGGAGGGCGCAGGAGATGATTTGTATTTGATGTGGCTTGAGAGAGAAAAGTAGTGCAAAAATGTGAGCTAAGGAGTGGCCTGGTATTTGACCCAAAAAATTCTAGCATCGGTGCATTTAACTTGATACTGATCTTCAAAAGATTTATTAAAAAGATGAGTAAGCTACCTCTTCTCTAAAAGAAAGCGAGCTACTATGGAGGGGTAAAGATTTACATTCCAACTTGGTCATCAGAGCCACGTTCCTTGAGGTCCAGAAAATAAACAAACAAAAAGCAAACATCAAGGCATTCAAAACGCAGTCCAAAGCTTTGTATGTTATGGGCTCAGGGCTGTTCTCTGGCTCTGAAGTTCATGTGTTTGACTTTGATCAAGTCACATAGCTTCTCCAAGCAGGAGGCCCGCCTTTAGCCACTAACCAGTGGCACAACTACGAGAGGACCTTAACAATCCTCACCCTATGCAGTTTCTTCCTGTTGAGCATGATCAGAAGCTCTGAACAACATAAGCTTATTATTTCCATGCTTACGTTGTATTACTGGCAAAGAGGATTTTGTAGATGTAATTAAGTTATTGATCACCTGACTTTGAATTAACTCAGAAGAAAATGTATACAACTGTGTCTAACCTGAATTCTGAAATGTGGGGCTGGGGATGAGACACACAGAAAACAGAGACAGCTATCCGAGGAATCCTGCTGGCTCTTATGGCATAGACTCCTTGGTTCTACAACTTGAAGGACATGATCTCAGAAGAGCTTGAGTTTCCACGAGGGCCGCAGTCAGCTGCTGCCTGGATTGCCGGCGTGTTACCTAATGATAACAAGCACCTCAGGAACTCAGTTCCTGTCAGAGTTCTGACCTACAGAAGAGAGGTTAATTGAAGCCACAGAGTTGGCTCTCATTTGTTATACAGCAATAGCATACTAATACACGATTGAACACAGATAATGAAAACACTGCAGTCTCTCTGAGCCAATTAAATGAAATCCCATGAGAACTGAAAACAAGGCACTTACCACACTGATTGGCATGGAGTCAGTATGAAATAAATATCAGCTGTTGTTATTTTTCATGGTTTTATTAATGTGTTATGCACAGCAATAGAAATTAATAGAGATCTCATGAGGAGCTGGGGGATGTTCAGTGTTTATAGGAGATAATGGTGTCTCCAGGGCCCTGAGCGGGTGTGCTGCATACAGTGACCAGCTACGTGGACTGTTTGTGTCAGTGAAAGGTCCTCCTTGCAAACTCCAGCTGGTCATTGTGGTCAGAGCAGTAGAATGCCATCTCTCTGCATTAAAATTTCACATCCATGGCCCTAGCCTATTTGGTATCATTAGGAATCAATCACCAGAACTAGAGATTAATATATGCCCTCAACATAAAGCATTATTAATCCCCCATGTCAAGTGACATTTACAAAGATGATATCTGTTTCCCGAGGAAGTAAGCTCATAATATTTAGCTACTGGCATAGCCCAGGCTTTCTAGACAGCCAGCATATCTAAATAGCCAAACTGCATATAAGCGCTGCAGTGTGCTGCACACGGTTCAGCCAACCTCTGATGGCAATGGCAACGAGTTTCCATTCTAGGACAGCTATGTGACTGGTGAGAGGTGCTTAGGGCAGGTCTCGGGGTCTATTACAGATAGAGACAGAGCAGAAAGCCAAAGACAACAGTGTAGTGATGTGTAACCGCCAAACATTCTAGAAACTGCAGGTTGAGGCAGCAAGGTACTGCAAAGAAGAC
The DNA here is from genome assembly GCF_000260255.1 of Octodon degus. Lineage (NCBI taxonomy): Eukaryota > Metazoa > Chordata > Mammalia > Rodentia > Octodontidae > Octodon > Octodon degus. The sequence continues at coordinate 1,319,403 of NW_004524755.1, read as the reverse complement.
CCTTAGCTCAGTCTTGGCTGGGATCAGAAAATGAAGGCTGCTTGGGGCTGGAATTCAGTCTTGACTCTGTATAAATGGGGCTTACTTGGACTTTATATGAGAGAAGGATATTTCAGACAGAAAGGACAGCCTAAGCCAAGTTGGCATGAGAAGGAATAGTATATTTGGAAAATCTCTGCATAGGATGCTACGGTGGAAATGGCATTGAGGGTAGATCATAAGACGATACATTAAGAAGTTTGTCTTTATCTGATAGCAAGGGAATATTTTAAATATAGTTCAGAGGAATTAGATTTTCATTTTCCAAAACAAATCTAACAGTTGCGTGGATAGAGCACAATTGTTCAGAGGCGGGCAAAATTGAAAGTGAGAGGAGTAGGTAGGGTAGCATGAGGTCATCCAGGAGACAGACACCAGCACGGTGTTTGGATCTAGAACATTCTGACAGGGGCTGGGGAGATAGGTCAGCAGCAAGGTCCTGAGTTCAATCCCCGCTACAAAAAAAAAAAAAGAAAGAAAGAAAGAAAGAAAGAAAGAAAGAAAGAAAGAAAGAAAGAAAGAAAGAACATTCTGACTGACAGTAATGTGAAAAATAGCATAATTCCAAGAATCTTAGAAATTCAACCAAATGAGTTAGTAATTGATTAGATAGGTGTAGGGGGTGCACAAAGAAAATGATGATTTTTACGTTTGGTGTTCGACTGAATGTATAGAAAATTGTGCACACAATTCAGGAGCAGGAAGGTAAGGAGGGCAGGCACCTGACTTCTAAGAGCTCATGCAGAAATCAGGTGGAGGCATCCACACAGCAATAACAAACACTTCTCTGGAGCAAAAGTGCGGTCTAGAGTGTGTGCTGGGGAGGGCAGCCGGCCTGTGAGTACCTTCGCAGACTCACTGCCCTTTCTTCCTCCTTGACAACATCCAGAGTTTATTTCAGGTGCCATTCCCTTGGCCACTTAGTCTGTGTCCTTCGAAGAAGGTGATACTGCAGTAGGCTTCAAGAATGGGGCCTGAGTAGCCCAAGCCAACCAGACACATCCTCCGGATGCCATCTTATCTCCTGCTTCCTGTCCCTCTCACCTGTATTACGTTTCCTTTTACTCCTTCTTGCCTTGCATCCTTCTCTCTGCCCCCCTCATGATGTGCTACTTGGTACATGGTTCTGCTTAGCCCTGTGCAAGTTCTGATGTGTTATCTCACTTACAAATTAACAAGTTAGCTTGCTTGAGCCATTTCACAGACCGTGGGCCTTGACAGAAAATATGAAGCTCCTGGCTCAAAAAGAAAGGCAGCTTATTACTGGCAGCAGCAGCAGTGGGCAGAGTATTACTGTAACTGGAAGGAGCCAGTTTGCACCTAGACATGCAGCCGCATGAGCACAGGAGTGGAAACCTGAATTTAGGAGATATGTCTTTCATAATGGGAAAAGTTAGGGTGACTTTTGTTCAGAAGGAGGGCCTTGTATTTTCCAAGCCTACACATACAGGTGCATCTCCCCACAGGGAGATGTGATGTCTCTCTCCCAAGGAGGTAAAATGCTGGCTTCACACGTAAGGAAGTTAGGAGTTGACAGAGCAGGAAAGAATATGAGACACCCACAAAGGACATTCGCTCAATGCAAAAGGGAGCCTCGGCATGTATGTGATAACAGTCACATCTGGGAAGAACAAACCTTGTGCCTGTCACCTTTGAGGGTAGGTAGAGGAGAAGCCTGCTGGGAAACCTGAGGAGGGCCAGCCAGAGAGGAGGAGCAAACCAGAATTCAGAGGAATGTTTCGTGAGGGAGGAATGGGGCTCAGAGTCAAACACTGCAGAGGCCAAATCCGAGTCTCCGTGGCCTGGCAATTAGAGGATGGGCTCACAGTGTGGGGCAGAGTCCAGGCTACCCTGAATTGAGAGATGAACACGTGGAGGCAGTGGGAGGGCGCACTTCTTCCCAGCAGGCAGGGCCACCAAGAGGCCCACTTGAGGAAGGTCGAAACCCAGAGGTTAGTGACAGCATGAGGCACGATGCTAAAGCTGTTCTTTATCATTTGGCTCTGAAACAGGTGACCGGCAGTGTGTGGGTGTTGGGGTCAGGTTGGATTATATTGAAATCCAGAGCCCACAACTATAGTTGGATCCTTAGCCTACACCTCCATTGCTTTGTCTTTAAAATAATACCTCGTAATGAATAGATCTGCTCGTTGAAAGCAAGTAAAGCTCCTAGAAGAGGACCTGCCATGTTGACAATAGATATTTTCTGAAAAGAGAGCCCTTTGTCCTCTGCTGAGGGAAAGGACCAAGACGGCAGGACAGCCCATCGTACTGGCTCTTGGCGGGGAGCAGTGATGGTGCTGGGGTCGAGATTTGACCCGTGTCTCGCCATCTCCCATGAGCACTATGGAGGCAAAGGGACACATTTCCTGCCATGGACCAAAAATGGCCCCTTCTGTTTCATGATCTGCCCCAGGCATGCTTGAGAGCTGCAAGTTCATGCAAGGCCTGGCTATCATTTATTTTGGCTATTGTTTTCACCATCAAACAACCATTTCATGTCTTAAACTTTTTGGACAAGCTGCGCATCCTTTACTCACCTTAGATCAATCACCCTCTGTTCAGAGGAGATAACCAAGGCTCTGCGACCAGCTGCTCTTTCCAGAGTCTTTACCCTTGCTCTCCTGGCTTTACACATTCTCAGAAGGCTTTTCTCAATCTGAGAGAGGCCAGGGAGAAGACTGGAAGCCAAATTGACCACATAGAGACCCTCAGAGGCTCTGAATTCCCTTTTACTATTTAACATATAAAAGTGATTATATTAGATTGAAATTAAATGCATTGTTCAGAGCATTTACGACATCTCATTTAAAGAACTGCTGCAAATCCTTTAGAGAACCCTGCTTTGCAACCCCCGGCTTGTGTCATGAATACAACCTTTAGTGCGGTGCTTGCTTAGCATCTAATTAAACCAAAAAGACAAATAAGTGGGTTTTACATTTTTAATTTACAAGCTTCCAAATATAATTGTTGTTATTGTGCTAAAGTATGGCACAGCAGTCTGCATTTGAAACCTCATAATCTCCTTGTCATAATTAATTTTATAAATAAAAAGATCTGTGCTGGGATAGGAAATGTATTATCTGGGTTTTTTTTTTTTTCTTAACTTAAGCATGGTTCTGGTGAGCTTTGTGATTAAATCATATTTTGTTGTTGTTTTTCCCTAAGATGAATTATTACCTTACTTATGCCAGCAATTTTGCCCAATTACGATTTAGACTTTAAAAAGTTCAATGTCTAATGGTCTTGCCAAGTACAATTTAAATCTTGTTTTCTTCCTGCCCTGTCATTTTGGAGGCTGATAGAATTGGAGTTTGTGTATTCTTGGTTCCCACTGAGTGGTCAGTGGGCACTCTCCAGCGCATCCCCGGAGCGGGACTTCCCGTCTGGCCAGTGTTTTACTAGACAGTGAGCGTGATTTAGGCACCAGCAGCCAAGAGGTCTGCGAAGCCTGGCTGCTTCTGTTCTTCAGAATATACATGTTCTCGAGCTGGGCCTTTAGGCTTCGGAGAAACTTCAGTTCCCACCTAACAGAAGTGCTCTGGGGAATGCCTGGAGAACCCTGGGAGATGGAAAGAGTAATGAACAGGGTGAGCAGTGACTCAGTACCTGCCCCTTCTGCTCACCTGGCACCCAGAGACAAAGACCGGCCCATGACCACACTTAGGGAAGCACTCCGGTTTACTGACGTCGTTGGCTTCCATGTCTAGTACAGACATCGCTGTAGCAAAGACCCACGTGTAGTGTCCAGGATCATTTCTGGACATGTAGCACAGCACCGATTTGTAGTAGGCGGGAGAGATTAAACTATCTAGAAGTTTTGTCATCTTTGCTCCAGCATTGGGTATTTAGAAATACTGAGTAATTTGTTCTTTGCTTAGGAAGTTTGCTGTCACTAGGAATCTATCTATAGTGTGTAAAGGGACAAATAATGAAGTACTTAATAAATCATTCGCCTGTGCAATTAAATCAGTATGACGTCTTTACTGGGTTTTTAAAAATCCCATTAACATGACTGAAGTTTTTAAATAATCTTCTTAAAACTTAGTTCATTTCCTAATTCTTAAGACTGCTTTTGGAAAAATAAAAGGTCGTCAAGACTCCCAGAATATACACTACAATGCTCTTCTGAGGTTCGTACAGCAGATGTAGTGACAAGCCCCAGACTCCAGGACTGCTCTTTTCGTATGACCAAGTTGACTCCATCTTCCAGAGAGACCCCAAAGCTCAGCACGCCTATGCTTATAATACCCACCACTGGGGAATAATTTATTTTAACACAGTGGATAGGCACTAGCAAATTAAAAATTAAAAGATATTTAAATGACAATGTAAATATAACTATGCATTATTTAGCATTCCAATAAGCTGATATTCAGATCAGACAGAAGGTCACCACGCTTTGGTGACAATGCTGTCACACTCAGCGGGATCAACCCTTTATAATGAAGTTGGCTCTTTGCAAAAGCTATTTGCATCCTGGAGAAGAAAAAAAAAAAATAATGCTGGTTTGATCCCTTCCACCGCGCCTGTGGCCCTTAGCCGTGCTGCACCACGCATGCGTACTCGGAGCCGGCTTTTTCTGGGAGTTGTCTTCACCACAGAGATAGCTCCCAATTGCTCAGGAGTCACAAGCCTTCCACTGTGCCGGGGGCATAGATGAGGGCTTTGCTTGCTCGTCTCTGACCTCGCATTCTGCTGGGCCCTCACTTGGCTCGGAGGAGGAGCCTTGATCAAAATGAACAGCTTGTCCTAAGTGGGGCATGTTGGTCCCGGGAAGTGGAGGGGGAGCCCAGGAGGGGCCATCGGTGTGGCTGGCTGCTCACACAGTTTCCATCTAGCTCCCCTCGAGTACCCCAGGCACTTCTCCCAACAACAGCTTCCCCCTGCCCTGAGTGTGTAGGTGCTAGGTGTGCTGCATGCCCTACTTTCTAGCAATGCTGTCTAGAATGATTAGGAAAATTATTGCCAAAGGCTTTGCTACTTTTTAAGGATGAGTTTGTTCCTGTCGAGTACTTAGCTAGAGGAGTTCTGAAAGAATCTGCTATAAGCTGTGCATCCTCTGCTGTCTAGCACAGTGTCCTCTGTAAGTGCGGACTTTACAACCCATGAATACAGCACCCCTAAGGAAGCAGGAGTAGAAAAGCCCTTTTTGGTAGAAAGCCCCAAAGAAGTTGTTATTCTATGACCAGTGTCACATCTTTGGAATGTCTTTTTCCCTTCTCTTTCTCTTTCCTCCTACTGGAGCAATTATGCGAATTGCTTGTCCCTAGAGGAAATCCGGGAGGTGAATCATCTCTCCCTGTCCTCCTCCTCCACAAAGATGATGCAGGGTTTGTGCACAGCCAACACCACGGGGCCTGGAGACTTTGGAGAACTCACTAGCCCAGTACGCACGTAGGGCCACCTCCCCTTAACCTCAATATTGATGGGAAAGATAAGGGCAATAGATTAATGAGAGCTTACATTTCTAAAGCATTTTCTTCTAGTTGGAAAAAGTACTCAACATCCTTTTTTATAGTACAGAAGTGACCCCTGAGAATATATTTATTCATTCAATATTACCAAGCCACTGAGCAAAAAGGTGCTGAGATTAAGAGTTGGAGCCTGGCATTACTTACAGCTCAGTAAAAGAGAATGATATTAAGATAATTGTACTTTCAAACTGGCATTTTTAAACTGCGTTTGGACATTTGAGGAAAGAGTGGACATCATATACCAAGATGACTTACATATAACCTGGGAGAGGAGACCAAAGAAGGCAGAATTGAATGTTCACAGAAATTAAAGGCAGGCACCTTGTCACCAAGGACACCTCTCGTCGATTCCAGTTGGGCTCCCCTAAAAGGAGAGCAGACAGAATCTGGCATTGTGGTGCTCTTTATTTTGCACTGGCTTCTGAAACTCTTGACAAACCCTTAGTACATTTCAGAGAAGTGTTCCATTCAGTGTGTTATATAAACGAGTCCTTAAGTGACAGTGGTTTATTCTGAGGGACAGTGTCTTAGCTCAGTTTTGCTGCTATCACACCAGACCCGGGACTGGGAAGCTTCTGGTGAGCAGAAGTGATCGGCTCATGGTTCTGGAGGCTGTGAAGTCTAGGATGAAGTGGGCAGCCCCCAGCTAGAGCCCTCCTCTGCATCCGCTCAAGGAGGTGGGAGGAGGAGAAAGAACAAGCGGTCTCCAGACACGCTCTTATAAAGGCTCCAGTGCCGCTCAGGAGGGCGCAGTACTTTTGATCTTATCTCTTAATGGCTCAGCTTCTTAATACTGTTGTCCTGGCACTTAGATTTCAACATGAATTGTGGAGGAGATAAACCCTCAAATTGTAACGGAGGTAACGTGCTTAGTGACCATGCAATCATAGAAATGTTTCTGTTGGACACTTTTTTAGATAAACTCGAAAGTATGAACTGTGAGCTGCAATAGTTATACCCATTTCAGAGTGGATTTATAGGTGAAATTCGGGGATTTAAAAATTGAAACAAAATGTCCATATTTTATATACTTCAGTGGTTTGCTCCTTTAATATCTATAGTGTGTGTGTGTGTGTGTGTGTGTGTGTGTGTGTGTTGAAGTAGTTTTTTGTCTGAAACAGAAACAGATTAAATAGCAGGTATTTCTAAACTGGGCAGAAATTATTTAAATCCCAATCTCAGTGCCACACTAACTCCGAGAATCTGGATAAACTTATTAATCTCTTTTATTATCATCTGCAAAAATTCCTACCTTATGCAGTTATTATGATGATTAAATGATAGATGCATACAAATTAATTTATCTTTTCTCAGTGATTTAAAGAGCAAAGCAGGAGGCATTTCCCTATAAGATATTAATTTTATAGACTCTATTATGAATTTGGCATTCATTCATCTATCTAAACTACTCATAGCTCTTCACTGGCTGAGCTATCCTGGGATGAGAGCTCCACAAACTCACAGCCATTGTGGTGCTTCTGCCAGGCAAGAGTTTAAGACCAGAGCAGCAAGTAGCAGTGAATGGGAGGACGCTTGGGGAGTCTCGTGGAAGCAGAGATGTGGCCTTTGACCAAGACCCTGGCTCTCTGAAGTGCTGGGTGCATGGATAGTGGATGTGATTGGCTTCATCTGTTGCCTCTCTCCCCATGAGAGAGCAGGATTCTCCAGGGAGGCTGCTCGACACTTCGAGAAGTTGGCGTGAGGGATGTCCTAAGGGTTAGATCTGATTCCATCTCCTTTTCCCCATCAGATTGGTGCACCAGATTCCTGTTCTTCCTGCCTCCTAGTATACAGACTGTTGTGCTCTGTATTCTATCATTTCTCAATTGTTTATTTTATTTTATCTTAAAATAATCATATTAAAGTAACCCTTATTAAGTTTTAAAACTTCAATTAAAAAGATTAAGGGCCAGGGATGCAGCTCAGAGACACAGTGCCCACCTGGCAAGCAAAAGGTCCTGAACTTGATTTACAGTATCCTCCCACCCCCAAATTAAAATTCAACCTAGAAGTAGTTTTGCTGAAATTATTCCTTTTCCCATCGTAACTGTTCCCCCCGAATCATGATGTCTTTTTAATAACATATTTTCAAGGTTATATATTTTCCACACAGAAACCATCCAATTAATTTTATCATACCTTCTCATAATAAGTAAGAAGCTGGGAGACTTGTCTTTAGTTTGTAATGAGAAACACTGAGCTGTCAAGATTGGTAGTGCAAGTAATTTCTATGGGAAAAAGGTTTATTTCAAATTAGGATCATTCAGCTAGAAATTTCACATTCATAAAAGAGTTATCTTCAAAATATAGTTTCTTCATAAAATTCTGTCTTTATATCACTTTTAGATCTCCTCTGGGGACTTTCCGTTTACAAAAGTGCTTTAAGCTATGCAAGGAAAGCTTAAGGCTTTCTAGTCACATACCAGATTCTTTAATGGATTATGTAAACAAGCAGTGTAACACTGACAAATCATTTACTACCATCAACAGCACTCATTATGAATGGTTTTGAATATTCCAAAAGATTCAAGTTGGTTTCAAAAGACAAATCTTTTCCAGGATTGACATAACCCAGAATAACACGTAAGGGACAATACAAACACAGACATTCTGAAAATATTTTGAGCCGTGTCATCATGAACGGAATAAGTGCCTCGTTTCCAATTGGAGTACTCTGAACTGGACAGCACTCGTGGGATTGTATGAATCATGAGATTCCTGCTGTTTAAAAATTCATCATTGTGTAGTAAAAGCTCACATAATGATGCATTTTCAACTTTTTTTTTTTTTTCAGTCAATCTTTTAACCATGTCATTGATCATTTAGGAAACTAAGTTTCATAAACTTGCAAGGAATCAGTTGTTTTAAAATTGTGCATGGTTTTAAAGTTTTTATGCTTTGTCTATGTCTTCTTTAAAATTCTCTTTAAAGTTAAAAAAAGGGAATCTGTCATCTTTCTCTCAAGAACTATGTTAGAGTAGAGATGACTGTGATTTGCAGAAGGATCTCAGGAATCGTCTAATCAAATTTCACTAATGTAGTGCACTATTGTCCCTTTTGTTCCTTGGGTCTCAGTAAAAGTGCTTTAGTTGTGATGTAGAATTTCACAGCTCAAAATGTTTGCAAATCTGTGTTTTTTCCTGTTATCTTTGTAAAGACTTTCCACTTGAATGCCTGCGTGAAAACCCTTCCAGATACCATGGTAAGTGGGTTGCTTATTAATCGTGGATGACAAAGGACCACTATTTCACATTCTGAAATGTATAAAATTTTAAAACAATAGAGAAAAATCTCTATACTTTTAAAAATGAGCATTTCAGTGCAATAAGAATCATCTTTACTTGATTTCCAAATCGACTAGTAAGCACTCTTGACAGATTTGTAACCAACTAGCGAATGACCATTTACTAAATGCTAATAGTAATAATGGATTTATACTAGGATCATAGTAGGAGATTTTTTTAGATGGGTTTCATTCCTCTTTGTGGACAGGATATTAGCATATCCTTTGTGATGCTTTGAGTTGATCTTTCTTCTCTTCCTTCCTTTTTTCTTTCTTTTCATCTTTATCAGAGAACAAAGAAATAGTTATCACTCATTAATAGCAAGTGCCACAGTTGTTGGACCCACCAAGTGCTGTCCTCATATTCCCTCCATCTTTAACCTGCTCACACTTTCAAATGCCTCTTGTGGCCCATGTGCCTGACGCTGAGAGTTGGAAGAGTGATCTGGTATCAGCACGGGGAAGGCAGGGTTGTGTATTCAGAGCTATCTGCATGCCCAAGAAATGTATTTCTAAAGTTATGTGATTATTATCAGAATCTATCCTTCACAGGGACTGTACTTTAGCTACTTTCTCCCTCCTCCAACCTCAGTCTCTACCTGAGTACTATTAACTCTAACAAGAAAGACGTGGAGACCAACGCTCAGCAAGCATTCACATCCTGGGCCAATGCCTTAGAGTACTGGAGCTCGGCGGACAACAGTGAAGGATTTGGAGGGAAACACATCTGGTTTAAAATCCCAACCATCTACTTTGCAGACTTATTGTGGGGATTAAATACTGTTAGGTTCAGACAAAACTAAACAGCCATTAGGGCCAGGGATATAGCTCAGTGGTTTAAGCACGTGCTGAGCAAGCGCAAGGTCCTGAGTTTGATCTCCAGTATCACAAGAAAAGAAAAGAAAAGAAAAGAAAAGAAAAGAAAAGAAAAGAAAAGAAGAAAAGAAAAGAAGTGTCCCTAAATATTATTTTGCTATTAAGACACAGAAAACATTCAAGTGGATGGCTTCTAGCAGTAATTACATGAAATATCTAAATAAAGGCTGGCAGGATCTATGTGTACTCCCTGGAGAGTTTAGTTGTGTTGACATTTAATGACACTGACAAAACCTGGGATTCCCAGTAGTCCCTTTAGTTAGAAGAAACACTTATGTTTTTCATTGCTGCTTTTTATTTCTTCTTTTCAAGTGTCTATTTTCCAACTTCTGTGATTTGTACAAAAAGTACTTTTTTTTTGGGGGGGGGGGAAGAACCGCAGAGTTCAAGAAGGGCTGCCGTCCGAGTCATTTCTAACTGTAATAAATTCACAATATTTTGTTGTCCCTATTTTTACCCAGACCAACAGGCTACTTAAAAGGTCATTATGAAAATTCAGATGATAGCTCTTCTCTCCTTACGCAGACAATTTCAAAAGTTTTCTTTTGCTAGTAGCACATTCATCTCTGAAGGCAAACAGGTCTGAACACAGTGTCTTATTATGAGGCTTCTTGAACGCAAGTAGAAATCCATTTGTCAATAAATTACACACAGATTTAGATCCAGTGTCAATTTGCTTTTATAAAATATTAATTTTCATTTTATGATATATTTCTAGTACCTTGTGCTTATCTGATTTGCTGAAGGTACAACACAGTGCAGCTCCAGAAAAACTTTTCATCACTTGAAGAAGGTTGTTTCTTTCCTCTACTCAGTGACGCTCCAATTTGAAGCCTCGTTTTATAAGTTCTATTTGGATACCACGGTAACCCTCAGGCCACAGAGTATTGGCAAACCGTTGATTTCGTTTTTCCCATTGGCATAGCAGCCTTTCACAGCAGCGCTCCCTCCCTTTCTTTTGTTTAAATTGGCTTCAGTGTTTCTTGCTTAGGGCATTTACCAGAATGTGGCCATACCTGAGAATGAACTAAAAATCAGGAGAAAGAACCAGGAACGGGAAGGCTATAAAACTGACCGCTGGGTGGGTAACATCATTCTTTCAGCTCTTCAGAAAAACACATGAACACCATGAGCCCTGAGTTTCAGAGGTGGAAAAGAGACCAGAACATATGGTAAAGTTAAAAATTAATATTAATAAATGGAAAAGCTATTTCCCCAACAGACATTTCATTTCAAGATTGTCCTCTACTGGAGTGATTTATTTGACTCTCTAATCTACTTGAAATGGGCAACAGACAGAAGCCCATAAAGAGCACTCACAGCAGCAGCAGCCGCAGCAAGAAAGCAATGGCTGTTTGTTATTCACGAAGTACACAGCTTCAAATTCCTGCCCAAAGATACTCACACAGTGTGCAGTACAAAATTTTATCTCTCTCTCTTCTGAGTCTCAGATTAAATAACATTTAAAAAGTGCTGAGAGACATGAGGCATCACTATTATTTATTTATGACTGCATTTGCAAATTACTAATTTGAAATAATATTGAAAAGGAAACAGAGTTTAAACAAAGTAGACAATTGCCTTTCATGTTTTTTCTCTTGTTGTCATAGAGTTTGCTATTTGCTGCTCTTTTAGCTAATAGGCTGATTGATTAGTAGGGCAATAAAGTGCAAAAGCAGGCAGGCGCTGGTCGTTGCTCATTAGAGATGGTTGTGTAAAGGTAACGCTGGTAATAAATATGGGCCATAAGCTGACTCTATCACTAATTAATTTATTCAATAAATGTGTTTATTTGCCCCAAAGGTGCTAGGACAGAAACACTCAAGCTGTGGTCCAGGACCCCCGGGAGTCCTCCAGATTCTTTCAGGAGGGGTATAAGGTCAAAAGTGTTTTCATAATAATACTACCAATGATGTTTCTTTTTCACTCTCCTTATCCCAAAAAATGTATAAGGGAGTTTTCCAGAGCATCCAGGAGACTGAATGGAAGGAAGCATCTCTCAGAAGGCTAATGGCATGTGTGTTTGTGGGGTTTTGTTGTTGTTGTTGTTTGTTTGTTTGTATTTAGTACAGGGTCTCCGGTGTCTACAGGGTTTCACTACACAGATTGGACTCGCACTGATTCTCCTGTTTTCAGCCTCCCAAGTGCTGGGCTTACAGCCATGTGCCACCACACCCAGTCTCATTTGCCATCTCAGTGCACCCTGGTGGCGGGCCTGGCATGGCACGCCAGAGGTCGAACCCTGCCTGCTGTGCTCTGCCTAAGCAGGCGCGTTAGTCCCCTGAGCTATCAGACCTGCCCCTACTTGTGCATTTTTATGTTTAAAATTTCCCCCATTTTTATTTTGAATATAGTAAGCAAACAGTGGCAGATTTAACCCACATAAACAAAATCTCTTTGGGAGTCCTTAATAATTTTAAATCTGTAAAGGGATTCTGGAATCACACATGGAGAGCCTCTGTGCTAGGCAAAATATTACTTGAAACTGGCTACCTAGCTGGCATCCTTGGTCTTCTTCCTGTCTTCGCCTTTTCCAGTCTGAGAGCTGAGGGAGGAAGCACAGCGCTGAAGCTTAGCGTTTCTACGAGTTCACTCCGTTATTGCATTCCCAGTTATTCATTCTGGGTTTATAGTGCGAAATTCCACCTGTGCTTAATGCTTGGAGATCAGCGCATCTGTATTAACTCGGGTGCACTATTTTGTACATCTAGTTCTGAAGAGGAACTAGATGTATAAAAGACATCCGTATTTTCACTGATGAGAATACGTTACTCCCTGGAGATTTGGATAAATGTTCTCATGCCTTTAGCATGGGTCTCCTGGAAGCCAGAAAAAAAAAATCAAGAACTCATAAATTAAAAATAGTAATGTGTGTTCATGTAGCATGGTAATAAAATTAAAATTTTGATGATTCAGAAGAGATAAAAAGTAAAATTCTAAACAGTGAAGGCTCATTTCAATAATAATACACATTGTTATGCATTTTATAAATGGAACTTAAATCTCTCATATTAAGTGCTTAATTATATCTTACTTTAAATAAATCTTTCTCTTTTTTAAATGTATTTAGTTGTTGCAGGGTCTTACCACACAGCTTAAACTCCCCAGTGTGGGATTCCAGGCATACAACACTATGCCCGGACTCTGGCTGCCTCAGCCCACCAGGGGTTCGGGGCTGGTGCAGCATGGGGTGAATTGAACTTCAGTCCCTGTGCCTGATCAAGCTTGCCTAAGCAGGCTTTTTAGTCTGCTGAACTATCTCACTGGCCCAATACATCTTTCTTTATTAGAAGTCTAGAGTCTGTATGAAGCATTTTGGACACTCAATAAGCATACGAGTGATCCTCGCTCTTAGAACAGTTCACAACTTACAGTTCTGCTTAGGATCATGTAAGTCACTTTCATGAAAAATAGTGCACAAGTAGGCATGAAGGGTGAGTGTGGAATTCCAGGCAGGGGCCATGGTGCATGAGGGCAGGGACTTGTGGAAACGCTTGGCCTGGGATGGATTCGGTGGGCAGTGGTAGGACAAGGGTGAGAAACTCCGTAAGAGATGACATTGTGGAGAGACTAGGCCATTTTGAGTAGTCTGAAATTCATTGTGCTTTCCCAAGAATGATGGATGCCCAGGCCAGGTAAATATTCTGCTGGAAGGATGCTCTGCGAGCCTCTTCCTTTGTTTTCTTTCTGATGTGAAATATGCGATTTTCTAGTCTGCATTAGAGCTAAGCGGAAGCTTCTGTCAGAGTCATTTGTTAGCCTCTCTCCTCAGTCTGGGGTCCACTGGTTTCCCGTTGATGGCTGCAAATCTGGTGACACAGAAATATTTTCCACCATGGACATTGGTAAGCACAAGACAGCAGAGTTGTTCCTTTTCTGTTTGTTGTTGTTCTGAGAGTCCATTATCAGCACACCCCTGTGGAGCCACTTGAGGAATCCGCAGAGTGCCAGCTATCTACTACACTAAGATTAGGGAAGCGGCCCATGAAGTGGACCGTGGAACCTGCAGATCCAAGGTGGTGATGCCAGACCTAAAATGAGGTGGTTGCTACTTTGCCTCTGTCTAGGGAGTGAAGAGGGCCCAATATTCCTAGACTTTCTCAATTTGATGAAAAAAGACAGAAGTTCATATACAGAGGGTTTGCATTTTGGCAAAGCCAGGCTGGACCTGCAATGTGGACAGATAAGGAAGAACAGAGGCTAATAGGAACACTGGTGATGGGATTTTGAAACATTCATGAGAACTCTCATTGAGCAAAGTCTTTCAACCAGTGGCCTATACATATTATCCTGGAAAACTTTTCCCATGAACTCATTTGGGTTTAGTTAAGAGTAGGAAATGGGCTTCTTACTTGTAGACAACATGCTCGAAGAGGGGAGAGTCCGTAGATTTGTCCCTAAAAAGCACAGCATCAATACAAATGCCAATGCTCTGGCACCTTCAGAATAAGCAGAGCAGGTAGCTAGCATCAAAGATGTTCCCTAGCTCAAGCACATTGACATATTTGTTTTCCAGATTTAAACCCGGATACTGGCAGATTGCTTTATCTGTGCCACATACCTCATGGCTGTCTTCCAACAGAATGAAGTATTTGGAACAAAACAAAAGTGCTTTTGAGTGAGTATTGGGTGAAGTCAATGCGAATGGGCCTTTGGCAGGGATTTCCTCAGAAAGCTGCCCAAACTCCCCCTCATTTCTTCCTTCCTTACTAGTTTGGGTAAATAAAATATTTATGATTTTGTAATAAAAGTCTCCTAAATAGTGAGCCCTTTCATATATCCATAAGGTATGGGAAACTTCAGAAACACCGAAAATACCAGGAGTTAGTCAAAGCCCTGGAATGAGATTGGGCCCCTCTTGGGTTTCTTCTGATGTTGCTCTCTGTCTCCACGAGTCAAGGACATATTTTGTTTAATTTTCTTTTGCGAAATTAGACTATGTCCACACAAAAGAATTCTAACCATGGAAAGATCAATAGACGCTTACAGATTCAAAATGACTGCATACAAGGTCAATTTGATTAGCCATGTTGTCTTTGTTTAACTGGAGAGAGAGCAGCAGCGACACTGGCCATTCTTGATCTTCACCTTTGCAGTTAATCCTTCAGCTGCCCCAACTGTTTTTTTTTTTTTGTTTTAGCTGAACACAAGAAGCATCAAGTTCAGGGGCCTCACGCTTCTCTGGACTCCAGGTTGCTCTAGTGTTTTCACCTCTGTCTCCATATCTTGGGTTTTCTGCTATGGTCGTGTCAAATCAGGAACATACGTAGGTGCCACTGCCATTTTGTGAGAATTTTCTGAGCAAATACGAACAGGAAATGTTTAGCAGAGTGTGCAGGACGCAGAGTGCTATGTAAATGCTGAGTCTGATTACTGTTGCCTTTGTTGTTGTTCTTACTCCGAACAGTAGAACTCAAAAGCAGATGTTAATCAATGCAGACATGGCAATCTGATCGAGCCACTGTGTTCAGCCAGCTGTGCTGTACAAGATTAGCAGACATTCCTTAATCTCCCTCCAAAACATGTACTATCTTATGTCTCCCTATAGACCTGAAAAACAAACGCACTTGCAGCTGCTAACATCATATTCTTTCTTCACTAATACAGGGGAATCTGCCCACCGTTAAAAAAGTTACCATTCAAAAGAATCTTTGAGTTGTTTTGTAATTTGGAACCTAGTTATAGGTTGTTTTGTTTAACCTATTTGTACCTATTTGTATCTAGTGACATATTCAAAGACTCCAAGTGTCATTTGCTAAATAAATGGTACCCCTGACTCCCAAGGAATCAATAACCTCAGGTGTTTGAGCTCTTAGCCTCAGAAACACTTTGTTTACTCTGACCTTCCGTAGGATTGGGTTGACACAGGGATGCTTAGTCAAGTACTTAAAGCAGCATAAATAACAGGCCCCTTACATATGTGATGCCCATCAACTCCCAAGCTCTGTTTCCAGTTCTCTTGCATTAGAATGTCTAGTAAGGATCACTTAGGGCATACGTTTAATTTGAACACCTGAACCTTAGACCCTGAAATGGTTTACGGAAATCGTACAAAATGCTTATGTAACTGTGGTGACATAACCAGATGTTTTCTGTATTTGTACAATTCCATTAGATATTTCTATAACTGTGAAGTTAAATGGAATCACTGCTCAAAATTTCAGCAATATTTATGCAATTTCATACTGTTTCTTTCTCCGGTTTCCTCTTTCACTCTTTCTCGTTTCTTGATTTCCTTCTCCCTTTCTCCCTTGCCATTTTGGTGATAAGAAATTTGAATATTTAAAACTTGAATTTTCAAAACTCAGGTTATACATAGCTATACAATATCAAGCAAAAATAAAAACATAAAATTTGGGTAACAAACACTTAAAATTTCTTTCATGATAAGCTCAAACCATTCCCAAAATTTGATTCATTTCTGATAAGAAAGATGGCAACTGATTTAATAGGAATGTATGTATTTTTTAAATTTAAGTCAGAGCTTAAAATTTATTTTAGCCTAATTGATCTTTTTATATGTTAATTGGAATATTTTCATTAATACATTTTTTTAAAAAATTACTTCTTTTTAATCTGGAAAAAAGGTACTTGCTCTCTTTGTATTCTTAAACTTCAAGTGACTGCTATTATCAAATCTGGCTACAATGATGTAATAACAATTATACCAGTAAATAATTCATGATTTATTTGTGTGTAGAAATAAATCAATCTTTACAAAAGTGTGAAATATGAGATCTTTAGGCTATAATATGAATTTCCAACAGAAACAACAGGTGAATCAAATGTTAAGAATCAAAGAGATTTTAAAGAAAATTTAAAGAAATTGTACTTTAAACAATTTTAAAGAAACAGCTAAAAAAGTTCTCATGTATAGGCCTGATTTTTCTAAGAATAAAACATGAACATAGAGATTTGGAAAGTTTTATAAGTGTGGCTTAAAACTACAAAACTAAAAATACAGAAGAGCCCCTCCCTTCACACCTTAGCTTAATTTGACCCCCTCCTGCTTCAGATGTAATTATTTTACTTTATTGTATGTCTGGTATGTTGCTAGCTGCTGTGGAAATTAACATATAGCTTCAAGAACAAATACCAGCATTTACTGACCATCTACTACGAGGCACGCACTGCCAGGTGTTGGCCATAGACGTCTCTTGATTCTCACTTGAGGCAGTTGAGCGCCAGTGAGATCAAGTGCCGTGCCTGAGCTCACACGGCTGTGTGGAGATAGGTTTCTAGCCAAGGTCTGTTGGGTTACAGAGCACTCCTGGCACATGGTGGCATGTGACACTGTTCCTGTGGAAGAAGGCTCAGTGTCCTCTTGGCGACAACATCCAGGCCGTGCAGGTGTGATTAGGTCTCATGCCTCTGGAATGACACTGGGGAATATGCTAGCTCACAGAGGAGCTGATTTTCAATGAAGCCATTGCATTTATAGCTCACATTCTATTTTGAAAAATGTATTAATTCATATAACTTCTTTTAAATTAAAATTCTCAATATGGACTCTTTGACACTAATGAAAGAGCACTAAGATGAAAAAAATCACCCAACATCATCCTTGTACTCAGCGGTGCTGCTGGCCACACTTGTTGCTCTATTCTTCTGACAGCTTCCTTCCAGTCTGAATAGGTACAGTGAGTGAAGCATGGTGGTGCAGTTTTTCCCCCACTGTTTTGCAGTAGCAATGCTGGCAAACCTTAGAGATAAATGTCTTAGGACAAAGGATTCCAGAGCTGCCAGCATCTCCAAGCCTGACTACAAGGCAGAGGGGACAAGAAGGGACATCCTGGACATTGCTTCTCTTGGGAGGTCATGTGACAAAGGAGAAATGGAAACAAATGGACAGGAAGGGTGCAGCTGAGACTCTGGGTTTATGACCTACTCTGAGAGGTGCTGGGTAAGAGAAAATGTCTAGAGAGTAGCGTGAGTGCTCAGGCTGAGATGCGGTGTGAAACACCTCTGTTAGTCAAGGCCAGCCAGAGAAACAACAAATAAGATGTGTGTAAATACATGTGTGCAGATGTGTATATCCATCAGCTCTGTACATGTGTGAGAGGTTGGTTGGTTTTAAGGCACTGTTTACGTGTGCAGAGCAAGCTGGTAGGCAGAGACCTAGGGAAGACCAGATGTTGCATTCTGCAGTTTAAAAGTGGTCTGGAGGTAGGTTTTCTTTCTTCTCAGGGGGACCTCAGTGTTTTCAATCTATGGTCTTCATCTGATTAGATGTTGCTTCACTCAGAGTCCATCGATTTAATATTAGTCTCACTTTTATTTATTTATTTATTTGGAAGAACCGGGGATTGAGCTCAGGCCCTTGTGCTTGCCAGGGAAGCACTTATTCTACTGAGCCATCTCCCCGGCCCCCAGTCTCACTTTAAAAAAAAAAAAGTACTTTCACAGTAACATTTAGAATTTGAACCAAATATCTGTGTACCGTGGTGCAATCAAGTTGACACCTAGAATTAATGATTTCATCTTAAAAGCAGAGTTCAAATAATGTTGGATGAATTCAGAAAATCTTTGCATGAAATTTCATTTAGATCATACGTCAGGCATTTTTCTTGGTGCCGGTGACATAAGAATACACACATGAGATATAGCATCTTGATTTTAAAGGGCTTACAGTCTCAGTAAACAAAAGATTTCAGATTTTAATGAAAATAAAAGAAACCACCAAGGTCATATGATGGGGATTATGTTTCTATGTACTCACAACTTGAGACTCCTATTTGAGTTCTTGTTCACAAGGTATGTGCTTATATTCTAAATGCGGTACTGAACGGTCAGTTCACTGAAGTAAAACTATCGTTAAACTCTTTCTCTCTTCCTTCCTTCCTTTGTTCCTTCGTTCGTTCGTTCCTTCCTTCCTTTGTTCCTTCGTTCCTTCATTCCTTCCTTCTTTCTCTTTCTTTCTTTCTTCCTTTCTCTCTCCCTGCCTCCTTTGCATCTCCTCCCTCCATCTCTCCCTCCCTGCATCCTTTCCTCATCTGTGTACATGCGGAACAAAACCTACTGATGACCACTGGCTGATTTCACTCCTATCCATGGCTCGCCACACTCAGAACTTTCTCTAGAGCAGCAAGGGAATGCATCTCAGAAGAGGTGATCTTTGAGGTATGGCCGCAGCCTGAGGAGTAGCAGGTATGCTGGACAGGGTGGCTGGAGCTTACTGGCTGAGAGAGAATTAGTGAGGAGAGGTTTGGGGCTGGGCTGGAGGTCATGATGGTTGGCTCATATTCTGGGCATGATGGAAAGTAATGATGGCAGCAGTGATGGGTGATGGAAGTGTTTCATGGGGCGAGTGGTGGTGTCATGAAAGCTCGTTTCCGAAATGATTAGTCAGAGGCTGCATAGGTGGGAATTGCAGCAGGAGCTGGAGGGAATGGTCCCTTGGAAGCTAACTGCAGAGTCTGTGTGAATGGGTGTCAGTAGGGGTGAGGCTGGTGTGCAGACAGACATGAATACTGCCTGAAATGCCATGGCTTTGAAATGCTGGGAAATGGAAGTGAGAAGAAGGTGCCCGGGTTATTGCGTGGTATCTTGCAATGTTCTACTTTGTCACAGTGCTGGGACAGGGCGCAGCATTAACAAAGACTCCAACAGTTCTTCTTCTTCTCTCCTTTAAGCTGAAGTTCTGAGTTACAAGAGGCCTAAATGCCTTTTGAAAACAGTCAGCTAAGGCGTTAGTGATAATTCGAAGCAGTAAATGAAGGGAAACTGGATAGGCAGATGTTTCAGAACCTCTCAATTGTCACACAGATGATTTTCTCTCTATGCGTAATACTACATTGATAGGATAATTTCCTGAAAAAATGGGGGAAAGTGACTTCATTTTATGCAAATAATTTTGACCTTTTTCTGCTTGGGAGGTCTCTCTCTCCTCCTTTTCTCTTGAGAAGTCATTATGTTAGATCCGTTTCTTCATATCAATAGAAGGAGACAAAGCCCAGTATGAAATCATTCTAGCGTTGAAATGGTTGTCCAGAGAGAAGCATTTCTGCTTACATGATCCTTAAGTTTGTGTTTATTACAGATGACAGCGTGTGTACATGTCTGTGGGCACATAGACGGCACACTGAGAAATGGAAAGAAATTTGAGTTTTCAGCAAAGGCTGTGGAATTAGCTTTGCTTTTTTGTTTGTTTGTTTAGAAAGCCAAGTACTACAAAAATAGGAAAATGGAAAACCAAAGGTTCTCAATACTTAATTCTTTTCAGCTCACTGCTTTTGCCCATCGCAGCGATTAATACAGCTTCCTAACTGGCTCCCTGAGCTCAGGTGTCTCAAATCTATCCTTTGCCTGATGGTTAAGCTTATCTTCTAAGAAAGAACCTAACCAGCTCGTGGTTTCAGTACAAGAAAGATGCTAATACAGTGGTACTTCGATCACAACCTTCTTTCTTTCCAAGATTCTAGAGAAGACAGCTGGGACTGTGCTCATCACCAAGTGTAGAGTTCATGAACACAAGCCTAATTTTGCTGAACGCTAACGTTTGCAACCTGAGTTGTTCCTGCACAGAAAAGTTCCCGAACTGAAGTATTACTGCACATTGATAGCTTCTTCTTTATGTTTTAATTGTTCTAGATGCCAGTACTTCTGCTTCATGGTTGTGTAAATTAGAACAAGTTTTGCTAAATCAAGTATATCTTGTCCAAACTTTCAGGCCTTAGTTTTTGTACCTGTCCACTTGGTAATAATAGTTGCAGAATCACAGCAACTGTTAAGCCAATTGCAAGGTATACATGGTAGTCTTATATAGTGCACCGCCAGTGTCTAGAAAAATTCAATAAGTAGTAGGTAATACTCTGACTGCTGTTTTGTTTTGTTTGTTTGTTTACTGCTGTTTTTTAAGGAATAAACTTCACCAGGTCATAAAGTTATGGGGACCTAAGCAACTCTGGCATGAAGGTATTAGAAATTTTCCTTTAAAATGGTAGATGATACCTAGAATTCATATCCATGGATACATTCAATGTTTGAAAGAAATTAGGTTGGGCTTTAGAAAAATCAGTGTCCTAAAAAAGCAAATAACATGCCAAACTTAATCTGCAAAAAGGAGTCCGATCCAAGCATTTCTATTCATAGCTGCTGCATTGGAAAACTAGCCTTAATTCCTCCCCCAACTGATAGGTATTCTTATATTTATATTGTAAGGTGGCCTCTGAGATCACATTATTTTAATGGTTGTCATTATTATTAGCCATTTAAATATGGAGGAATTTAGTTTGAAGAGAAACTATAACCTTTATTTTAATTCACATTCTGTTCAGGAAAACCATGACTTGCAGGTTCAAAGGAAGAGCCTTTAAAAAAGCTTGTAAAAGGCCTCGTAGGCTCCTTGGACATCAAATAGCTCAGCAAAGCAACATTATGATGATTTAAATGTAAATGATTAAAAACACATGGGTTACATTCCCTGGGAAATACACACAGGCTGGGAAGCGGAGAGGACACCGCCTGACAGGATGCACCGCGCTTGGCTTAGTGCACAGTGACTGAATCACGGGTGGACGTTTTTTCCAAAGCCAAAGGCCCCGGGCTTGTCCTGCGGATATTCTCAGGGACCCCAGGATTTGAGCTTGCTTGGCCTTGGGATTCCTGTGACCTGTCAGAGTCAGCTTCTGCCTCCACCACGCGTGCGCCGCTTTTCTCACGGTGATCTTGAAGGTGCACTTGCTGGGAAGGAACAGGCGACGGGTAGAACAGGACAGGGGGATGCCAGGACTTCTTTCTCTGTTCCTTTTTTTTTCCTGTTTCTCTCCTTTGCTTCATATTTTTCTCTCTACTCTTTTCAATCAATATTTATGTCTTATTTCACCTATGATTCTTACCTCGCTCTGTTTTTAAAAGTTGTCATTCAGAAGAATGTATAAAACCCCCCCACTTCTTAGGAAAGCTTGTGAGAGAAGGGAAGAATGAATTCTCCATGATTGGATCATCCTTTGTTTCATAATTACCCACCATGAGCTCCATCAGAGAATAGAAAAATTTGAAAGGTTTCCTCCAGATGATTGAGTTCTTGCCATGCAGAAGAGGAAACACTAGATCTTACGATATCGCGCGCTAAGCCTTTCTGAGTATCTGCAAAGGAACGTCATCCCAGCTTAGCTATTTATTCAAAGCCATTTATCATTTTTAATATTGATTTCAGGTATAATTGGTTAATTTCCTTAAAATGAGTTGGCACAGGGAATAATGGAGGCCTGGGACTAATTCATTGCTGTCCAGTGTGGGTGCAAGCAGGTGTCACTGTCACGGAATCCGGCTTTTGTGTGTGTGTTGCAAAATATACTGCCTCTTGATAAGCAACTACAGAACTGATAGTTAAATCTATCCACATGGATTTGCTTCGCATATGGAACTAATTGCCTCTGGAATAGTTAGAGCCAAAAGATCTCTACAATTTCAAAAGCTTCTCTTATCTTTCCCCTCATATGGCTGTTGACAGGAGCGAAACACATCTATCCTCATTTATTATATTGGTCTCATCGAGCGCAGACGTGTTGATGGGAGACCGTTGCAGAACCAGATGGTCCAAGTTGCTCTTTTATGTTGCAAGCACCCCCTCCCCTCCTCGGTTTTAAAGTCCCGACGAAGGCAGTCCTGCACTTGGGCTACTCTTCTAGAACCTGTCCCATCTAAGAGCCTGGTCCAGTGTCCTGCTGCTGCTTCTAAGCAGGCCTACCCGAGGCTCTGCCTGCGGGGTTTCTGTGTCCTTTAAGTGTGCGATGTAAGAACTCATTCTCTCTACATCTTTCAATGGTACTGGAGCCTGGTGGAGACACAGTGAGCTTTTTAACTCCCTGACAAGTGGTCTTCTCCTCCCTATTTGCCACCGCAGTGCCACATCCTGTCCCAAAGGTCTGCAAATTCTGCATCCTAAAAATGTGTAATATTCTCTCTCTCTCTCTCTGTCTCTCTCTTTGCCTGTCTCTCTCTTTCCCTTCCTCCCTCCCTCTCTCTCCCTCACTCCCTCTTTCTGTTCCCCTCTCTCCCTTCCTCTCTCCCTGTCTCCCTCTGTGAGCTTGGCTTGATCTGGTGTTTCTTCTTCAGTCAAATAAGGAAAATAAATATGAAAATAAAATTGTAATCATTGCTAGCTTCCTCCCTGTCTCATCTTGACTGTTATTCTATTAGGCAACATTTGTGGAACATGAGTTTGTCTAAGAACAAGTACTTGAGATGCATGAACTTACTAAATCCTTTCAACTGCCTTCAGAAGGAAATGCAATGCCATCCTATGCTAGGTAGAGGAAATATGAAGGGCAGGGTAATTAAATGTCTGGAAGACCCTTCAACTGAGAACCAGTGTTCTATATTTTACAAGAGCCAGAGGTGCTGAGATTACCTTGTGCAACAGACTATCTTCTGTGCCTGCATCTTCATCTCATACCCCCTTTCTTGGGAAGGTGGAAAAACATTCCAAGAGAGAACTTCAGCCCAGGAATACAAGAAAATGGGACTGGCAAATGCCAATAAAGGAGAGGGGAGTCTCTTTCTGGTAGCCCTCCAACTGTGATCCATCAGAAAAGTGGCTTCCACTGTGGGCACTGTAGCTTCCTCTTCTGTATAGTGGAGCTGATAGAGACCATCTTGAGAACACTGTGAAGACTAATATATGACTATTAGAACAGCAACTGTCTCTATGTCCAGTAAAGAGATGCCAGCTCTGATATCTCACCAAAGAATGTCTCCGACTGTGAGGTAATCCATTGTGTTCATATGGAAAAAAAAATAGGGTAGTGAATTATGCTAGACCTGTGTGTAATTGCCTAATAGAGATTTTTTCATATTGCACACACCTCGTGCCAGTGTGTCCCCAGGTCAATTAATTTTCCAGGAGACTTACCAATTCTTCATTCTCTATCTTGCTGAGTATCATTAGAATACCCTACCCTAATGATCATAGTGAAAGACCTGAGAGTAAGCCCTTTGTTTATCTCACTAGAAAGATTACATCTGGGCTTATGTCTTGGTTACTTTCTTTGTTATTGATACACAATAGTTGACATCAATAGCTGTCAGGAAATAGTTTTTGGCTCACAGTTTGTAAAGGTTCAGTTCATGGTCTGTTGGCTCCCAAGTATGGCAGAAAGGAAGAGTGGCATCGCAGAGTAGAAAGAACTCATAGTAGGGCAGGTTGTGGGGGGGGAGAGTGAGAGTGAGAGCGAGAGAGAGACAGACAGACAGACAGACAGAAAGACAGATAGATAGACAGATAGAGACACAGAGACAAAGACAGAGACAGAAGGAGAGAGAGACAGAGATAGAGACAGATAGAGAGGCAGAAAGAGACAAGATGGACAGAGACAGAGATGGAGAGAAGACAAGGAGAGAAAAGGGGGACGGGAGAGAGTGAGGGAGAGAGAGCGACCAAGGGAGGAGGGTGGGAGACACACTCCAGAAGCCCACCTCCTCCCACCAAGCTTCTCTTCCCAATGTCACAGTCAGCTATAAACTCACCCAGGAACCCATCTATCCATGAGCATCTCGTCCCCATGGTCATCACCCCTCAAAAGCCCCACCTGTGAAAGCATGAAACTTGTCAGGGCAGCGAGACCGTAGCATGTCTTCATCACCATCACCATCACTGAGCCCACTTGCATAGCCCTCAAGCAGCCTTTGTGTAATATTCTCCCAAGCCACTCCACCTTTCTAGAAAATGAATCTCAACCCCTTTGGAATGCACTGTTTCTAGTTGCTGTGTCTGAAGATGCTATGCATGTTTCCATGCCCATAGGCTATAATTTGTATTTTATCTGAAAGATCTTTCCAAAAGAAGAGTAAACTTTCTAAGCCTCAGACTTCCAACCCTGTTAAACCCCCGACATGAAATAATTGCACATAGCTCAAAAGAAAGGCCTTGTGAACAGTGCAAGAATAGGCCTAAGTTCTTCTAGCACATAATTCGACTATGCAGTGTGAACCTGGGTATATTTTCTGTGGTTTATTTCCCCTTTTATATAAAAAGGAGAGCGCCTACAGCACAGATATATCATAGGAATTGAATTCCCCAGCACATGTAATATGCTTATGACAGTGTCTATTATTCACATCTTATTCTTCTTATTATTCCTGTAGCTTAGTTATAAAATGCCATTGATGCTAATTCATGCGACACAATGAAAGGATTTGTGGGGGACTTTATTCTGGTTTATAATGTACATTTCATACATTCTGAATGCATCATTGCATTACAGTGGCATTTTTTTTAAGGCAGAGACAGATGTCATTGCCTCACGAAGATGTCCTCAGTGGTTCAGGCCTCAGGGCAGCCCAGCCCAGGCCCATGTCCTGCCTCCACGGTGGCTTGCCTGTGTTGCTAGCATCCCACTTGATTCCATCGCACCACCTTTATCTGTGTATGTGACTGAGTCCTCCATGAATGGCCTCCAGAGGCTGTGCTACATTCAGTATTTTTCTTTCTCTATTCCAGTTGTCTCTTTCTCCACACCCAGACTCTATTCTTGTGTCTGGCCACCATGAGGCATTTGATAAAACTTGACTGAATGCACTCTGAACTGGGTGAGGGGCCATGGCCGCACACCTGTGGCTACCCCGCAAGCACCTAAGGTTTAATTTGGGACGGTGGCTAGGCGGGACGAGCTGCAGACACCAGAGTGTTGTCACAGTGGCAGAAACTCCACAAATTTGGCTCCTGGAACATCTTGACAAGAAAAATGTCTGAATTTCAAGATACCTGAGGATTTATTCCTTGTTTTTCTCAAACACAGTCGGGCTTTCATGTGGTCCCACACTTGCTTATTGATGCCCAGTGTGTTTCTTGCTGGGCCAAATGTGGCAATGTATTATTTATCTGACACTGTGGCAATGTATTCAATTGGATGGAAAAGAACATATTAATCAAATGGAGCTCATGTCTAGTAGCCATGCACACTCGCCTAAATAATCTGCCTCTGGAACCCGTTCACGGACTGCTTCTCCAGCTGCTTGACACTGAGCCATATTCCCGACCAGGGATTTGTTTTCCCTGGCCCTGCTGGGATACTAAAACCAACTTTCCGAATCAGCCTCAGCCTCAGCCTCCAACCTCTGAACAATAGCAACACTGTGTGATGACTAGAGAGGACACACTAAGAGCGATGACTGTTTTAATAGCACTTTATGACTCCTCAAGATGGGCTGGAAACATCACCACAAGGAGAGAAAGGTATTAGCCAAGGCGCGGGGACGCCTCAGTAGTCAGAACCTGAGCCGGAATCAAAACCACAGACAGAAATAGGGCTGAGGTCCTACGGCGTCAATTCCAGGAACTGGGAGGAAGCTTGGGGACCTGGGTTTCTGAAATGTGCTAATCGTGCAAGATGCACAGTGAGGGAGGGAGAGAAGATACAGTCATGGTGAGCGTGAATGACTCGGGCCATGGGCTCATGATCTGGAGAGGACTCCTCAGGAGGTGCAGAAAGAAAGGAAGGAAGCGCCACAGGCTCTGGTTCGCCTTTCCTTTTTCCATTGTCTTGCTTCTTGGTGCCCAGCACCAAGTGCCCCCACCATTCCCACCTTACTTCTGCCTCCTTCCTTGGAGAATCCTGAAGCACAATGAGCCAGTAGATTCTGTTTATGAGAATCTACTCTTCCTGATCAAAATATTAAAGAGTTCCACTCAAAGATAGCATCCAACTAGAAATTTATTGATGAAATTTCACTTTCAAATTGGACAATCAGAAAGTTCCACTCTAGATTTTAGATTTAATTCTGAGCCACGGACATTGTGGTCTGAAATTCTCTTCTGAGATGCGCAGGGAATGAAGTGACTTCATGTTTGAGAAATTCTCACTTCTTATGAGCCAACAAGAACTAGCAAGTGCTTAACCAGCAGACTGCAAGTGGCTTTTGCAAGCTGCGTTTGGAGGAGGTGTCAGTATTTAGGATTTGTCACCTGCCAATGTCAAGTACAAGGGGGCATCCTACTATATGTGAGTAGCTCGACCATGCCAGGGAAGGCTGCCGAAGGTTGTGTATTCATGCAAACACAAAGGGTCTCCTCAAAGAGATTCTGCTCAACTTAACATTATTTCCTAGAACCATGACTGCTGAATAAGGACAGGGGCTGCCTGAAGCCTCAGGTTATAAGGCAAGGAATCTGTTGTGAAGAAAAACCTTTTAATATATGCTGGTGAAAGTGCATATATTTTATGCCATAGATTGAAAATAATCAGTCGGTCCTTTCTTCGGAAGTTGTGTCAAGGAGGAGTCAGATGTTTAGGAAAACTCTCTGGGCAAGAGTATCTGAGGCAGTAAGGAAGTCTGCCCCTCATGGTATGAGTGGCTGCATTTCACATTGCTGTAGGGGGAAGAGAAGGACTTTGGGATACGATGCCACCTACTGCTACTCCAATAGGATCTGCTCATTCTGGGAAGCGAACTCAACTTTTGTTTGAGAGGGATGTGAGGAACTGAGCAAAGCTAGCCACACGAGGTCCGGGGAGATGGCTCAGTAGAATAAGTGCTTGCCTAGCAAGTGCAAGGGTCTGAGTTCAATCCCTGGTTCAACAACAACAACAAAAAATCTAGCCACACGTTATACAAATAGTACAGGAGTCTGCAGTATAGCATAAGTATGCAGTATAAGGTTAGTATACATGGTGATAGCGTATACAGGAATATATACATAAATATAATATATGCAGATAAACTGCCAGACTGCTTTTTGAGTGACTCCATGAAAGTGTGAGAGGAGTGGGCAGAGAGCTCTGTTCAGCCTCTTAGGAGCA
The DNA here is from genome assembly GCF_000260255.1 of Octodon degus. Taxonomy (NCBI): domain Eukaryota; kingdom Metazoa; phylum Chordata; class Mammalia; order Rodentia; family Octodontidae; genus Octodon; species Octodon degus. The sequence goes on along the minus strand of NW_004524755.1, from coordinate 1,291,987 downwards.
CTATCCTGAGAAGCCATGGAGGTAGGCATCCCCACAAAGGGAGGGCCACGACGCCACCAGCACACCAAGCGCAAATTCAGTTCTCGGTTTGGTAAGAGTGAACCCCAATTTACAATTAGCTGTAGCAGTAGAGACAGAAACAGATCATCCGGTCATAAGGACAGAAGTCACAGCAGCTTTATTTTAAAATCTAATAAAGCCACCAAAGATGGGGGCAGGGGTGTAGAATAAGTGCTTCCCTGGCAAGCACAAGGGCCTGAGTTCAATACCCAGTTCTGAAAAAAAAAAAAAAAAGCCACCAAAGAGACTCCATGGTCTCTCCAAGCCTGCCTGGATCACTGATGAGTTGATCCCGGGTCCACAGCATTTCCTTTTTCTCCCCACATCTGATGGCCTCTGTCACCCATGACTGATAAAGCTTGTGTTTCTAAAGTCAAATGCACAAGAATCTCAGTTTTTCTGCTGCACGAGCCACTGCCAGAGGGCCAGGGGGCAGCTTGGGCTGAAGGCTGCCCTGCTGGACGTCAAGGAGACAGGTCTTCTCTATCAGCGTAGGAAGTTCTGATGGAAAGCTGCAGTCTGAATCACAGAGAGGAGCAGAAGCTCTGGCTCACGGAGGACTAAGCTCTGCCAAGCTTCAGAAGACTAAGAAAAGAGTGCTCTGCCTTAAATATCTGGATTTTCCCCCTTTCTCTCTACTGTTTCTTTATGTGACATTTCCTGCCCCAGCCTCAATGCTAGACGCATTCAACGAATACTGAACCGATGAGGACCTGCTTCTGTACCGTAGCTGTGTGGTGAGGCATGTGGCTGAGGAAACCATTACAGAGCTATTTAAGGGATGCTTGCGGGTTTCCTGCCATGCAGCAAGCAATAAATCTGGTAGGAACCTTGCGACGTGTGCCTGATTCTACAGTGATTTCTCTTATGTGTAATTTTTTAGGGTGATCCTCCACGTGAAGTAGTTCTCACCAATTTATTTTTTAAATAAGCACATTAGATGTTAGGAAATTCACAAGGTTACACATACATAGGAACTGGGCCATATCTGTCCAATTCTTTTCCACCATATTTTCTAGTATAGAGATGACATGCACAGAAATTTTATAATATACTGTAAACATAGGAAATGTCACAAGGGGACATGATTTGCCAGGTGCATCAGTTTCCTTCCTAGTAACACATCTACGTGGCTCTGTGCATGGGACAAAAACCTGCTTACTTGTTTAAAAGTGGATCCCTTGGCCATTTTCACCCCCCTCTCAATTGGGAGGCACGTCATCTTCTCACATGTTCTTCGTGTCCAGAAGCCCTCAGCCTACCACTAGTGGTGCTATTGGCAACGATGACTTGTCTAGGTGGTAGGTTCTGCCCGGTAGTAAAACTGACAACTGTAATGTGATTTGAAGACTGAAAAAAGTCGATCTGCTGTAATTTTACATCCACATCAGAACTTCAAAACACCAGTGTGCCATACAATGCTGTTGAAAGCTTTGTTTCCATTATTCCAGAGAATGAATTAGATGTCCGAGCTTCTTAGAGGTTTCCTAGCCTCTGAGGTGTCTTCCTTCATCCAGCAAGAATTGCGGTTTCTCCTGCGGCAGCTCGTGGAGCTGTTTGCACAGAGCAGCAGTTAGCTGATCGAGCGAGACTGCCTGCATGCCCGAGGAGCCTTTATTTTCATCCTACCAACCATGTTCTTTTCCAGCATGTGGCAGCCGGTGTGTGTGAATACTGGCAGCCTCATAAAGGAGTCTGATCCATTATTTTATTGATGTACAAAATCGTGGGCAAAATGAAAGCTCCATAGCAGGCAGTGGGGAGACGGATACCTTTCAAAATGAGAAGGGGATCAGGAGATGGAGTGGGTGGAGGGAAAGGGGAAGAAGAAGGAGTTAGGGTGTGCTCTGCGCATGTACAGCTCCACAAAGAAATGTGAACATTAGACTCTGCAAACATTTCTTAATAAAACAATAAAATCCTGAATAAACTTTGATTTTGCTATAAGTTTTCAATCTCAACTAGATTTTGCTGGGAAAGGAAATATGTAGAAGGGAAAAAAAATCCACTCTTCATTGTATTCTGAGACTTACTGAGAACTGCGTAATTGATTCACTGGATTCGAAGTGTTCGTCGAGCCCAACGCATCTTGAAAGATGGTAAAGTTACCTTGTGCTCTATCCCATGGAAGACACATATTGCCCTAGAGATGAGCCCGTGAGGCTGCACATTCCTGTTTTTGAATTTAATTTATTTGCTCGCCTTAATTAAAGAAATGTTCTAAACTCTATTACCGTGATGGAAAATACACTTGAAAAGCCAACCCTTTCTCCTTAAAACACAGGCAGAAGAGAGGTCTTTTCATTTTAAAAAAGTGTTGTGTTTATTTTGTTCCTTATTTTATTTTCTGCCAATCTTTTGAAGCCTTGGGAAGCATCAGGGTGACAGCAGAGCCCTCGGGGTGTCACCAGGACCCCTGGCTTCATGTGAGTGTGGTCACAGAAGCAAAAGCAAGAGAGGAAGGAGGAGCCTGGCTGCCGACTATAGGCTAATCACGACCCAGGAGTAGTTTCACTATTCAGTAATATAAATTATTGTCTTTCTGCAGTTTTCCTCTGAATGCATTCATCATTTCTTATTTGCAATGTAAAAAAATCAAAGTTCGAGTATTAAAAAATAATTGCTGAAGTAGCTGTAGCTTTTCAATTTTTACCTATACAGGTAATTACCTTTCAGCCATTTTAATATGTTGGTAATGAAGTCCTAATGCTTCATGGCTTGTCTGCTTGCTTTAGGAAGAAGCTGTGAAATATTGTTTTAAAATGCTTTCCTCTTTGTATCGCCTTCAGAAGTCATAATCGCATTAGTGTAAAATTTTACAATAGGAAAATATGATAACGCCTGTATAAGACACTTTCAAAGGTGAGATATGTGTCTCTTCATTTCTGACTGTTAAACTTTGATCCTCTACAGAAATGTGTATTTCTTAACCTCAATAATAACTCACAGTATACTAGCTATAAATTAGCACTTTGAGTATTTGTCCTTTTGTGCTATAAGTTTCTAAAGTAATTATTTGAACTAAACAACGATTTTAGATATTGATGTCTCTTTTAAATCATTCTCTATTTTTAAAAATTCCACATTTACCATGCACTACATACATCGTTAGTATTTGGGACATTTTCAAAAACCTCTGTTTTTATTTATAAAACATTTGTTCATAATATTATAATTAAAAGCACACACACTGGAGCCTGTCTTTGAAAGCTCCCATCCTTTTTAAACTTCCAGCAGGAGAAATCTTCCCGCCACTTCCAATCCTTAAACTGGACAGCGCAGCCCACTGTATTATTGGCGTGAGCTGTACCAACGATGGCCCAGATACTTTTGTGAGTTTTTTTCATTCATCCAACAGACATGCGTTTCTATGCCGCTGTCAACAAGGTTAATTTTTAATCCAGGGTGGATTAGTTCTCTAGGTTCACTGAATTCTACGGCATGAGTGGACAATAAAAGTACAGTTTTCTAAAGGCCACATTGTACTCACATTCTGACGTCGCTTTTCACATGAAAGACAAAACAGGAATATATAATCTTACTTTTCTTTTTTCCCGATACTGAGGTTTGAACTCTGGACGCTGTGCTTGCCAGGCACAGGCTTATTCTGCTGAGCTATCTCCCCAGCCCTCGTACTCTTATTTTACTTTTACAGTTTCTACCACTGAGTCCGCCCTTCGCTGTCCCAAGCTTGGCGCCGGGGAGGCAGCTCTTGCTGAGTGGCCCTCCCTGCTTCCTGTGAGAGGTTGTGTCTAGACACTTTTTGTTATTTTCTTCCTTTCGTTCAGATTCCACAGAGCCTGTCACAGCAGATCTGTACCTTGTCGATACCCTCCTGTTTTGCCTGACCTTTTATTCTTTTCAACTTCCTTTTCCAGCCCACTCCACCCATCCAGTGAGTGCAAACCTATTGGTTATATCTCACCTTTTGGCAAGATCCCTTCACAATCTACGTCTTATACTCTGAATTCTTAAATGACATTAGTATTAACAGTAATATTCACAGGGAGGCTGGGGTGTCTTCTTTTGCCAAGTACTGAGGTTAGTGCTTTAGCTGCATAACCTAATTGAACTCTTGGACAAACCAGGTGATAGATGCTATTATGTCCATTTTTCACACAGGAAAACTGAAATTCTTGTAAATTGGAAGAGCTCATGCAGGGTTAATCATCATGGAAATAGAATTTCTGCCCACAGCTTAACTTAAAGCTTATGTTCTTACCAACACTTTCTAATGCAGCCCACAGACCTCTGTCTTCAACCATATAATTCGATTATATTTTTTGCAGCATGCCTCAAAGTTTTTTGCCAATGTTCTTATTTTCAACACTTTTATACCTCAAATACCTTTTCTTCTGCCCAGTGAATTGTCATCTATTTTTCAAAACGTGTCAGAAACCTGAATTCCTTCAAAAAATTTAGTCTCATCACTCTATCAAAAAGATGTTTATATCTTGCTAAAATTTCTGGATCTATTATTATATTTGTTGATTAATAGTCTATTGCAAATGGCCTACGGCAGATTTTTTTCTTGCTCCATGTAAGGTTTTTTTTCTTTTTCTTTTTTTTTTTTTTTGGCAGAACCGGGGATTGAACTCAGGCCCTTGCTCTTGCCAGAGAAGTGCTTATTCCACTGAGCCATCTCCCTGACCCCTCCATGTAGTATTGATACTTTTTTCTTGCATATTCCTGTGTTCTATAGTTTCCCAACCATATCACCAGTAGCTTTATCTCCCTATAATTTCTTGTGCATATCAAGAGATAAATAAATATTTGATAATTTAATTAAGAAATTCAGTAGGATTGGTCACTAACACTGGTTGTTCTAACCATACTGATCAGTTTTAGGCAATAAATTCAGTTGTCACTCTTGCAACAAAATAAATAGAATATCAGGTAATAAGATTCAAAGCACAAATATTAATGTAAAAATTCATAATTTGTATGAATCTTTTGTTCCTAAAAAGCTCATTCAAGTTAATGAGAAGAAAAATATATTTAAAACAAAGGTTTTAAAATACCAACCATGGGGCTGGGGAGATGGCTTAGTAGGATAAGCGCTTGACTGGCAAACACAAGGATCTGAGTTCAATCCCCGGTTCTGCCAAAAAAAAAAAAATAAAATACCAACGCATGAATAAGAAAGACCAGAAATACAAAATAATAATGGATAGGTCAGAGAGTAACTTTCTCTTGTTGCTCTTAGACTGCTTTTAATATGCCATTTACAGTAAGCCTAAATCACCAGAAGAAAACTTGTGATTGGCCTTGACAGTACCGGCTTGTCACTCTCTATTAAAATCCCAGGAAACGATCACTGGAAGACTCTTTATAAATCTGAGTCTAACCTCTTCCCCGCTGAAGGAAGCGTCCACCTCGCGTCCTCACTGTGTTGTCATCCCATCTCTCACCTCGTCTTTGATCCCCTCCTGGAGCAGGATACTTAGTACTATTGAGGCAGCTGACTCTGCTCGGCATTTTAATTGTCACACAGCTCTTGCAAATGATCCCCTCTCATCCTCCCTGTGACATTGCTCATTCTTCTTCAAGAAGAATGATGAGGTGTTTTACATTTTCTCAGATAGAATAAAACAAAGCTTCCTGAATTTTTCCCATTGCGACTCCTTTAATTATGTGAAAGAAGTTTGTCTTTGTCTCATCTCCTCCTCCCACCCCAGGCAAAACTCTCCAGTTCTCGAGCTAACAATCACTTGAGTTAGATTCCAGATGTCTCCCCTCCTAGGCTTTCTCTTTGGGATATTCTCCCCCACCCTGATGATACAAGAAGCCAGATGTGGCCTGAGGAGGGCAGAAAACCCTGAAAGCATAACTCCTCTGACTTTAGAAAAGTTCTTTAGTGGTGTCGTTGCAGCCAAAGTTTGCATTAACTCTTAAAACAGCAGCGTTATGCCCATGATTTCCCCTGAACTTGTGGTGTGGAGCTCCAGGTCTGTATGTTTCCCTAGGAAATGCCGTCAAGCTACGCATTTCTCATCCTGCCATGGTGTGATGAGCTTCCCTTGAAACTGAGTTCAAGGCTTCTCCTTTGTGCTTTTGAGCCTTTCATTGTGTTGGACCTCAAAGTGCATAATGGGGCAAGGGAGAGAAAAAGATTCTTGGTTACTCAGGCTGCTGAGAACCTAAAATGGCTCTGATGAATTAGGATGGGAATTGCACTAAACAAACCCCAAGCACAATGGACAGTACAAATGTAAATAGAAGGGAAATGAAGAGAAATCTCCAAAATTGCATGCTGGTGGGAGGAGTCCCTCACTTTTAGTGATGCTAAGCTGGGAAGGCAAGCAGAGACGAGACGAAAGTACACTGCTTTCTAGTCTACAAAGCCTCCTGCATCCAGTTAATAAAAGGCCTAGTAGATGGGGATAGATCTAAACTGTGCAGGGCTTTTGGATTTCCCTCGCTGGACCACTCAGTGTGGGTTCCGCAGCTTTCTCTTTCCTCCAGCAGCGCATAAGTTACCTTTACTTCTGAGCACTATGGACCTTGAAGGGCTTTTGGCTACTTGTCCTCTCAGGGCATTTATCTCCTACAGAGATTCTGTCCACTTCCCAGGGCAAGAGAGGGAGAGAGGAAACACAGCTCTTTTCCAGTGGCCAGATAGTGCTAAAAGCTGCCCTTTCCCAAGAATTGAGTTATGACATTCACAGCCCCTTATTCCTTCTCTCCACCTCTCATCCTATTATTTATGATACTGTTTATTTGTTTATTTGTTTGCTTGGTTTTAGAGATTGCAGCAGATATGGTTCATGGCTTCCCTAGTTAGCTCTGGCCACCACAACTAGGGCCATAAACTAGATGGCTGAAACAGCAGAGATAGAGTTCTTCCCCGTCCTAGAAGCCCGAAGTCCAAGCCCACGGGGTGAGCAGGCCAGGCTGCTTCTGAGGCCTCTTCCCCCAATATGGGTGGTCCTTCTTCCCTTTCTCACCCCAGCATCATCCCTCTGTATTCCTGTGCCCTGACTTCCTCCTGTACACACACCAGGCCCAGTGCAGTAGAGCCTACCAAGGGGGTTACATTACCTTACTACCTCTCTCAAGCCCATCCTCCAACAGAGTGCCATTCTCATGACTGGGGGTCTGAGCCTGATGAGGACACCATGTGTAAACTTTCTGGAGATGGACTTTATTCCCAACTAATAGCTAATCCAGAGTCATTTCTCCAGAAGGAAGAGCCATCCGTAAGCACCAGCTGCTCATCACTGACGCCACCGTCCTGCATCTTCTATGGAGAATGCACTTGCTTCATGAGAACTAGAATGGAAATATCAGCAGGGTCAAAAATCCTTCCTTGCCATACCAGCTGATGAGAGCTGTCTAGCACTGAAATGCCATGATGGCAGAACACACCTCCGCCCAAGTCTTGCTCTGTCAGATGGTGGGAAGAAAATAGGATGAAGGGGAGCAGTATGCGAGCGCCCTTGCCTCAGGGCAGAGGGTGTGGCAGAGCTCTGCAGCAGCAACACGGAGGTCACTTTCTGTCACCATCTCTGCCCAGCTCCTCTCCTGTCTATCCCACATTGTCTTCCAAGCTTCTCCTACAGCACTTCCATTTTTAACACTTTCCACATGAATCCCCATCTCAAGCTTTGCTTCTTCGGAAAGCAAACTCAGACACCTGATTGCTTGCTTTTCTTTCTTTCTTTCTTTCTTTCTTTCTTTCTTTCTTTCTTTCTTTCTTTCTTTCTTTCTTTCTTTCTTTCTTTCTTTCTCTCTCTCTCTCTCTCTCTCTCTCTCTCTCTCTCTCTCTCTCTCTCTCCCTCCCTCCCTCCCTCCCTCCCTCCCTCCCTTTCTTTTTTGGTGGAACCAGGGATTGAACTCAGGCCCTTGCACTTGCCAGGCAAGCACTTATTCTACTGAGTCATCTCCCCAGCCCCCCTGATTGCTTTAAAACCACACCATTTGTTTAACATTCAAGAGCAGAGTTGATTGAATTCAGCATATACTTACTGAGGGAGATCCACAAGGTTAGATTTCCTCATTAGATGGGAAACTTCATGAGGACAGGCATGAGACCAAATCAAGTTTTTTCTGCTAGCAGCTACAACAATGCCACGTTCAAGGTGTATTCATAACACACTGCTCTGCTGTAGAAATTCTGTGATGAGGGAACACAACAAAAAATAAGATTATAATTTTAGTGGGGAATACAAGTATTCACACAAGCCATTGTGAATCAAATTTGCATGCGCACAGTGCATAAAAGACAACATACAAAGTACTACAGAGATATAGAGTGCAAGGCTATAATTTCCACATTGGTGAGATACTCACAGACTGGGGAAGATTTTATAAATCTGAATGAAAGGTGAATATAATTTTATTTATTTTTTTATTTTTTTATTCATGGTACTGGGGATTAAACTCAGGACCCTATGTTTTCCAGGCAAGTGCTTATTCTACTAAGCTATCTCCCCATGCCTGAGTGTAATTTTAAGATAGAAGAGAAACCAACATCATTGGATACTACATGCTGGACCTTGGGCTAAGTTTTTGTGTATACTACTATGCTTAATATTTGGAACATGTCCATGATATAGAGAGTATTACTAGCCCTATTTTATAAAGAAAGTCTTGAGACACTAGATAGGGTCTAAGTCCTCTCAGCTGAAAGTAGTAGAGCCCAGATTTACACCTTCTCTTTTAGGCAAGGATAGCCAAGCAGAAAAGATACAACAACTAAACAAGCAAACAATAAGTCTACAATATGAGCTTGAATGGATATGACAGGAAGAAGACCTAGACAGAAAAATTGGAACTAGATTACAGAAGGTTCAAAGTACTGTGTAAGAAATTAAAGCTTTCTATAAACCATGAAGATAATTCAAAGAGATTTACAAGGAAAGCTGAGCAATTCTATGTATTTGGAAAATTACCTGAAAAGAGAGAAAATGAACAAGCACTTTAGTTATTCAAAGAAATGTGGATGCATCAAGAAGTCTCTATATATGTGTATATGATTTACTGTTCTCTTCTGCCTAAATTGTGCTTGGTCTGACCATAATGGTTCTTATATTTCATAAATGATTTTGTTAGAAGCCTTGATTTCACACAACTTAGAAATTATGACCCGTTATCTGACTTCATTATCTGTGCTACTTTTTCACTGTCCTTTTAAAAAATCATATAGAGAATATATTCATGTATTTTAACAAATACTATAAAGCTTTTTTGAAAGATGGAAAATAAGCAATACATTACATGACTTGAAATGCAGCATTTCACAGGCCCTCTGTCCCATGCCCGGATTTCTATCATGCGTTTCTTTTTCTAAGTCACCAAAACAAGCTCGCCCCAACCTCTTCAGCTGCTGATCCCTTTAATCTTTCCCACCTATCTAACTTTTTCCAAATCTAGTGTTTTCTGTACTATTAGCTTTCTGGAACTTTCAAGTTAGAAAAAACCTAAACTTTCTTCTTCTTCTTCTTCTTCTTCTTCTTCTTCTTCTTCTTCTTCTTCTTCTTCTTCTTCTTCTTCTTCTTCTTCT